>NC_047062.1:25875051-26229644 GCF_902459465.1 Asterias rubens
GTTGAAATAAATTTCAAAACGGGTTACCGGCTGTGATTAATCAAAGAGAGATTGAGCCCCGTTTCAAAGAGTTGGTGACTTTGAAAAAGTGACAACAACTTGTTTTGGTATGTGTTGAGACTGGTTTAATCTTTCCATACAGTGTTGGAATTGATGAATGACCAGAAATGATCGGAACGTGGTGATGACATCACAGCCTGAATGCACTTCTTTCAAATTCACGAGAATCAGTACCTCATAGCCTATTCAGGCATGATCTTTGGTCCTTGGGAAAAAAAATGTAGAAATATTTCATTGAATTCAAGGGCTGATGTACACATGGTGTAGGCTTTAAAGGAGCACATTGCCTTGGATCGGTCGAGTTGGTCTATAAAATACGTTTGTAACCGTTTGTTAAAATGCATGGTTGGAAAGATGTTTTAAAAAGTAGAATACTAACTATCAACACAAATTTGCCTCGAAATTGCGTGGTTTTCCTTTAACTTTGCGAACTAACACAGTCGGCCATCTATGGGAGTCAAGAGTTTGACTCCCATAAATGGCCGACCGTTTCAGTCGACGATGTAAAAGGAAAACCACGCTATTTCAAGGCAAATTTGTGTGGATCATTGTTTTCTACTATCTTGCATTTCACAACAAATGGTTAAAGACGCTTTTTAAAGACCAACTCGACTGATCTGAGGCAACGTGTTCCTTTAATAGACTTTTCAGGATAATCTAATCTAATCACAATTTTCCAGATTTTTCCAAGGGCAAAAACAAATAATTGTATATCATACTAAAGTAGGATAAATACATGAATCATGCCTGCCCGTTCAATGCTATTATACGTACTTTCCCATTTCTATTGGTTCTTTCTCCGTTTTAATTCCAAAGTGAGTCGTCGTTGCAGCCAACAACAAAAAGGTCAAAAAAATAAGATCCGTATTAGGGGTTGTGCATTTTAACCGCTTTGTTAACCCCTGGAGTTACAGGATTCAAAGGGAAGGTTTGTTCACGTTATGTAATCACCACTCTTAAAATTAATGACAATAAAACAGTTTTGGTTGGAAGCCTACATCAGCTTCCGAAGGTACAAAGCATTTTGAGAAACTTTTCATTTTGAAGACACTATTGGTAGTTGCCAAAGACCAGTTCTCAACATGGTGTATCTCAACATATGCAACAAAATAACAAACCTGTGAAAATGTTGGCTCAATTGGTCGTCGAAGTTGTGACAGAATAATGGAAGAAAAAACACCCTTGTTGCACAAATTGTGTGCTTTCAGATGCTCCTTCGAGACCTCAAAATCTAATTCTGAGGTCTCAAAGTCAAGTTCGTGGAAAATTACTTCTTTCTCAAAAACTTTGTACTTCAGAGGGAGCTGTTTTTCACAATGTTTTATACTATCAACAGCTCTCCATTACTCATTACAAAAGTAAGGTTTTATGCTAATAATTATTTTGAGTATCTATCAGTGCATTAATTGCCTTTAAACGTATTATCGGTTTGTATGGCCCCAAATTTGTATCTGAGAAAATTGGTCCCTGTGGCATCCATGTACGTAAGCCCGGGCCTTGCTACTTATCAACTTCAAAAGTGACAATATTTGTTTTGCACACTACAACAATCCAGCTCAAAACAGCACATTCATGTGCGTCTGATTTCACTTGTACCCTCTGCACATCTTACTGCAGACTACAGATGATAATCACATCTTAAAAACACCGAGTGCAGACCATCGATGAATCGTCCATGTAATCGTCATTGTCTTGTCTCACGAGGGAAACCACTGAAAGATGTCAACAAGATGATAAGGCCGTTTTGTAATTGCTGCACGTGTTTCGCCTTTATTCATGCTGATCTACTAACAGATCCAACAATGGGTTCTAACAAGACAGATATCACTGGTGTGTAGAACCCTACAGGATACAGGATCTTATCAGTGATATCACTGCCTCGTGTGATCCTGCCAGACAACACAACTAAAAAGTCAATGACATTCCCAACAAAAAAATCTCACCTCAGATGGCTTGATCTGTCTTCTTCTCATTACTTAATACCCCAGACTGACTTACAGATCACCCCTCTTCCTCAGCCACTTCCATGATTGCCCACTCCAAACAATCAAAGATGACAGTGATGATATGCATCAGATCCAGGGACTTCATTAACCAGGATGTATAAATGACCGGTTCCAAAGCTCTTCTTACCCCCCCCCCCTCCCTTCCCCTGAACATTAGTTTGTTAAGTTACATCCCACCCACTCAGCTTGTTCGAACTTCATCCAGAACCACATTCAAAGAAGACAGTGATGAAATGGATCAGATCCAGGGATTTATAAATGACCGGTTCCAAAGCTCTTCTTAACCCCCTCCCCCCTCCCCAACCCCGACCCCCTTTCCCCTTCCATGGAACATTAGTTAGTAAACTGCCATCCCACCCACTTAGCTGTAATTCCAACTCTATCCATAACACATTCACACCTAGAGGGGATCCAAGTTGTTTTTTCCAAAGGTGCTGATGAATACTCAGTTAATTTGATGTGTCAGCGCAAGTGTCAAAAGAGCCATCGCTGGACAAGTTCACCGGAATGTTTTCCATTTGGCTGGCATGGGGGAACAATTATATCCCTGGCCCAACACTTGGGGCATTCTGTCTGTCAGTACAGCATGCCAGGGACCCCTGCAGAAAGATTAACTTGTGTTTGCCACTTAATTTATTAAACTTCCAGTGTTTTCCATCACCGTAATAATAATATCATCTTCAATTACTGCCAGTAACTATGTTAAGTGATTCTCACTACAAGCTTTAAGCATTATAGGCTACAGTCTACTTGGATATCCCCCCCCCCTTCACGGTCTCGAAAGTCGGATGACAAAGTGTAGACGAGGTACATGAAGAGTCACTCAACACAGAAACTTACAAAGGGCTTGGGGAGGTGGGTAGAAATGGTTCCATTACAAATCACTACAATGGAATAAGTGGTTTGGCGGCTGGTCCAAATGTCCCTACAAATGTGAGCCAGGTACGAGAGTGAAATTTGAAACCTGGCAGCTCCTGCGACCTGAGGAGCGAAAATGACTTGCATTTCCAAAAGCTTGACTCGGAAAGTACATCCATTACAGATGTCAGGAAGCTTAAAATATGTTAGTGATGTGTTTTCTCAATGACAAATTCAGGTGCTAGGCAATGCAGGTGAGTGCCCGGCCCCCGCCCCCAAAAAAATTCAAGAACTAAGAATGGAATCTGTGCAGACATCAATTACTTGTCAAAGCCTAGCCACATTTCACAAAGTTTGTGTCACTGAAGTACAATATATTACTTCCTTTGACTTGTGTATAAGTTTACTATGCAAAAATTTCAGTTTTAACACCAAATTTTTAAACAGAAAATAAGAGCCGCAGAAATTATGAAATGATTTATTTGAATCTGCAATGTTTGAATTGCAGATGCTTAAAAGCATGGATGGCATAGTTTCTTTTTAACATTTGTTTCAGTTTGAGCTTTACCCAGCGTGTTTTTCTTATTGAAAAGAAAATACACCAATTAATTTTCAGAAAGTAGACACGATATGGACGTGTGGTGTGACACCACAAATATTTTGTTTTCAACAAAGTCTTTGACAAAGACGAGCACTGTAAAAAGATTTGGAACGTGTATGGAAAAGCTAATGACAAAACAGAATTTGATTTTTCAAACTGCTTACCAACCAAAGGACCTATAGTACTGTACAAGTAAAAGAAATTGTTAATGACCTGACGTTTCGACCCTAGCAGAGTCTTTCTCAAATGTTAAAACTTGACAGTTGGAAAAACTTAGGCGACGATTGTGACCCCATTTTTAGAAAGTTGTTGGAAGCCAAGTTTGTAAATCACTGAGCAGGAGGATGAGCCAGAGATGTCATGTCATAATTATATCAATATACAAATGGGAAATTCCATGGTCAGTCGTATTACACTTTTTTGTGTCATTTCTTGATCTTGGTGCTAGTAGTTCTGTACGAGATATTCTTTCCACTAAGTTTATAGACTGATTTGTACTTGACACCCAAGGCTTTGAATTGATGATATTAGAAATGTTGTGGGCTTTGTGCTCTGGATGCTATGACATTGTAAAAAGCAGTCAGTCGTATTACACAAAAGGGACATGGTAAAAAATACACCAGTCACAATTCAAAAGTTTCCTCTAACTAAAAAAGTTGCGAAGGTTTTACTAAATGTAAAACAAAACTCTTGAACTTCTAGGTATACATGGCCAAACCATGGTCAGTCGCATTACGATCAGTCGCATTACAGTTTTCCAGTCAATTTAGCCAAGCCTACATGGAGCCCAAGCTGAGTTCTTATTTGGCAAAATTGGGTTCATTCCTTGTCAACAACTAAATAAAAATTGATTTCATATGTTAGCTATAACTTCTAAGTGGAAAGAAAGTTGTGACAAAAATTTGATTTTGTTTTGGTGTCATGTCCAATTGTCCATGTTTACTTGGAATTGACCAAATGATTGAAAATAAGGGTATATTTTAAAGTAAAAGTTGGTACATCAATTTGCAGGGTAGGCTGCATATTTCCCTTGTGTGAGCTTGGGGTGGTTTATTAGCAATGAAATCAATGGACTACTGACAGGGTTAATATAAATGGCACTACATAAATGTCCAGCATTATTACTATGACTTATGGGTTCTTTTGAAGCAGGATCACAATATAATCTCAAAAGCTAACTTTGATCCAGTTCACAGGAAGAAAAAAATTCTGGTGAACTGCCAAATGAGCAATCACAAAAGGAAGCTCCCGAGCCAAACAGGATGAGTGATGAAATGAAAGCTTGAAGTCAATCAATGCCAAAATTTATGGAATCAGTTCATGCAAATCTTTCACAATTAAAGGCACTGGACACTATTGGTAATTGACAAAGACCAGTCTTCTCACTTGGTGTATTCCAGCATAAGCATAAAAAAACAAGCCTGTGAAAATTTGAGCTCAGGTGGTCATCGAGGTTGCGAGAAAATGATGAAAGAAAAAACACCCTTGATGGACGGATTTGTGTGCTTTCAGATAGGAATAAAAACTTCTGGCTGAGAGTCTTTTATTATTTTAGTGAAAAATTACCTCTTTCTCAAAATCTATGCTAATTCAGAGGGAGCCATTTGTCCACAATGTTTCATACTATCAACAGCTCTCCGATGCTCGTTACCAAGTCAGTTTTAAGTTAATATTTGTTTAGGGGAGTTATCAAGCGGGTACCTTAAAATACACTTCTGGCAGTATTGTGTAATTATACTGTGCATCACCTACGACACAAAACCTAAATATTGTCTCTTTATATACCAAAAAAGTGCTTTGGCAAAAACACAATTGGTTACACAATTCAGGACCACAGGACTGACAAAACCTTGGGATAATAGAGAGTTCAATCTGGGCCCATCAATTCCATAGAGCTGCTTAAAAACAGAACAATTATTGCCTAACAACTTTCTGCTAAGCACCAAAGAGCTAGGATACCAGTCAGAAATGGTAATGTACATGTGACATGGTAGTTTGGCTGGTAGGGGAAACCTTATTCTGGTAAGCCCACATCTGTAGCTTTGTTGTTGGAATAGCATCGTGTTGTGCTTAAGCAGCTCTATGAAATTGGGCCCTGGTGTTTGAATGTGTTGAAGTCTATGTGTTGAAATCCGACATTAGCTACATGTTGACAAATGGGTCCACCTGAACATATTTGACAACTTGTAGTAGTGTAGATGAGACATGTCAGTATTAGAGGAGGAGGGGGGGGGGTGGAAGGGCTCGAAGTGATGATGTCACTAATGGATGATATCGGGCTTGAAATTAACATTGGACCGAAGGCCCAGGACCAGTGATTTCATCAAGTAAACTCTGGACTGGACAAACCCAGTGGTCTTGTGTTCTTCAATTGAAAATACATTACTTTTAATACTGTGTGATTATATCTTTGTGAAAAATCAAACTTGGCAAAGCTTTCAAAATAGTTGCAGACAGATTATAATTACGAGTCTCATAAATAACTTCAAATGTTGTTGAGTTTAACAGTATACTTCACACACATAAGACAAATGAGATAGATCTTCTTTTAGCACTTGTTCAACTCATTTTTACTCAGGTCTTGTAAAATACATTCTGGTCCAGTAAAAACTAAAAATGTTGAGCTACAAGCTCTGCAGTCTTGTTGATTTTCCCCAAAAAATTGAGCCCTGGTATGGATCATGATGATCGGTATTCTAGAACTTCATATTCAGTGAGCATTCAGATAGAAACTAAACAAAATCGTCAATCCTGTCTTTAAATGTGTACCTTCACTTCCACGACAAAAAGACTGTTTCAGCTGTTCCATCACTTCATACTAATAACCACTACAGGACGAATTTGGGTGAAAAAATCCACCAGACTTGTAGCTCAGAATCTTTACTGGACCCAGATTTTATTGAATAAAAATTAAAAAAGACTATACACTGTATAATCAAAATAAGAACACAGTTTTATCGTTTGAAAAAACACTGAGAGAAGATGTATGTCTTCTGTCTTCTGAGACTCAAACTCAACATTTGAACAGAACCAATTTGAGATGTTGATTTAAAAAAAAAAAAAGCAAGACCGCCTGGCTTAAGCTCACTAGCCAGACACCATCTAGGGCCAGTGCAAAATTTGAGACCTGCATTAAATTTGTTAAAGGGTTTTGATACCTTTAGTAGATTTTGGCAATGACATGAATCCCTATCTCACTATGAATGAAGACGTAAGTAATATAAATCTCATTAGTCTTCATTTTTGTTGAGAAAAAAAAAAACCGTGAATATCACGGAGCAATAAGAGCAACTAAAAATATAAATATTAATAGTAAACCTGCGGGTACATGATCGAAAAAATAAAAATAAAAATGAAAACTTTTGAAGAAGTGGTGGCTCTGAAAAGAGCCGGTTTGGTCTCGAACTGTTCGAAACGTCGAGACCAAACCGGCTTATTTCAGAGCCACCACTCCTTCACAAGAGTTTTTTTTTTTTTTTTAACCCATGGTTGTACCGGCAAGTTTACTATTAATATTTATATTTTTAGTTGCTCTTATTCTCCACACCATGCAAAGCTTCAAACACCAATCACGGAGCAATGTTTTTTAAGGAGAGCCATGTGCGCATGTAAGAGTAAATATGTCGCACATGCTAAATTACCTGAGACGAAAATTATGTTTGTGACATTGTTTTACTCATTTCTCAAAAACCACAGCACCTCAGCAAGTAATATTTTCAGGGAAGCTTTCTATCAGCATTATCTTCAAATCATGCAAGTTTAATGTTAATATCTGTGGACATTTGTGTTTTGAGTCCTGCAAAAAGTACCCAGACCCTTTAAGCATGTCAAGAGGAGTCCAAGCTCAGGGTCAGAAGTAAAGCCGGCCTAAAGGTCAACCTTGCGTCAACAAAAAACAGTTGGTGACTGACTTTTCAGGATCACACTGCGCCTGAGCTAAGACCATCTGGAACTTTTCAGTCAGCGGTTAGTTACGACCTGAGCGTAACTGCGATTATTTTAAGACAATCTGAAACAGTCCCCACTTTAAAAAATTAACAGTAGCAAGAGTAGAACAATTGCAACTTGTACGACGTTATCCCGACGGTCGGGAACCAATCGCAGGCGCACGATTTCTCAGTTTCTCAGCATATTTTGGCTGCCTGTTGCTGACGGTTTGTTGCGGGCGCAAGAAAAGCGTAGGTTGACCAGAGGCCGGCTTCAGATGTTGGCTCAACAGATATGAATGTATTGTATACTCTTCCAGTTGATACCAGTGAGCTTTGACTCTGCCGCTATAGATGCCAATCATACCCATCTGGCCTGAAGTAAAGTAATTCCATCAATGCCAGATACTCCTCTGACAAGCCTACAAGGCATGTGTTGAATTCCAAACAAATATCTAACAATTACCAAGATATTTGTAAAAGGATATTAGAGAATAAGGAACTATTTTTTAATTATATATAAATTACAGGCAGATGTTGTTTTCATTTTCCATTCTGGAACCAGGCTCTTTTAAAACGAGTGCTGTTGATGTCAAATCGAATCTCACATAACAAGCTTGTGAAGTTTCTTGTAGTTAATTCAAATAAAAAAATGTGGGGTTTTTTAATTGAGGAAAGAGCAAATAACTTCGGTGTTCGGAAGATAGTATTTTTTAATTTGTTGGGATCAAAATAAGTTATTTATGGTTGATTAATATAAACAAAAATAAATAAATATAACAACTTAAGAACAAAGAATGTGTTAGAACTTAAAAAGACCCTCAAATTTTTTTTCGTCCACATACACATACATAGAAGACATTTACGGTGGCAAGGGGTGGCTAGGGTTGTAAAACGCTTGTTTCTTACAAATGAAACCGTGGTTTGAATGGATTTTTACATTGAAAACAGAAATCACTTTATTTAACTCCAAGTCTGTGTTTACCATAAAGAAAAATTAAGAAGACCTTGAAGTTTGTTTTGGGGGCTGAAACAACCAAAGATAATCTAATAATTAACTCATCCATCTCTCTCAAATATTTATGACTCTTTCTGATGACCTACGAAGACCTTCGAGTTCAAGGTCCTGATGAAAAATAATCTTTCAACCAATTAGGTGGATGTTTCAGGTATCTAACCAAAATGGTTGCACACGGACCGAACCACACACAATCCCACAAGATTTAAGACTTTTACTGTGGTTTTTTAAACTTTCCTGCGACACCACGCCCCATGGCGTGCAAAGTAAAAGACAGGATCTTAACTTCCCATCCACGAATCTTTCAAAACAACCCTGCAGTTGATCAAATACTGTGTTAGTGTTTTGACTTGGTAATAATAATAAAAAAAAACGCAAACATCCTAGTTAAGTTTACCATTATTCAAGGAAGGTTTAGTATACAAAGCAAGCAGATCCCTTTCAGGCAAATGACCTGCATTGAGAGATATTGGGTCACAGATTCGTTATTGTCAATGCAATGCTGATTTATAGACAGAACTACAAAACTTGGTGTGATCCCCGACTACACGACAGTTTAACAGTTGTAGGCCCGAATGGCCTCTCACTGGCACCCACAAAACATACACGTAGGGCTAAAAGCTCAGCTTGTAGAGTGTGGCTACGTTGAACTGGAGGTTGTTGGTTCAAATCCCACTCTTATAATAATAATATTAATAACAATGGACATTTATATAGCGCCCATCCATGTAAACATGCTCCTGGGCGCTCAACAATTAAAAGAAAACCTATTAAAATCCATACAGTTAAAACACCCAAGAGAAAATACAGTAAACATGTAATAAATGCAGAATTTGTACACAACAATCAACAATTAAAAACAATGAGAATAAACCCTAGTTAAAAAGCTGGAATTGCTACACAAAGAGAATACAATTAAAAAAAAAAAAAAAAAAAAAAACTCTAGTCCATGTTTCAACCCCAAATCAATCACAAAGAAAGTTACAAGAAAAGTCACATGTGAAAGTCTCAGATGAATACAGTGTCTACTTGCTTAAATAGGAAACAGCCGAAAAATGTAACAGTATTTTCACAAGAACGTTGAATTCATTCCATGCTTAGTGATAGCGACAGCGCGGTACCAACCGCATCGCTGGCTTTAGCATTCACCAACAGACACAAACCCCAGAAATCTGAGAAATGCATAAATTAATTGTTTCTCAGAGTCAAATGATATGGTGTGGAAAACTATCCATCCATAATACTTCAAAGGAAAATTCTTTTTCAAATTTGAACTATCAACAGCTGCAGTGCTTCTGCTTTAAGGTAATTAATGTTTGGAGCATTTACCAATCGTTGACCCCCCACTTCTATGTAAAGAATACCGACACCTTCTTTAAAAAAAAAATGTATGGTCAGTCACGTATCAGGCATTTACAGATAATAGCCAATCCCTTATGATTCCATGCTAACAACAGTGATGAGCACTACAAGTGTATCCAAAATTCAAGGGGACAACAAATAGCGGACGGGAAATGAAAGCAGAATTGGCTGATTGCAGCTGAGCATCATAACCCATTTGGACATTAACTTTGATTGTATTAAGTTGTTATGGAAGTGCTGGAGGCAATGTTTGTGTTTTGTATGAGTACTACAGGGGGGTAGAGTACATTACATGGATGTAATTGTGCAGTCACTTAGGATTACATGTACACATAGAGCAGATGTTCAGATTGTTTAAACAACAATTAGGGAGATATTTAGCAATACTGTACATTCAACATAAAAGGGAAAGAGTGTCCAAATTTGCTCATCAGAACATGGAATTATTGGCTCATTGTCTGCAGAATCAGGAAGAATTGGCAGCTCTGCTCGTGTGACCTGAAGATGACTTGCACATGACATCATTGACTATAGACCTTTTCGCAAATACCCATTGCGCAAGTGCTTGTACTGTTAAATGAGGTGCATGCTGGTCTAGCTAGCGATTGAACTTGATCACTAGCTAGACCAGCATGCACCTCATTCCACGCCTAACGTGCGCGTACCGAGTATTTGCGATAAAGTCAATGTTGACAGCCATCTTTGATGACAAACAAAGCAAAAGTGCTTAGCGCATGACTCTTAGCCAATGATAGCATTTCATGAGTGCACGTTTAATCAAAAATGGCAGCCAATGCAAGGGGTCTAATCTCATACCCCGCGCTGAATGTCCACAATCTCAGGGCTGCATGATTTTGTTTGAACATACATGTAGTGCCACGTGACTGAAAACTTTTGCAGTGTCAGAAGTAGATTACATACAATATGTACATGTTTACCATGTAGGGGTCTGATCCTGCTTTTTTGCGTTTACACTACATGTACATGTAGCTGTTGATCCACATTGCAGGATCAGAACCTGTTCTGAACCACTTTTCTGGATCTAATGTAAATGGAGTGTTAAAACATAGTGACCTGTCAACAATGACCTGGGGCAAAATCATCGAGTTAATATACATGTACAAGGTTGGACCAGCTGTTTCCATAAGAATCAAAAATATATTATTTCTAGTACCCCCAGGGTACATCTGTGTTTCCTTAAAAAGAAAACTGATTGAAAAAAAAAATTTTGCATGGTGCAAACATGTGGATTATTTTTAAGGGAGTTAATATGGGTGGGCAGCATTCTCCCTTAAAGGCATGGGTACCTTTGGTAATTGTCAAAGACCAGTCTTCTCACTTGGTGTTCCTCAACATACGCATACAATAACAAACCTTTGAAAAATTGAGCTCAATTGGTCGTCGAAGTTGCGAGAGAATAATGGAAGAAAAAACACCCTTGTCACACAAGTTGTGTTTTCAGATGCTCGAATTTAATTCAAATATTTTAGCGAGAAATTACTTCTTTCTCAAAAACTACGTTACTTCAGAGGGAGCTGTTTCTCACAATGTTTTATATTATCAACAGCTCTCCATTGCTTGTTACCAAGTTAGTTTGTATGCTAACAATTATTTTGAGTAATTACCAACAGTGTCCAGTGCCTTTAACAATGGTCGGCTAGCCAAATTGCAGTTAACACCATGTCAAAACTCTCTCAAAGTGGTCCGGCTTACTAGTCCAGTGTTGAAAAGCATCCCTATTTTATTTGAATTATGGACCAGTGAAAAAGGTGACGGACTAGTGAAATGACAAAACTGGTCCTGCTGGTCACTAACAAAGTTCAGGAAAAACCCTGGTGGGTAGAGGTGTTTATGATGAGTTTATCCAACTGTTAATGATAAAGGTAGGCCTCTGGAGGACTCCATACATGTAGACCTTTGGAGGGGAGGAGGGACTGAAGCCATGGGATAATTTAAGTAGACAGGGTGAACCCACGGGCAGAGGAAACTTTGATGTCAAACTCAATGTGGGTAGAACGGGAGTATTGTTATGATGATTCCACTTGGCACACATGTGGACTGTGTTATGATTGGAGCCATAATGGTCCCTAATAGAATGGTTTGAATCTAGGGAGTGGTGACTGTTTCAACCCCGCTAGGTTTGACTACGAAGTCAGTCAGTTCGACCGCATTTAAGCCATACAAATATTTGTATCCATGCAAAGGGTTCAGGAAAGTGCACTTTTACACTTGGTCCATCAGAGACGGACATCAAGCAACTATTTCTTGTTTACTGAGCAATCATAAATGGAAAACATGCGAGGAATGGGACAGTATGACCCGGTTTATACTTGATCCAGAAAGGTAGATCAGACCCAAGTATGGTTCTGCAATGTGGCTTAACAGCTGATGCAAATGCACAACAGCAGGATCAGACCGGAGCACAATTTCATAAGGCTGCTTATAAGCAAAACATTTTGCTTACAGATTTTGTACTTAATTAGCAAGAATTAGCTGGATACCAGTAAATGGTGCAAGTGACATGGTATTTTGGCTGGTAACCTTTTTCTGGTAAGCTTACTTTGTTGTGCTTATAAGCATGTCAGCTCTATGAAATTAGGCCCTTGCTCAAGATCCTGCATTTTCAATCCACATTTTGAGGAGGGTTGACCCCCTGCAAATAAATGATGGATCAGATTCAGCAAAGTGGATTTCAGAAATAAGTGTAAATGCAAAGGTGGATCAGACAACGCAATTCAGTGTGGTCATTTCCAGTCATGCTACATGTACATGAATAGGAAACCAATGAAGAGATAACATAGCTGGAGTAATTGGTTCATGTTTTCTTAACTTGTGATTACGTCTGTCTACTTTTTAATGTGATGAATTGTTTGTTCTTAACTTTAATATGCAGGGCCCAAATGGAAACCAGTTCTTTATACTGATTTGGCTCACCCTGGGTAAATACAGGAAATAAATAAACAAAAAAACTTGGTAATGAGACGAGCCGCTGAGTTTTGAATGATGTGGAGTTTTTGAAGCTGCGAGTCAGGCGATATATGTAGATGTATGTGGGGTTAAAATGTGAGTTACATGTACTCTAGAACTGTCATTATGAACATTTAAATTTAAGATTGGCAGCTTGGGAATAATCAGCTGGCTATAGAAAGGCACAACAGGAAAAGTATTTTGTGATAAACAGGAAGATAAATTTATTACGATTTACGAACATACAAATTGATTTTGGGATTGCCCTGACAAATGTCAATGTTTTGCAGTCATGTTTCTTGACGGGTACATGTACGTGTACGATTCCTGTGTGTAATTTGTCAAGTTGACAAATTATAATTTAATGACGGGAACTTTGTATTTAAGTATTGAACATCCTGTGATGTTAAACATTGCCAGTCAATTAGAAATGGCTGCCAAGTCATCAATGTTAAATCAAAACTAAGAATAAATATTTTGAATGAGTTTTTGGCCTTTTACTTACCAAATGGGTGAAACAAGCTGAAACTTTTTCAAGTTTTAAATTTTACTTCTTTACTTTTGTTAGTTTCAACCTAAAAATTTACAATCGTTTGTATACATATATTGATTCACGATGTATTTCTATTTGTTTCTCATTGACTCTTAACAAAAACCTAACTGTTTACATAACCAAAGACAGTAATTTTGACTTCATCTCTTTCATGCTCAACCTCGTTCTAAATGTCCCAGATTAAACAAAAACCTCAATTGATTGAGGAACAAGAAATAGAAATATCATTGTTCAGAATCAGGCCTGATAGGGTATTCCTGTAAGAACAAGGCTGCATTATAAAACACAATAAACACATTTCAATTAAAACACCCAAAGTATCAATACCATAATTTGAAGGAGTTTTCTCAGATACATCCTTTTACAAGAGAACCATTATTATTTACAAATTCCTTCCCGGTTCTTGGTGCCCGTCAAAAAGTCCTTTCCAGGGTACATCAAGAACCATATGAACAAAGACAACGTTGCATGGAAGCAGTTTGCTCCGTTGTTTAAAGGACCCCACAAGTGCTGGTTTGAAAGACAACCCCCTCCCCAAACACAATTATCTACCCAATACATTGAGAACTTCACTTTGATTTCCCATTGCTTGGACTTTCGATTATCACTGTCTATCCAAACCAATAAAAACAATTATTGCCAAACTACATACAATGGATCTCTTATGTTATCATCCTCAATAGGTGGACACGGCTCAAAAGTCTCAACAACAGAGGGCAGCAGATAGACCTCATGGCCGTCCAAAGCAGGCAACAAAAAGAAAAACAGAAAAAGAAAAAAGAAAAAAACACACCAAAATGAATCCTTTGATCATCAAACAACACAGTGGATCTCAATTATATTACCATCCTTGATAAATGTCATTAGGTGGACACAGCTCAAAACACTAAACAACAGAGGGCAGCAGATAAACCTCATGGGCTTCAAGAGCAGAATGACAGAAAGAAGAAAAAAAGAGGAACCCAAAACCAAAATGTATCCGTCACACGGACAGATTTTAATCCAACAAAACTGAGAAGGAACCTAAAATTTACTTGAGTATCACGCATTCTGGAAGCTAGGGTAGGCTTTCAAAACCGGAATGAAACAAGCACAAACACGACTCTAATTTGATTCCTTTAGCATAAGTTAATTGAAGCGGAAACTCTGCTCACTCCCACCCAAATCCCGACCCAATCCCACCCACACACTTAAACATGTTCACAACATGATGGCGAATGAATTAAGAACATTTCGAACTGTCGAATGTGACTCAAGTTTCAATTCTAATTAACATCACTGGTGGAAGATGTTTACTATTTGGACAAATCTTAAATGCACCATCAATTCCACTCAAGTTTATCTGGCATCACATCCCAGGGCTAGAATTTGGGTTGAGAAGCCACAAGACCGCAGCGCTTGTCAATGCTCGATGCTTGTAGCTCAAAATATTAACCGGACCAAATTGTTGTGTACAAGATAGTACAAGAAGTGAAAAGAAAAAAATTCCTACACCTGTACATACGTAGGTCCAAGTCTGTCTGAAAGTGGGACGAAAAATCTTACCCAAAGTTCAAATGGTGGAAAGTGCAACATTTGTCGACATCAAATGTGAAGTCAAATTACAAATGAATGGGTCTGTCTTTAAGAAGTTTGTTGTACTATTAATGATGTAAAGATCCATCAAATTGTTTCAGCACAATGCACTTAATAAATATATTTTCTGTAACTATTAGGCTACAGTTGTTACTTTGGGGTGCGTTCGTTTAGCTTCCCTGGGTCGACCCCGGTGTGTGGCGTGTTTTTTTTCCAGGACAAACGTGTGCAGATAATTACCCACGTTCGTCCTGGAAGAAAAAAAAACACGCCACACAACGGGGTCGACCCCGGGAAGCTAAACGAACGCACTCTAAGATTGCCTCTAAGGACGTCTTACACTTCAACTCACGATGGTACCTCGATCCAGCCAGAAGCCGTGGCCGTCAATTCGGACACCGTTTATTCCATTAACATTATCACTAACAACCAGGGCCCAATGTCATATCATAGAGCTGCTTTTAAAAGCAGAAAATATTGCTTAACAAGTTTATGCTTGGCAAAAAAAAGAGCAAGATACCAGTCACAAATTGTACATGTGACTTGGTAATTTGGCCGGTAACCCTGTTCTGGTGAGCATAGTCATGTTGTGCTTAGCAACTTTTAGTGAAATTGGACGCAGTTCAATTCCAACACTATTCTTAAGCAATACTTTTCGATGAAACCAGTGGTTCTTATTTAACAACCCACCCCCCTTCCAACAACCCACTCAAGTTTGGCAGCGGTGCCAAGGAGCACCAGAGTGGGATATGAGTCACCCTAGCCAGGTCAGGTACCTACAAACACACACCTTTCCCGAGCTAAGACTCTTTCCCACCGAAAACTTGGCTGAACCTCCCCCCTTGCATCGAGAGGCACATGTGCCGCAGACAGGGGTTTTATTTCCGCCCACATATTTCACTGTGGTTTTCGCAGCCTAAGAATAACCAGCACTAAGCAGCAGGAAAATCAATTCCATTTTTAACTTTCTCAAAAAATTGTACGGCTTCCTCTATATCCTGTTCGTGACACAAAACACTAAGTGATTTATATTTTGATTTCAAGGGCGGTCAGACTCAACAGTGTTTCAAATACCTTGTTTACCACATGAAAAGGGCTGTTCTTTTGTTTTCCTACATGTACATGTATGTGTGAGTACCAGACACCATCACCAAAGACACAAATCTCAATATAAACGAGACCCAACAACTCATGAGGGATAAAGCAACCTGGCACCATTTCATCAAAGCAGCTTCCAAGGACGAAAGATGATAATGATGATGTGAGAGTAAAAATGCTACACCTGTTTAAAGAAATACATTTTTCCAGGCCACCTCATTGGTTGATCCTTATGATAAAAGTCACATCAATTGACCATGGAGCTAACCTGAATTCACCACACAGCCAAGGGCAAGGCCATGTGTGTGTCCAGATGAAGTCCATACATGTGGTTATGTATTGGAAGAGTTGCGACATAAAAATGACGTGTTTTTCGTTGGTCACGTGGATACTAGAGGGTGGCACGGTTGGCTTGTGCGTAAAGCGCTCGCCTCTCACCAAGGTGACCCCGGTTCGATTCCCGGTCGGGGCCATATGTGAGTTGAGTTGTGCGTTGGTTCTCTGCTGTGCCACGAGGGTTTTCCAGACTATCCGGTTTTCCTCCCTCAGGAAAAAAATCAAACACTTTCGATCTTGGCTGTGCTCCGTGGTCATAATGGGTTGATGTGGCTGGCAGCTGAATGCGCCCTTGCATGCCTGCTTCTCGAACACGTTGTAGCCGCGTCCTTCGCAATTCAGCTCTTAGCTGCGAGTAAGGACGATTAGCCCCCCAAATTATTATTATTATTTTCGGTCCAAAAGTAGCAAACAGTAGTCTAGTCTGGCACTGTGTGCACATAAATGCTTATGCTTCAATGATAGCTGCCAGTTGTCGGAACTCTTTTGTCAAGATAATTGTTATACCGCCCTCCTGTGTTGGTAACTACATTAGCAGTTGCCAAGTCGGCAGCCATTATTGAAGTGTGCTCTTAAACTGATCGTTTTGAACCTGACCGATGATTACAAACAACTATAGAAGTGTGTTTTATATCCATTAATTAACTTTAAATAACATCTTCCAATACACAGCTCTGAGCATGTCCATCTCAACGCCTCATTGACATCGCCATCCTCAATCTAATTTTACGGCCAATGTTTCCATAAATACAGTCGAACGGGGTCAATTAAAGCTTGAATAATGACCTGCTTTCTCACTGTCTAAAGAAGGCATGAGTAATGGGGCATGACATGACTTACCTCTGGGTACAAGGGATGGAATGCAACATCAGAGACGACATCCGTGTGTCCTGACAGCTTCTGAATATAGGTACCAGCTCGGACATCAAATATATACGCCTAAACAAAGAGAGCCAACAAGAAAATGGTGAAGATTAACAAAAATACATCAATGATTTAGCAGTAAATTTTGTTTAAGCAATGCTCAATTAGTTTTCACTTGATGTCTTTATATTGCAACTAAAAAATCACAAGTCTTATTTAGCGCACGTATCTACCAACAAGGTACTCAAGGGGCTTAGTGTATGTTTAAAATACAGAAAGAGAGTTGGCATTTCTAACTTTCAATAAAAAGTTATGAATTTTCAAAGTTTTAAGGTTTTTTTTTTTTTTTTTTTTACCAGGTCAGTGTTCTTTGCACTTGCAGTTTATTAAACTGAGTAAAATACATAAACTAAGATAAAGGTTCTGTGACCTCTCCATCTCCCTCCCCCGAATCTAGCCCCGTCTCAAACTTCAAGTATAGGCCTATGCCAAAAGAAAAGGTTGTCAACCTCCGATATTTTAGGAAGTCATTCTGTCTCTATTAAACACATTCTCCAACATGTCCAAACAGGAAGTTCAGGTTCCCCCACACCCATGACAACAAACTCATCCACAATCATCAACAGCTTTCTCAAATTATAAACCCACTCAAATAATATATCAGATACTGGCTAAATCCCTAATGCACTGATGAGACAATTGCCTAACCAATGGAGGTCAACCCTCCGGGCATTACTCCAATGCCGACCTACACATATGTGGGCCACAGGTACCCGATATTATTGTGGTTATTAGATTCTTGTTCTCGTTTTTCTTAGGGGGGGGGGGTACACAATATGGCTTTGATTTTAAACAGTCGTGAACAATTCAGATGGGGGAAATAATATTCTTGATTGCCTAGCTGCGCACTGAATTCAACCCACCTGTTATAAGATTTATTCCATGGACAACAAAACAAAACCAACATCACTCCTACTTGCTCATTATTTTAAGAATATCAAATGTATTTTGGATGTTGCTTTATTGAAGAGGCAGTGAAAAATTGAGCTGTGGAATCACATATATTTATTTCTTGTCCCAGGTAGTATCGTCAACTTGGGTGTGATTGCTGGCTACACAGCAGGTAACTGAGACTTGACCCCGATCAAAGATATTGACAAAATGGGGAGACCGCCAACATAGGGCTAGATTAGATAGCTCAGTTGGTAGAGCACTTGTTTTTTAATCTGGAGGTTGTTGGTTCAAATCCTGCTCCGGTCAATTTGTCTTTGTTCAACCCCGAATAATTAAACCGTATTTGTAATAGTACTGAATGTGTATTGGTCATTCTGATTTTATCGGTCGCTCTGAATTTGTGTTGGTCTTTCTGATTTCATCGCGGCTGAGGATCACTGAAGCTAAAAGTCAAACTATGATAGCGGCACCCTCTATTGTTGAAACTGGTCCATTTTATGAGAATAAAGGATAGTGTGTGACGCATTCTTTAGTTGGAATTGATCCTTGCGAAGGTCTTGGAACCAAGACAAGCAATCCAGTGGAACGCCGTAACGCTCCGCTGGACCATGACATTGTAACATCTGTACACAAGAGAATATCCACAATGGCATTTTAATCATTCAAGCGTTTGTCTCACAGGGTTGATGGTTTCAAAGCAGCCCATCAGAAAACTGGCAAGCAACATCGATATGAGAAAAAAAGGTTTCAAAGCGGTGAGAAAGAAAGTTTGACGGTGTAATGGCGGGAACCCCGCAGAGACTGATGATTCATCACTAAATTAGTATCAATCCAATGCTTCTAAGGGTTTGTGATGACTCGGGCCAAGTCACGGCTTTATTTGGGGATGTGGTATTTGTATATTGCAGCATGTTATGAAACTCTTGTCTGGACCGGTCAGTGACTTGCTTTGGGTTCTGTCAGGCACCCCCGGAACAAAGAAATGACAAAATAGGGAGACTGCCAAGACCAGGCATGATATTTGTTTGAATAAAGTAGACACATTTCACAAGGCCTGACGTACATGTACACATGGTGTACTACAGGCTGTAACAAGACTATTCAGTACATTTAATCACATGTTTTCTGATTTTTTTCCAAAGCCACAACAATCAGAAATCAAACTACAGTAAGACGAATATCATGATATGGAAAGGTTTGCGGTAACACCATGTAATGACTATCTCTGAGTTGGGGTGGTTCTGAAAAGAACCGTTGGCTTCAACTCGACGTTTCGATCAGTATGCTCTAATCGGCTTCTAGAGAATATCATGACTGCAACACAGGGCTACATGTAGTATACCTCAATTGGTAGCGCACCAGAATGTTTATCTGAAAGTTGCAGGTTCGAGTCCTGCTCTCCCCATTTAGCCTTCAAGAAAGACTCTGCTAGGGTGGAAACATCAAGCCATTATCTACTTTTTTAATTTATATCATAAACACTCTTGGTTGGTAAGCAGTTTGCAACAGCTTATTTTCTATTTTCTCAAGAGAAAAAAACCTGTCACAAATTTCCCTGTACAATTTGTTCGCTTTATAACGGAACCCTCAAGTTGTTATAAAGACCCTTGTTCAATATAGCTGAGATACTAAAAAAGACATTCATGGGAACTACAGCATGTAAAACATGTCTATTGGGACATCTGTCAGAAAACATTTTCCGTTTTGGGGTTTGGTTTTTTTCCTTGTTGCCAATCGAAACAGTACATGTACTTACACCAGGACAGTCTGCAAGAGTCTTTGTGTGGGTCTACCAACCCTAGGGAAATGAACCATACTCCCAAACCGCATTCCCCCAAATTACTTCAAGATAAAGGTATTTAAGATAAGCCCGGTTCATAATTCCTCAAATGCGAATGGATATGAATTTTGACGTCACAAATTCGCAATGAATAATTCGCATCAGTTGACTTGTGCTCAACTCGTGCAAAACATTCAATACAATGGCAGCCATGTGACGACGAAATTTGCTTTGTATTCGCATTCGCATGAAGTATGAACCGGGCTAATGTGGTGAATTAATTATCAACATGTACAAGGCTTGGTGTGTGTGTGGGGGGGGGGGGGGAGTGTATCACTACAATCCGAACTTACAGTGTAGTACTGAATTGTCTGACGTATAATGTGTCTGCCCCTAATTATCACGTATAGGAAATCAGCAATGACAATCGACTGGCTTCCACTGGAAGAAAGCCATCGATTTCAGACAAAGTTCCGTATGTATGAGCCTTTCTATTGTATTGGGAGGATTTGTCACTGAATCCTCTTGAAATTGGTCTCCTTACAAGAAGTGACAATCACTTCAAGGGAAGGTGCCACCTGTGTCTAGGGTCTAGGGTGGCTGAAGTAGTTCACACATTGCACTTTCACTGCTTGATAGTTGGTTCTAGTGCCTAAAATGTGTCACCAACGATTGTAGAGGTAAATTTTTAGATGTCTCAATACTGTAGATCTGAATATCATGAGTATGAACGGAATGTTTGAATGATAAAGGAACTTCTTGACATTGAAAAACAGAATATTGTACATGTTTATGTATCTAAAATGGTTGAATTTACTGATGATATAATGAACCTTTGATTAAATTAATATAATTAAATATTTGAATAGCTGAATTTCTCAATGTTTGAATAAATGAAGATCGTGAATATATTGAACTACATCATGAACACCTTGATGACACTGGACACCTTTGGTAATTGTCAAAGACCAGCCAGGTACCACTAATTGTCAATTATCTACTTTTCTTATTAAGATTTGCAAGATCGGGAAATCCGCGTTAAAGGCATAGACACCTTTGGTAATTGTCAAAGACCATTGTCTCACTTGGTGAATCTCGACATATCAAATAACTCAGTGAATTTCTAGATGTTCTGAATAACTAAAAGCAATCCCTTTGCCAATGTACACCACTGAGCTGATTAAATGTATAGTATAAACAAACTTGAGATTTTTAGAGATCTGAAAGGTTTGAAGGTCATTGTATATAATATAAGTGAGATGTGTAACTTATAGATAGTGAAATATGTAGAGATCCCCCTGCTTGTGAATTCCAGTAGAAAGCGATCTAAGTCTCTGCGGTTGTAAACAAATGTAACCCCAGGCACTGTGAACTTTACCCATATTTTCTCTGACACCCAATTTCAAACGAGGCGAATTAACGGCGTGTAAAAACCACGTCCAAGGCGCCAAATATCGGCTGGTTGTCCTGGACTAATTTTGACAAATTGCCTTTAGATGTGTAGTGAATTGATATCCTTATAATCACAAAATTTAGATTTTCCTTAAAGGCACTGGACACTATTGGTAATTACTCAAAATAAACTGTAGCATAAAAGACTTACTTGGTAACAAGCAATTGAGAGCTGTTGATAGTATAAAACAATGCAAATTCGATGACCAATTGAGCTAAAATTTTCACAGGTTGGTTTGAAGTAACGTAGTTTTTGAGAAAGAGGTAATTTCTCACTCAAAAAATAAAAGACTTCAGTTGTTCAAGCTTTTTATTATGCTCTTGTTCTCTTGCAAATTCGATGACCAATTGAGCCAAAATTTTTCACAGGTTTGTTATTTTATGCATATTGTTGACAATTACCAAACGTGTCCTCACAGGCTCAACCACTGCAATTGATGACCCCTTTTCCATGTCCCACATTTCAAACATTCTACATGTACCTGCGAGAGCGTCTTACCAGGAAATCAACACTAACTCCAGGCAGGAAGGCACCACGACAACTGTGATTGCAAAATCCTTCCACAAAAAAAAAAAAAACAAGCGCTCAACCTTGCTTCCTCGAGCACTTCAAAATATCCGTCTCATGTTTTTTTCCGCAACGCTGGCTCAGACTCTCCGTCTCCAGTAGGAGGTTAAACGCAATCACATTAGTTAATGTGACAACATTCGCCCGGTTCCTGCTATTGCCTCTGATGAGGCCATCAACAGGCCGTTAAGACACTAATAACCTAACACATCCTCAATCTTTTAAGTTGGAGAGGGAGGGGGTGAGATTGAATGAAACGCTTCCCTAATACATGTAGCTCATTGAAAAGACTACACCCCTACGTTAAGACATCCCTATGTTTTGAGACCGCTATGTTCCACCACCCCTAGTGAATCTTCTAAATCTTAATCACTAACCCTAACTCTGACCCTAACCCTAACACTAACACTACATTTAAAACTCTAACACTAACCTAACCCTAACCCTAACCCCATCTCTGACCCTAACCCTAACCATATCACTAACCCTAACTCTTACCCTAACCCTAACCATAACCCTTACTCCGACCCTTACCCTAACCCTATAACCCTACCACTAACCCTCACTGTTACTCTAACACTATATTCCTAGACCGAACCCTAACCATTACACTAGCGTGTAAATCATAAGGGGTTTTCTAAAAATAGGGGTGTTGGAACACAGGGGAGTGGGAATATAGAGCAGTCGCTGTTCAAAAGATACACATTATACGGTGTATGGGATTTGAGGCATTGCATGGAGGTAGAACCTCCATGCTCAGAGTAGATTTTCAGAATTCGGGAGATTTCCCAGCTCTGAAAAGAACTGTCCTGCTTTTTAACTACTACCTGGGGCCAGTTTCATAGAGCTGCTTAAGCAAAACAAATGCTTAAGCACACAAAAAAAACTTGATTATTTTACACATGTTACTGGCCAAAATTTCATGCCATATACATTGCTTGTGACTGGTATTTAGCTGTTGTGTACATAGCTTAACAATTGAGTGGAGTCTTGGCCGGTAATCTGATTTTACTAAGCAAGGATATTTTTGCTGAAGCGAAATTTTGTGCTTAAGCAGCTCTATGAAATTGGGCCCAGGTCGGAAGGTAGGAAATCGGTTGGAACTATAGTGGATCTAGGGGACTTCTTGTTATTAACTTGACTACCACGGAGTGAATTCTTAATCAGTCTCAACCTTTTGACTAGCTTGCTCTATGCTCTAGTCATCGGCAAACCAAACATACACATTAACCTGACACGGGGGTTGGGGGCTCATGGCTCTCGAGGAATGAAAGTGGATCTGTGCATCTGGGATTGCCAATCTTACTCAAACATGTCTCCTCAATTACAGACAAGAATCCGTCTAGATGTTTAAACCCCCTCACCTAGCAGACATGTCGACTCCAGATAAACATCGTCGTTGCATGATCTCGCTTTGAATGTAGCCACATTCGCGAGGACCGCTCTCAAAACTTTCAAGAAACGGAAACCCCAACAAAATTATCCGTTTTTATCTTGACATGCCCAGCCACCGAGAATGCAATCTCATCAGATAGAGATTTTATCAGTCGGATAAAACAAATACTGTGTTGAAATCAAGGAATGACATGTTAGAGTGTTACTCACTGATTTATCTTCGGAGCCAGATGCAATGTACTTGGCACAGGGGCTGACTGTTAGCCTGCAGCGATGGGCTCTATTCATGTGGCCTTCAAACCGCCTGACACACCTACAAAGTTAACAAGATCCAATAAATCAATGCTTTTATTCAAGGACACATGCTTAACCTCTCCTTGTGGTTTAACCCACTTCATTTCTCGTATGTAACAAGTTCTCAACAAAGAATGAACAAGGCATTGGCTACATTTGCCCTTAACAGTGGTCCGCTGGCCAAAATCCAGTTAAAATACCAGAGAACCAATCAAAATTCAATCTGGGTGTCTAGTTCAGTGTTGCAAAGCATCACCATTTCATTCGAAGAATGAACTTGTGAAAAAGCTGGTGAAAATGTCAAGCTAACTGGTCCTGCTGGCAGGTCACTTAATAAAATTAAAGGCAAACTCAGTCCAAAATAAAGAATACATGTAGGTGCAATGTCAATAAATAATAATAATAATAATAATAATAATAATAATAATCACTCTTATACAGCGCATTTCACAAACCGTATCAATGCGCTTTACATCAATGGTAGTGAGGCTGAGCCTTAACCACAAATTCATAGCCATTGCCTTGTTCTCTCTAACATGTCTAACACCAATAAGCAATAGAGATTCTCCACAAACCAAAAGTGGTTCAAACTATTCTACACTTTTTTCTCATGTTTGTTTACTAATTTTAATAGAAATTGGGTCCAAAAAGATGGGAAAAAGGAGGAAAAAAGATTGTCGTACCAAAGTAAACTACTGTGGTACAAAATGTAACAGCAACATTTAAAGACGCTGGACACTATTGGTAATTGTCAAAGACCAGTCTTCCCACTTAGTCTATCTCAACATATGCATAAAATAACAGACCTGTGAAAATTTGAGCTCAATTGGTCATCGGAGTTGTGAGATAACTATAAAAGAAAAAAACACCCTTGTCACATGAAGTTGTGTGCTTTCATATGCTTGATTTCGAGACCTCAAACTCTAAACTTGAGGTCTCGAAATCAAATTCGTGGAAAATTACTTCTTTCTCGAAAACTACTTCACTTCAGAGGGAGCCGTTTCTCACAATGTTTTATACCCTCTCCCCATTACTCATTACCAAGTAAATTTATAGGCTAATAATTATTTTGAGTAATTACCAATAGTGTCCACAGCCATTAAACAAAAAACATAAAATGTATGTCAAAACTGAAGCAGCTCTCTGGCTAGTGATTCACATCCACATTCTGACAATTACAACGATTTATAAACAAATCTGAGTACATTTTTCCTGTTTGCTCCAACAGCGATTAAATGTAAGTTTCAACTTCCCGAGATTGGAATCTTTTTGGTAACATAGTTTCTATGTACCAGAAAACATTCACTTATTCACTTCCTACATGGGATTATAGCATGTAACCTTATACACAACCATGGCTTTAATAAGGATGATGCCTCCATGTGCAAAGGTAGTAAACAATGTTCTTTTGAATTGAATTGAACCATTTTGCTTTTGGTTTTTGGAATCGTTTGATTGTTTACACGGTTAAAAAGTGGTCGCACTTTTTAGATGTCACAGAAAATCTAGAGCGATAATGTCTAAGAAGGAAGAATGATCCGTACTTGGAATACGCAGTCTGAGAGATGCTACTGACTGACTGACAGTAAAAATATATGATAATATTGAAGTCTTATATAGCGCACGTATCTACCAAACAAGGTACTCAAGGCGCTGAGTATAATCAAACTTTCAGAAAGATAGGTTATTGCAGTGATGAATTCTGAGACCCAAATATTTAGCACCTTATAAGGGTTTACAAGGTGCTACGGAGCATACAGCAGCCACAGCCAGGAACACCGGGGTGAACCCCTTCTCTTTTCGAAAAGTGCACTGGGTTCTTTAACATGCGTTGCACAACACATGGGACCAACGGCTTTACGTCCCATCCGAAGGACGAAGCAATGGTTAAGTGTCTTGCTTAAGGACACAAGTGTCACGGCTTGGGAATCGAACCCACACTCTGCTGATCAGAAACACCAGAGTTTGAATTTGGTGCTCTTCGGTGCTCTTATCTGCTCGGCCAGGACACTCCAACAAATAGTAACACTTCTCAGATTCAAATTGGGGGGCATGAAAATGAGAGCTGAAATCTTTTTACATAATCACATTACTTCAAAGTGAAACAATTCCTAAAATGCTTTGCACTATCGAAAGCTGCTTTACTTCTAACCTAGACTTGTGGACAAATCGTACAATGTCTGTCACGGTGAAAGTGTTACTACTCTATTCTGAATCTCCCTGCGATTCCCACGGTATTCTCGCGAGACTGCTTGCCCCGCTAGACTTTTGCTCTCTCGACTACGGTCCCATTTAACAAGTAGAAAACGGCAACCAGCAGTTCGCGCGAGAGCAGTGATCTCACGAGCGTACCGCCGCAACTCAACTATCTCACCGCGGCAGACCATTAACGACTTGTTGTCCACAAGTCAATTCTAACCCAGTAAATGTATACCTTCCCTTTAACATCATTCAATAAAAAAGAGAAACAAAAACCAAAACTAAAGCAGACTGGAGAGTTGTGTTTGGAACAAAAATGAGTGTTGTACACATATTCGTAATTGCCCCTTTAATTGAAGTGTTTTTACCTAACTTGGTAATTTAGTGTTATCTTTTTATCTAATTGCTTATGTTTCCGTCTATGGGGAACAACATTCAGAAAAGTTCTGCAGTCGTCTTCAAACACTACGTTTTTATCGAGTGTTTTTGTTATCATTTCGAACTGCACATCTCATGTTTCTGTGGGCATCAATCAACAAGCAAAATCACCATGGTTACAAAATGAAGGTCGTCTACACTGAAGGACGACCTGTGCAGTCAGTGACCTACATTTAAAAGGGTCTGTTTATGTTAAGTCATAACTCTGAAATTAAAGTCAATGAAAATTTGCGTGGTAAGAAGTACAGCAGCTTTGGATAGCAAAATGCATTTTTAGAATTATTTCACTTCGATTACCTTTTATCTCCCCCAAAATCTGAAAATAAGAAGCGTTACCGGCACCGGTAACGCTTCTTAGATTATGTGTATTCCTTTTAGGGATTTTTCTTCCTGAGTGGACAAAGTTTCTTCCCGCGCGGACAAAGTCACTCCGGATTTTAGGCTATATCTCAAAAGAACAACCACCTTTTGAAATTAAATTGTCATGGGTTAGTTTTATTTTATGTATCTACATTTATATAGGATTGAAATGTTTGAAAGGTTCCAAAAGCCATTTGTGTACAGACCCGTTAAAGGCACTGAATCCTATTGGTAATTAATAAAAATAAATGTTAGCATAAAAACTGTCTTGGTAATGAGCAACGGAGAGCTGTTGATAGTATAAAACATTGTGAGAAATGGCTCCTTCTGAAGTAATGTAGTTTTTGAGAAAGAGGTAATTTCGCACTCAATTTTTGTCATGCTTTGAAGCCTTGTCTAGGCATCTGAAAGCACACAAATTAATATGTGCAACAAGGTTTTTTTTTGTATTATTCTCTGGCAACTTCGATGACCAATCAAGTCCAAATTTTCACAGATTTGTTATTGTATACATGTGTTCGAATACACCACAGTAAGAAGACTGGTCTTTGACAACTACACAGGTACCAAAGGTGTCCAGTGCCTTTAAGACAGGCATGTTGTTTTGCTGTGCTTTACCTGTTTGTACGAACATCCCACAGCTTGATACTATCTGTCACGGCTGCTGTTGTGAACAGGTCGTAGGCCGACGGTGGATGGCTGACGTAGGCGGAGCCCTGTGAGAGGAAAGCAGAGGGAGGTGAGACGGTGGGGGAAGCAAAGGGGAGCTCTGATGGGGTTTCAAACCACATGGATGTGGGGTTCAGCAGTTTGGAGTCCTGGGTGAGGGTAAAGAATGTGTAGAAAGCGTGGGTTGGTAATGATGTGGGAACTGATCAAATCCACCTGCACCACTAAAACAATTCATATGTCTACGCTTGTTGGTTTTTACAACTGACACAACCTAGACATGCAGCTTTATAATAAATAGACTGTGCAAGGTCTTGGGCGTGTTTCAAACATTGGGACACAATAAAGTGTGCGAGTTTGTTTCCTTCATGCGTTGATGAAGTATGATTGAGGGATTAACAAAGTCCCCAAAATGTTTGAATACTCGCAAGACTTGCACGGTCTATTGACGAAAAATGCAAATGGTCAAACACACTTTTTAAATTTGTTTCTTTGGAAATGAAATATCAGCTAACATACATGTAACAAGGCTGGATGGCTACTCTAAGGTGAGGACTACACAAAACCGTTTGGGGCTATCGACCCAAATCAACTGCAAACGAGGTGCACAGTATTGCCAACTACTCCCAGGACTGAAACGAGGTTACCTTCACAGTCCATAAGGATGTAGGCATGGGTATCATAAACATGATAAACTGGGGTGCTTCAATATTTCTATGGCCCCATTAATGATAGATAAATGAGAAAATCAGCTGAACGCATGTCTACACGACTCTTCAAAGAGGGTTGCAACTTTGCAAATACAAGTGAAGAGAGAAAATTGTCAAGCGCACAAATTTGGAAATTTTTGTTTTTTTGGGCGAGCGGTTTAGTGCATCGGACTCAAGTTCTGGTTGCTGAGTCATCAGGGTGTAGGTTCGAATCCCGGTCATGACACTTGTGTCCTTGAACAAGACTCTAAACTCTAATTGCTTCTCATCACCCAGGGGGTAAATGGGTACCTGTGAGGGCAGAGATGGTTCTTGTGATTGGTTTAGCTTAGTCCACTACATACTTGGTAGCAGAGGCTGTTTACTTGTACTGCCCAAAGAGCCAAGCGAAGATGGTTTAAGGAATGAACTACATGTACATGGTCATGGGACAAGGGGAAATAATGATTGAAACGCAATGATAGCTTTTTTTGGAATTGCGATATACAATGTATAAGAGTAAATTTTTAGTAAAAGGATGACTTCACATTTTCTGATGAGTATTTGACCTCAAAAAGCAAGTTTTTTAAAATAGTTAAAAACCGCTATTTCATCACTCCTCAAAAAAATACTGTCACACACAAAAAGCCATAAAATATGTTAGAAAATGATTGATATGATATTTGCTTGTTATTGACAACTTCCATTTGGATGAAGCGAATCCTTTAGGTTCATTTCTTGTTCCCTGTCAGGCCAGTTTAAAGTCTTGTTTTGATCAGGTTTGTCACTTGAAGCTCATTCATCTTGGCAGGGCATACATTGTACGTGGCTAGAAACTTGCTTTTCGTACTTTGGGGATTTCAACAACCGATACTATGCTTGTGTGTAGTGTATATATAGCTTCTCAAGTTCTAGTCAATTTTTCTTTTGTCATTGCCAAATCATTTAAAATTTACTCAGTAAGTTTCCCTTATTATTTGATATCAAAAATAAAAAGTTGCATCCCCTTTAGGTGACCCCATAATCCTTTTTGAGGTATGGCGGACGTGACAGGAGTGTAGCTGTTTAGTTTGGGTGTATAATTACAAATACACTCAAACCTTGTATGTCCGCCATACCTCAAAATGGCTTATGGATGCTGCATCCCAGGTTGTATCTTAAACTTGGGTGTGATTCTGGTCTACCCACAGATTTAAGCGCTAGTGACAGATTTTACCGCTATATAAGAAACCACTGATATTATCATTATTTAACAAATTAAAGATTCTTACTTCATTTTGGCATATGCAATGCACTGGTCTAGTGTGGGCGTTGGGGAGTATCCGTACACTGCGCCCAACATTCATGTCCAAAATCTCCAGGGACTTGTCAGATCCTGCACACATCACAACATCTGTAGTAAGAGCTATTAAGGAAGTCTATATAAATCACATCAAGGGACTGGGCTCATAAAAGATATCGATGTGGCCGCATTTGTCAAAAGGCCCTTTTCACTTGAGACAATCAGAACTCAACTAAAATCGCATTAATGTGAACATATATAGGATTTGAGGCATTGCATGGTGAGGTATCAATATATATTTGGTTTGCGGTAACACCATGTGTGTATCTACGTGCCAGGTAGAGTTTGTTCTTACAGAACTGTCTTTTTTTATTCTACTACCGCGGAGTAGATGGTTCGGGTGTTCGGGAGACTTCTCAGTTCTGAAAAGAACTGTCCTGCTTTTTAACTATTACCCGGACAGATGGTATAGAAAATAAGCTGAGACTACTACTTTAGCTTATAGGATCGTAATTAACTGTACTACCGCGGGGTGAGTTCTTAAATTGGTCTCAACGTTTTGACTAGCTTGCTTTAGTCATACAATCCAATTGAGTGAAGCCTTAAAAATGTATACTTCTTAAATGAGAATTAAGGACCTTTGTTACATGTGTATTTAACAGAGATCCTGACCTAAAAAATGTAGCAACCATCTTAAAATCACCACACTAATCCGTGTAAATTAATAATCAAAGACCCTTGTTATTTATACATTGTAACAGAGATCCAGACCTCCAAAAAATAGCAACCATCTTAAAATCACCACAATAAGTAGTGAACCATTACTGTGCCATTTTTCACAGGTTTGTTATTTTATGCATATGTTGAGAGTACACCAACTGTGAAGACTAGTCTTTGACAATTACCAATAGTATCCAGTGTCTTTAAAGAATTTGCATACTTTTTGTACAACAAAACACAATGTCAACAGATTTACATTGAACTTGCACCGTTTGCAGACAATGATAGTAAAAAGCTTACCTAAAAATATTACTTGCTGTAGTTTTTGAGAAATTAGTAAAACAATTTCACAAAAATACGTTTTACATGCTTAAATAATTTACGTCTCACTGAAACTGTTACTTGCTTTACTCATTTCTTAAAAACTAGAGCACCTCCGCAAAAAAAAACATTGTAAGGGAAGCTCTTTGCATCATTATCTTCAAGCTGTGTAAGTTCAATGTAAATCTGTGGACATTGTGTTTTGCGTCATACAAAAAGAACCCAGACCCTTTAAAACCGTACAAAACATGAGTTCATGAAACATATCTCCATCTTCACAAAAAATGTACAATGATGATGTGATGGAAAGTACAGCCAGTGTTTGTGTGTGGGAAGCTCATTGGTAACCTTCCAACAAGAAGTCTTTGTGAATTACCAACAAAAATAGTCATTCTAAATACTCAAAATAAGTTTCATACGTATCAGTTTTGAAATGATAACCAGTCTATACCAGCCTTGAAATACGGAAACGCTTGGCGCTAAAGAAGAGTACCACATCTTGACACGGTGTCAGTGCAATCAATACAATGTAGCTCCAGTGAAATGCGGTAGTGGTGTGGTGTGGTATGTACTAGCAACCTGATCAAACCACCAACAGGGACTGACATGTTGTCTACATCGTGAAAATAACACTGCACATGGATTATGCATCCTCTATTCGAACATATTGGGGAGGGGGGGGGTGGCTGTGCACTTTTTTAGTCATAAAAACACAAATAAATTTGCACAAGTCTTATAACACCCATTTGATACAGGCGCTCAAGAGTCACGCTGAACCAAATAGATAAGGATCGACTCTAGTTTGATCTGAATAAATTTCAGTTTCAGACAGGACTAATTGTATTGGTTTGGGAGATAAGGTCATGATGTTTTGAATCAGAACAGGTTGTGCACTTTTAGCACAAACAAACTTGCTAAGCCTAAATCTAACCCAGAGTTCATACAGATTCAAGCTCTGATGTTTTTGATCAGCAGAGTGTGGGTTCAAGTCCCAGTAGTGGTACTGTCCTTGAGCAAGGTACTTTTTGTCCTTCAGATGGGACATTAAGCCGTAGGTCTCATGTACTAGGATTGGTAGTAAAAGAACCCTGGACCCTTATTGTGATAGGGGTGAACCTAGGTGTTTCTGGTTTACATAGCAAGCACCCTTAGTTTGCAGGTTTCCTAAGTTCACTTATGAGACATCCTTGGTTTCTAATTAACAACACCATCAGTTTTACACTTAGTCATTGTTGATTAGCTTTGGATTTAATTTTATCAGCATTGATACTTCACAACTTCACATAAAAAAATCCAAGACAGATGTCAATTAAATTAAAACTTGAGATATCGATCAAACACGACACAAAACAAAACTTTTTGATGCATGATTCGTCGTCGGAAATCACAAAAACTGTAAAAAGCTCTCGACTAAATTGGATTGAGGTTGTTCAACTAACTCGCCGACATAATTTCTAATTAACAACATTAAGTAGGTTGCCTTGGATCACGTCCGATGACCTTCTGAAGTGACCATTTCAATTATCGGATCTGAGATTGTGATCTCAGGAAGTACGAGTGCAAAACCAAGAGCTCCCTGGAGAGTCGCCTTCCGCAGGTACATTTCCCCTCAAACGACTACAGCAAGGGGGCAACTAATCACAGTTGGAAACGTCTGATTATGCTGAATCATACATGTACAACAATCTTGTTATTCAATTACCTAGTTCCCCTGCCGGCAGTGATGACAGAAAAGCTATATTACATCCTTTTCGTCTATTATTTCTGCATGTTTTCATTTTCTCATTAATTTAATCAATTGGTCGGGGTTTTTATCGCTACACGGACTGCTGCCAAGTGGAGACAGACTTCTAAGACTTGTCAGGATTTGGTTTTTGCCGTGAACTTTTTTTGTTGATGTTTTGGTCCCCTGCAATAACAAAGTTGTGACATTTGACCTTCAATTGCCATTGGATTAACAATGGATTGAAATAACCTCCCCATACTCATTCCTACAATGGTCTCTGACAGTTAAAACAAAAATTATGGATCATGGCCACTTCAAGTCAAAAGAGGGCGCCAAGCAACATACATGGATTAAGTTTAGCAAGTACAGCACTTCAGTTTATCAATGAATTGCACATCATAAACGAGACAACTGGGGCCAGTTTCATAAAACATTTCTGCTTACAGAGCGCTTCTTAGCAGAATTCCTATTTTATAGCCATTGCTTACCTTTCTTTTCCCCAACCTGAACTTGTAATACATAGGACGCATACGCTAGGATATGTAAAACAATGTGATACAAGTTATGGGTCAGCGCACGCATGTCCCATAAGAGGGGCCTTGCACTATTTTAGTAGCGGTAATTTGGTGCCTGCTTTATATCTGAAACCCCTTTGTTCTGAGAACCTCCTTCTTCTTCTTCCTTTCTACAGTGCAGCCTCGTGATTGAAGACAGTCGAACTGCCAGAACCCCTACTCTATGCAATAAGTGTGTCTTTTACTTGCGTTGACCTACAGTTTTATGTCCCATCCGAAGGACAAAGTAGTGGTTAAGTGTCTTGCTTAAGGACACAAGTGTTTTGCTTTACTCCGTAATACATGTAACTGTCGTTATTCTTTTATGAGAGTATGGAAATGAATGTATTCTGGGATTGAAAATTGAATTAAAAAAAGTGTCACAACTCCTGAACACACTCCCTTGAACAGGTCAGAGCTCGAGTTTGACGGCGGTGCTCTTAGCCGCTCAGCCACGACACCCCACATTCTCGTCATTTACAAAGTAGGGTTAAGGTAAGGGTTAGGAAAACACACTTGGGGTGTTAGAACATTGAGGTATAGGAACATAGGGGTGTCGCAACATTGGTGTGTAACCCTGTACATGCTTGGTTTAAGTAAGTGAATACAAGAAACTAGTGAAGCAGAAGATACTAAGTACTACATTCATGACCGCTGACTTCCTAGTAAAAAGACATGGCACAAACATGTAGTCAGTTGAGCGAGAAGTTGTCTTCAGCCGACGTCTTCTCGGAAAACTCTGATGGTCGTCTTCCACGTATCCCGGGCCTCCATCAGCGTCCTAAGCTCAGTTGTTTTGTATTGTGTTGCGCCTTCTTCAGCTGATCTATGAATGTTAGTCTCCTCCTGCCCTTGCTCATGTTTCTATCAATGGGTTCCCAAAGAACTAGAGGGCTCACAACTAGCTCTGGATGGCGGACACAGTGGCCAGCCAGCCTCATCCTACGCTCCCTGATCTTGACAGATACTCTTGGTAGGGCATGGAGTGGTAGGTACATGTACATGAAGAGTAGAAATAAAACAGCAATACTATGAAGAAAAACATACCTTTTGCTAGAACTGTGGGCTTTCATACACAATGACAGAGGCACAGAATAAAAGGATACAGGAATGGAATCCATTGACAGCTGAGAGTGCTGTTATTTGCTGGCCATGCGTCAGTTGGAAGGACTTGACCAACTTGTACCGAGAGCTACTCTGGTATCTATTAAACAACAAGGGCAAACAAAATTTAAAATGTTACTCATCAATTCAATTAACTCATCCAATTAATCAAGTCAAGTGTGTGAGTTGAAGTTATGTTTAAAACCATCATACCGTCAAATAATATATGGACCACCTTTATGGTTCTGCCGAAAGCAAAGAACATGCATGTACATTGTACATGTAGTAATTTGCAGTTCGTAGGGAGAGTTTCATTCAGTTCAGTTGGTTGGATCATTCTAAATCGGTATGTTATAAGTATTCCAGCGTGCGCATGGACCAGCCTGTTGGATTGCCAAAAAAAACATATTGTTTGAAGTAATTCCATCTGAAATAAAATCACTTTCGAGAAAACTGTATCTGAAAACCTTAAAGATGCTAATGTCAGATTTTTTGCCCCAAACATTAAAAATTAGAATTTTTTGAGTGAATGGTATTTCAAAGAGTATCACCCGCTCTAATGAAAAAAAGTTTAACTTTTACTTTTAATGGTCAGGAACCATGACAAAAATTTAAAACGTTTCTTATAAAACACATAAGAATTGGTCACGTGATATATTGTCGGGATTCCGACAAACACTAATTTTGAGCACTTTATTTCCCTGCTACTAATAATTGGCGGACTTTTTTGAACAATGGCTCAAATGAAAGCTTGTAACTTTCTCAACCCCCATCAAAATACCTCAACATTTTTGGGTCAAATCGGTCAAAAATCTGACATAGCATCTTTTAAGCAATGCAATCAGCCGAAATCAGTTGTAAACAACCAAAATATGTTTGCGTACCAAATATCATAGATGTTTTTAATTTTTGTTATCCTGACTCTCACAATGGATTAAGACCAAATTTTCACCGGTTTATTATTTCATGTTTGTGGTTGATCCCCAAAACATGAACAGGCTGTTTTATCAGCTCTTCCAATCCAATGTAATGCCTTTGAAATTCAACTCCTCTCCACCCACTGTGGGGCAATATTTTTGCAGTACACTGTTTTGATGTGAACCTTATGTTAATATTCCCTCGTTGGGAAAATTCAGGATGTGCTTATAACGTGGCATGACCAACAAGTAATAGGTCAAATTGTGACCTACATTATGTACTTGTGTTGTACATAACTCCTGTGACTCGGACTCAAAGCACACTGTGATCCAATACAAATCCAGAAATAAAGGAAGACAGACAATGTAAATAATAATATGTCAATAGTAATAATAATAAATAGCATTTATAAAGCGCATTATGACTCACAGATTTCTAAATGCGCCTAAGGGGGTCTCGTCAAAATTATTCCAGGACAGGTATAGTCGGATAACAATTCTCTGATGTCAAGTTTGTGTTGGATTTCCGTCGGAGAGTATTTCTATAAGAGATATGGTTTTACTTCCTGAAAGGCACACAGATCTCCGACATACTACAGACATGCCCTATACCAATGCACCCTAGTGAGTGATGTTGTCCTTTTGATGATAAAATACATCAATTGTACTTTACTGTGTTCTATCCATGCGACGTGTTCCTTTAAAGGCAGTGGACACTGATGGTAATTACTCAAATAAATTGTTGGCATAAAACCTTTCTTGGTGACGAGTAATGGGGAGAGGTTGATGGTATACAACATTGTGAGAAACGGCTCCCTCTGAAGTGCCATACATGTAGTTTTCGAGAAAGAAGTAACTTTCCACGAATTTGATTTTGAGACCTCAGGTTTAGAACTTGAGGTCTCGAAATCAACCATCTAAACGCACACAACTTCGTGTGACAGGGGTGTTTTTTCTTTCATTATTATCTCGCAACTTCGATGACCGATTGAGCTCAAATTTTCACAGGTTTGTTATTTTATGCATATTATGAGATGCACCACCTGTGAAGGCTAGTCTTTGACAATTACCAATAGTGTCCACTGACTTTAATTGTACATGAAGATAAACTTGGTGGCTATTATTAAATGTACTCAATGGCAAAGGGACATGTTTATAGAGCAAGCACTTTCTCTTTCACGATAAGTGTCCGGCATATTTCATGTGCAATGCATAGAATTACATTTTTAAAGACCATGAACACTATTGGTAATTGTCAAAGACCAGTCTTCTCACTTGGTGTATCTCAACATATGCATAAAATAACAAACCTGTGAAAATTTTAGCTCAATTGGTCATCGAAGTTGCAAGATAATAATGAAAGAAAAAAACACCTTGTCACACGAAGTTGTGTGCTTCCAGATGCTTGATTTCGAGACCGCAAATTCTAAATCTGAGGTGTCGAAATCAAATTCGCGGAAACTTACTTCTTCAGAGGGAGCTGTTTCTCACAATGTTTTATACCATCAACCTCTCCCCATTTCTCACTACCAAGTAAGATTTTATGCTAATAATTATTTTGAGTAATTACCATTAACTTAAAAACTGACTTGGTAACGAGCATTGGAGAGCTGTTGATAGTTGGGAAAACGACTCCCACTGAAGTAACGTAGTTTTTGAGAAAGAGGTAATTTCTCACTCAAATAATAAAAGACTTCTAGCTAGAAGTCTTTTATTCCTATCTGGAAGCACACGAATTCGTCCAATAAGGGTGTTGTTTCTCTCATCATTTTCTCGCAACTTTGATGACCTACTGAGTCCAAATTTTCACAGGCTTGTTATTTTATGCTTATGATGGGAGACACCAAGTGAGAAAACAGGTCTTTGACAATAACCAAACGTGGATAGAGAGCACCCATGTTCCAGACAAGCCATTCACAATGACAATACATGGCATAGTCTCCTATCCATCTTCTGTCCAGGGCCCTACATGTATTTCATGGCTCTGCTTATCACCAAATTCAAATTCTGCGCTTATGATCACCATTCTCTGCGCACTGTACAAGTGCAAAATTTCTGCACTAGCTGTGTACACGAAAGATGCCTAGTAATGTGGAGTACACACGCAGACAAGCAAAAATTCCTCGCTAATCCATGCAATATGCTTGATGATACACATGTAGCACAAAATTCCCTGGTTCTGTCAATGCCAATTCGTTGCTTATTTACAGTAAGCAGAGCCATGAACCCTGACTGCATTGTGCTTAACTTAGCATTTACAGTGTATAATAACAATATAATAACAATATTGGAGTCTTATACCGCCCAAGGAGCGGGAACAAAGATAAACACTTTTAAAGACGGGTTTTGAAGTTTATGAATTATGGGACCCATTTATGTGGAACCTAGTGTTTACAAAGTGCTCATCTGAAGGTGCTGCAGCACACTCGGCAGCCACTGCCAGAAACACCGGGCCAGAAATCCCTACTCTAAGCACACTTAGCCACAAGTACAACTGGATTCTTTTTTTGAGCATTCCAAGACATGGAGCCACATTACATCCCATCTGGTGGACGAAGCAATAATGTTTGAGTGTCTTGCTCTCGGACACAAGTATCAAGACGGGGAATGGAAACCCACATTCTGCTGATCAGAAACACCAGAGTTTGAGTTCAGTGGGGGAGACTGCTCGGCCATTGAGCTAACTATCTGCTACCCACTGCGGGACTGCATGGCCTTGGCCATGTTGGCCTGGCACCCCCATGCCTCTCTCCAGGCCAAGTGACTCCGACAGATTGGGATCAATCAGTGATCTTTGATAGCACACTTTTATAAGTTTTGTAGTCTTGCAGGATATTCAGATGTGTATTTCATCAAGCGAAGGATGTGTGCATTACGGGGATGTGTGAATTTAGATGCCTTCAAAGTCAATGAAAAGATGATCTGTTGACACACTGCTAAAGCATATCAAGATGTTCCAGACTATAGATACGTATATCAATTATAGGAGGCAGGGTGAGATAACCCTTGACTGTATCCAAGCTATGTTCCACTTGGCAAAACTTTGGCAAGTATATCGGGGCGACAAGTCATTCACATATTACGGAGGCCGATTGGTACAGGAAAACTGTTTGACTGAATTGTAGATAACAAATTGAATGTATTTATCTGAGGCATTGTTCATCCATAGTACAGGATGTCTTTTAGCCAGGGATCACACCCAAGTTTGTGCTACAACCTGGGAAGCGGCCGCCAGGGGATCATCTTAAGAGGATGCGACTTTCACCCCCTCATTAACCTTCAAGTTTTTTGGGAAATAAATGCACTACTTTTCAATAACTTATTTCACTGGGTAATCGTGTCTTTCTTTTAAACACTACAGAAAGGGTCGTCAGAGACCAATCACTTAACGGGTCCAGACTACTTAGCCAGACAATGGATAAACCCTAGGGGCATGGTTTCTCTAACAGTCAAAAAGAGTCCAAACTGAGGATGGGTATGAGCCAGGGGTCACAATCAAAGAGCAGACCAGCTGACAATTAAAGCTTGACCACAAGTGGGTATCATCCTGGCCTGGGGGTTCAACTTGTGGTGTAGACCTCTTGCACTGGCGTCATACCAGTTTGTTAAGGTGGTTATCTGCCGATTGACTCCAAAAGGAGACTGCTCTGTGTGATGAACGCTTGTTAAAAACTTTAAAGCACTTGTATGGTACTATGTAGTATGCACAAATGCAAGAATTTTGAAGCTATTCTATTTCAAACAGTCAAATGAATGTTTTGACACTGCTACCCTACACTGCATACTGTTATGCTGCTCTCGCACTGTGGCGAATATGCTAGCGAATGTGCCTCTGAATGGAAATATTTGACATCCGCTCAAACTTGCCGTGTATTCGAAACTGTTGGTAACAAATTCGGAACGTTCACAAGTCATTCTCCAGCTCCTTACGAAGATCTGTCAATTTAGGAAACACTTCCTAAATTTAAGCGAATGCTGCAAAGACGGTCATTCGCTGTCCATTTTCGTAAGCATTGGTATGCCATTGGTGACGATGGTAAAGCGTGCGCAAGCGTTGGCAACGTTCGTTAGCTATTCGTAAGGCAATGGTTAAGCGTTGGTAAGCATTGGTAATTATTGGTAAGGGGAGGTCGAGGAGGAACGAGGACGAGAAAATATTCACTGTCCAGTCGAAATTTTTGGGGGAAATCACCGCAGAATTCAAATACTTGCATATTCGCCACAGTGTGAGAGCAGCATTAGACATGTACATGTAGTAAGATCAAAGAAGAAAGAGAGGGGACCAGTTGCTCTATGAATTGGTTCTCTTTTGCAGGCTACCGAACTTGAGCACGCCCGTACAGTGGATTGACCAGTCACTATTTAAATGTGGCATATACTGGCACAAAATAATTAAACGAGTACCAGAGGTTATGAGCGAGCAAAAAAATGGTGTGCCGAGATCGTTCGACCCTGCGATGTTAGACTGGCATCTCTCAAACAATGATACTTGCATTGCAAGTATTGCTTGACATAAAGGGAACCAGACCACAATGGCCACAAAGTGACACTCTCTACTAATAAGGGAATAAAAGTGTAGTGATGAGGTCTTCAACGGCTGTTTAAAACCAGCAGGGTGGTGGCCGTGTGATAATGGCCATTTAAGAACGAGTTTTGTGTGCGGGGAACAATGTTGTGGGCTAACCCAACCCCGCACAATGCTTTCCGAAAACAACCGGTTATTAATAGCTCCAGCTGGTCATTATCAACCGTTTAAACACCCCCACGTGTCGCGCTCTCCACCCATAGGAATAGCGAAGCTGTCTGGGGTATTTATGAATCACCTTTTAATATCGTCCACTGATGAATCCAAATGGTAGGTATACAGGAACAGGGTGCTGCCAGAGATCAGGAGAAGAAACTTATCCATGTAGTAGAACTGGGCAGCTTTGACTTCCTTCAGTAAAACATTACCTCCCTGTAGGGGACGTTGGGGGGTGGAAAGAGATAATAATGTTAGAGACGGAATCTTCACACTATAGAGGTGACGACTGATGGTGTGTTTGACTTGGGGGGGGAGAATGTCTGGCAGGAAGTGGAGGGGGAACACTTTTGCATTTAGGCCGTGAATAAAAACACAATGCTAAACTGGATCATAGTCTTTTTTACATGTTTTATTAATACGATACAGGAAAATTCAGGTTTTTATAAATAGATTTGTATGTAAGTTCGCCTGAAATAAGGCTAGAAGCCATTCTTGGTAAGGGGTTACAAAAAGAAACATTTAAGATGAGAGTAACTTAACGGAGCTGAAGATTGGAATAGACATTTCTCTTTGAAGGAAGGTTACAGAATTGGTAAGCGTCAACAATCGTAAAGATCACATATTTACATAAAACTTACACAGTTCAATGATGATGATTTAGAAAACATCCCTTGAAATATTTTTGTCTGAAATGTCATAATTGATGAGAAATAATAATCTATGTTTCACGTTTTGAGTTAATCGCTCAGTGAGCGTTTTTATTAGTTTTTGTTTTTGCATCGATGTCTTGCAAAATGTGTAATTAGTTTTTCACTACTTTCTCGTGAACCAGATGGCCGATCGATCTCAAACTTCAACAGGTTTGTCAGTTTATGTATATTGTGGATTACATAAGTGCGTATACTGCCGGCAACTGTTTTGTAAGCAAAACCAATTCTGTAATGTTCCTTTAAACAGTCCAGATTGTAAGATAGAGGAAAACATGCATCAGGCAAGGAGTAGGAATAAGATACAGTACTGGGTCTAAAATAGACAAAGAATAAAGTATTTAGAAGATCTGTGAAAAGCTACACTCTGACAGTTGTGCCAAAAAAAAGAAGAGATAAACACTGTGGCCAATACTCCATTTACTCCATTTACAATTTGAAAAATACAATGAAAATCTGCAGCGTGTATTGTCACATTCATAGAAGCTTCCAAAAACACTTTCGAGACAAGAAATGTTTCTGATAAAATAAGAAATGCACACATGTCACGTACTTCTCATTTTTAAAATTGTATTCGCTTACATGGTAAGACCTTTTGGGTTATCAAAAAAAAGGTCTTGAAGTTGTTTTTCATTTCCCGAAGAGAAGCAGAAATTTGTTATGACCTGGACGCCAGCACTTCTTAATGAGGACATCCATCAATTACCAGAGCTTAGTTCAACAGTCATATAAAGTTACCTATTCCAGTTGAAATTCAACACCCCCAGTTCTCGCAGGAGAAAGAAAAATAGCCCTTAGCACTACAGTCCCCTGATCAATCAGGTTTGATCAGAAAGTTAAAGGCACTGGAGTGGCACTGTTGGTAATTACTGAAAATAATGGTAAGCATAAAAACTGACTTGGTAACAAGCAATGAAAAGCTGTTGATAGTATAGAACGTTGTGAGAAATGGCTCCCTTTGAAGTAACAAAGTTTTTGAAAAAGAGGTAATTGCTCACACAAATATTCGAAAATAGTAAACGACTTCAGGCCTGAAGCCTCTTTTAGGCATCTGAAAGCAAAAAAAAAAGTTTTGCATCAAGAGTGTTTTTTCTTGCATAATTCACTTGCAACTTTGAAGTCAAATATTTTACAGATTTGTTATTTTAAGCATGTTGGGATACACCATGTGAGAATACTGGTCTTTGACAATTACCATGATTACCAAAGGTGTCCAGTCCGTTTTAAGGCACTGGACACCTTTGGTTATTGTCAAAGACAAGTCTTCTCACTTGGTGTATCTCAACATATTACACATAAATAAACAAACCTACATGTACATGTATGAAAATTTGAACTCAATTGGTCGTCAAAGTTGCAAGAGAATAATGGAAGAAAAAACACCCTTGTAGCACCAGTTGTGTGCTTACAGATGCCTTACATTCCAGACCTCAGCTGAGGTCTCAAACTTAATTCAAATATTTGAGTGAGAAATTACTTCTTTCTCCAAAACTATGTTACTTCAGAGGGAGTCGTTTCTCACTATGTTTTATACTATCAACAGCTCTCTATTGCTCGTTACCAAGTAAGTTTTTTATGCTTCCAACTATTTTGAGTAATTACCAACAGTGTCCAGTGCCTTTAATGGTGATTGAATAGTTACCTTATTGGCTGTTTTATCTGCACCAGTAGCGCTCATCAGGTCTGTGTGAGTCAGAGTCAGGATAGGCTCAGACGCAGACTTGGACCAGATGCGAGCCGTCTTGTCGTCTGAAGCTGTGAGTAGCCACTGGTTATCGTGGCTCCAGTGAACAGAGTTCACTGCAGCGTTGTGCCCTATACAAGAACACAAATAATGTCAGTTGAATTATGAAAATAAAAGTCTGGTAACACAATGTAGCCAATACACCTGAATTAATCATCAGAATAATCTTGGATGCGCCAGTTTGGTGGTCAATGTCAATGTGTGTTATTCAGAGAAGTGCGCATTGTAGGCGATGTGGCGTTACACGCAAACCTATTGACCACCAACATGGCGAGCGTGGCACCAGTTGCCGCTTGTGACGCGCGTGCAAGGGGTCAATAGGTCATGACATTGTCTGTGATTTGATGAGCGACGTAAGTTAGCGTTAAATAATGTTTGTACTAGTTTATTTGTTCCGGTTGTAAAGCCAAGAACTCTCAGAGAGGCAAAGGACCCAAATGGAGAGAAGACAAGGAACGACATTTCAGTTTTCAATGTTGTGGGAAAACACCAGAGAATTATTTCAGGCAAAACCAATGCAATCAGGCATGTCAGGTAGGGACTGAAAACCCATTCCACCTAGGTGAGATTCGAACTGGGTCCCAGAGGTGGAAGGCGTGGAACGATACCACTACACCAATCTGACTGCCCAGTTGTCTTGTTGCGAGGTTCCACACTTACCTGTGAAACTTGTTCCTTTGCCAGTCAGTGGCATCTTGAACAGTTGGGCCGATCTGTTGGCCAGAGCACACGCCAAATTCTGACCATCACCTAAATGAAACATACAAAAACGAAATTTAAGTTAAGTAAAGGTCAATTAAAGGCATTTTTGGAACTTTTCAATCATAAGTGTAGATGTACATGTATACAATAAAACTCACTTATAAAATTACATTTCAAAAGGTGGATGCTTTTTTGAGATAATGCTGAAAATTCTGAGCGAATATGTCCACGCAGGAAGAATAATCCCAGTTAGGAATAAACAATCAGAGAAACGCTACTGACAGTAACGCTTCTCATACTAAAATTTTGGATTTGGCGATTTAATATTGGATAGGCCCATCCAATATGGATGCTGTATTATTGGACGCTTCACAGCGGGGTTGATGAAGTTCTTGTTGTGTTTATTGTAAATTACACAAATCAAATGACAAGGATCATTGTGCGAGCTTTGTAAAACAAATATAGAGTGCATTTCGTTTATTGGTGCAGAATATAATCACTCACTGAATTTAGTCCTATTTTATTTCACGAGGCGAAACACTCATCTATGTCGAGTGTTTGAATCACAAGGGAAGACAAATAGACTAGAGCGGGATTTGAACCAACAACTTTCAGGTTACTATTTGTCAATATCTTTGCACGTGGGCCCAAGTCAGAAGCCGTACAACTGTTAACTGTCAGGGATCACACCAGAGTTTACGATACAACCTTGAAAGCAGGGTATCGCCTTTAAGGACACTTTTTATTATTAAAATGTTGAATTATTATCAGATATTTTACGAATGTTTAAACCATCTTTAAGAATGTTTTTAAGAATGTTTTTTTTCGTTGCCCTGTTATTCTTTCCAATTGAGATGGCGGAACGGTTTCCTCCCGTGGGGGCATGAATCCAGAAAGTCCTGAGGGGGGGGGGGGGGGGGGTTCCAACCAGCCACATCCCCCCATGGGGACTTTAAACAACCTCCAAACAGGATCCCAATGTCTTCCTTTTTGAAACGCATGATGGAGGACCGTCCCGTTAACTGACGCTTTGTCGTCCTGTCTGGAGCAATGTGACAGCGTGTAACCCAGATTCTCAACTGGTTACAGAGTTGACGTGTGCGACGGATGTACTCCAAAGTGATTGAGGTGGCTGTTGGTGACCCACTTTCACCACGGCCAAATACAATGTACAAGTAAAACAATTTAGTGGGCAAGAGTCCAGAAGATATTCCTGTTGTGGGACCATGATCGAAAGTTACAAGAGCCTGTACAGTATGTCACTTTTATTTGACATGTTTATCTTAAAGGGAAGGTACACGTTTGGTAATTGTCAAAGACCAGTCTTCTCACTTGGTGTATCCCATCATAACCATAAAATAACAAGCCTGTGAAAATTCAGGCTCAATTGGTCATCGAAGTTGCAAGAAAATGATGAAAGAAAAAACACCCTTGTTGGACGAAATTGTGTGCTTTCAGATAAGAACAAAAGACTTCTAGCTAGAAGTCTTTTATTATTTTTATGAGAAATTACCTCTTTCTCAAAAACTACGTTACTTCAGAGGGAGTCGTTTCCCACAATGTTTTATACTATCAACAGCTCTCCAATGCTTGTTACCAAGTCAGTTTAAACAGTAATATTTGTTTTGAGTAATTACCAAACATGTACATTCCCGTTAAGAAGCTTTAGGAGTGGAGAGGTATCCTTTTATATCACAGTCTACTGCATCTAATCCAATGTCTACCGATTTATCTAGCCAGGGTTGAAATAACCACTGGACAATAGACCCTTCCCTTGAATTATGTAAATTGCACATACATGTAGCACCTGCGTACTAGCACATTGGTTGGCAAAATAAGGGAACTTCACGCTATTTTGTACTCGGCTAATGGCTGCGTGACGCATACACGATTGCGCGCCTGCTTAGTGCACAACTTAATGGCGTTTGCCAACCGATGGGTTTGTACGTATGTGTGAATGTAATTCATTTTGATCGTGGGCCAGTAAACACAAAGCTACTCAAGTCCTGCTGTACACCATAACTAGTTTGCACACACAGAAGACACGTTGTTTCATTTTCTTTTCATTTATTCTGGTTTTCAAGCTAAGGACTCTCAGAAAAGTGAACTTAAACAGCTACCTGAGCGGAATGTTTTCAACAGAAACGGTATTTTTACTTGTTTATAATGCACTTGTTCACCATTTTAACGTAATTTTGATATGAGTACACTTCTGAACTTTTCGTAATTATCGAGTAACAAATCAGGCCCCTACCTAACCTAAAGGTTTTTTGAAAAACTAAAAACACTTCTGCCGTTGAGAGCGGGCGTCAAAGGACAATGCCGCTGACGTCATTTGTGGGAGTTTGCTTTGTTATACATCCACGCTGCAACAAAGCGGCTTTATCTACTTATGATGTTTTGAGAGTGATTACGTAACGGGGCTTTTCGCAAATCTCGCAGAAAAGCTCTGGACAAGGGCATACAAAATGATTGTTTTTTTACACAATTGAAACCTATTTATAATCATATGACTCGATTTCCTTATTCATCGAAAACATTTTAAGTGGAATTCAGCAAAGTTCACGACTTGACATTTTCGGACAAGCAGGTCTTTAATAACTGTAATAAACAAAGAACCCCAAGAGGGGAGGACAAGGAAATATTAGAATTTAGATGCAGGAGGAAAACCCCAGAAAATTATACCAGGGAAAACCCACAGTCGGATAGGAATTGATAAACCAATCCAAGTAGGGCCTCCCATCGTGTTTCAAACCAAGGTCCTAGAGGTGGAAGACGAGGAATTAAACCACTACTCCAACCCAACCACTCCTTTCAAAAACAAACAAAAAGGAAAAAGAAGGAGAGGCGGACTAGAAGATGGACAATCAGTGCATGTACGTGCATGTTTTCATCCTTCAGATGGGACGTTGGTCCCATGTGTTGTGTAACGGCCACATAAAAGAACCCAGTGAACTTATCGAAAAAAGAAGGGGTTCGCTTGGGTGTTCCTTGTTTGATTGGCTGCATACTGCCCCACAGCACCTTGTAAACCATTACATGGTGCTATGTAAAAGGAGTACATGTCGTTCTCATACCTCAAATGTAGTCCCACATATCTTGCAGGCAATATACATGTACTGTATGTTGAAGCACCTTGAGCTTCACTGAGTGATGGATATGCGCTATATAAGAAGCCACTAATATCATTAATTTTATTATTTGTGATGAAATGAGCCCAACTTCTTGCAACTCATCTTCCATCGCAGCCTTACATGATTATAAAGACAGCTTCATCATGTATGACACATTGTTGGAATCAAGCCAGCTAATATTCAAGCCAGATCATTCATATGCTTGTTTTTCAAGCCCTTTGAAACTGTGTACATCATTCTGCCTCATAATGCTCTTATCAAACTTGCTCTTTCAAGTCAAAAAAGGTTTAAAACAATATTGACACTAATGTTTGCAAAAATGTCTAGTAAACTAATCAAGTGGATTTTTTTTACAAATTGCAGCCCTGACACAACCATCTGTTTCAAAACTGTCTCCCTACCATTTTGCTTTTGTAATTACTTCACATCTCTATTTACTTTTACTTCTCTTTTGTTTTCATCTCAAAGCGCGTAGAGACTTCTTTTCAGTGATATGCGCTATATAAGAATGGTTCATTATTATTACCATGAGACCTTTTCTTTTGATCAGAACTCAGCCAGGCCTCGTTTGTCCCCTTAGAGTCACGACTTTGAGAAATCTATTTCCCTTCGGAGGTGTTCAGAATGATGCCTTGGACATCGCAGCGTGTCAGCCTGCCTGAAGCAGTGAGTCTACAAAGTCACGCGTTTCACAAGCGTAAAGGCTTGATGATGTTTTGACGGATGTCAGGAGGGGTGGGAGTTTGATGCTAAACGATAAGAGCAGCTGCTAATCTACATCTTCAAGAACGCCTCCAACTGCCTCGAGGAAGGGCATGCTAATCTGGAGGGAGAGAGGGGAGGTGCAGAGGGGGCATCCAGATGGAGCTATCTGAGGACCAACCCCGGGCTCCAATTGGTAAGTATGCCATGGCGAAAAAAAAAAACATTAAACCTGATCGACTAAATTAAGCATTCATGTGTCGTGGGATGCTGAATCAATCAAAAATACCCCAGACGATTGATAGTGATGAGATGTCACCATGACAGGAAATGTTGGTGAGGGGGGGCTTTGGTCATCGGGGGGAGCAAGATCAGTTGCAAGAAAGGGAAGACATGATCTGTCTGATCACGCTCTGCAAAAATGTTTTCATACTTTTCATGTCAAGTTTAAAGGGGAAACACAGCACTCAAAATGTTGATTTCAAACATACATGTAAGAAAGACTGCTCCTTTAAAAAAGCTTGATTTTTGAGGTTATCTGCCCTGTAATGCATTCTTTCAGACAAAAAGATTTTAAGAAATGTTTGGTTGAACAAAGAAAGATTGACTCAAGCAGGGCTTGAACCAGCGGCCTCCAGATTAATGTGCTCTACCAGTGCTCTACCAACTGAGCTATCTAGCCCTATGTTGGCAGTCTCCCTATTCTTTCACTATCTTTGTCCACAGGTGCCAGTCAGAAGCCATAAAACTGGTAACTGCCATATGGAATTGGGTTAAATTATTCTCCGGGTTAGACATTGTAGTGTAAAAACAATCACCAAGTCAGTTTTAATCCGTGTAGAAGACATTTACAAAGATCAAAGGTAGGTAGTTTGAAAAGGGCTCATTTGGCATAAATTTAAAAAAGTTTGGTATTGAAATCAGTTGCCGCCAGTATCTTCTTCTGTCATCTCTGTTAATGCAATTGTAAAAGCTGCACACAAAAAAACAATCACCACCTTGCAGCTTTGTTTGGAGCAGTTGTAAGAAACATAATCTTTGGATAACTATAACACTTCAGGCATCGTAACTCCAAAGAGGATTGGCCTTTATAATATTTGCCCGGTGCTCAGCTCCGGACTTGAGTTTCTGAGACTGATTCACCAGTAAGATTAAATTCCACTGTGACCGGACACACAATTCGTCTTCTTGAACCAGACATCTGACTTTAATTGCTTCTCCTCACCCAGGAGTAAATAGATACATGTGAAGTTAGAGATGATTGCGATAGATTAGGTACAGGCAACAGGTGTTGCAAGTTGGTTGCCAGTGTCATATATACTCCTGAAGGAGTTGAGATAATAACAATAATATAATATCAAAGTCTTGTATAGCACACATACATGTATCTACCAAACAGGGTTCTCAAGGCGCTGAGTATATACAAACTTTCAGAAAGATATATGCTATTGCAGTGATGAATTCTGAGACCAAAGTATTTAGCACCTTCTAAGGGTTTACAAGGTGCTACGGAGCACACAGCAGCCACAGCCAGGAACGCTGGAGCGAACCCCCTTCTCTTTTTCGACAAATGCACTGGGTTCTTTTACATGTGTTACACAACACATGGGACCAACGGCTTTACGTCCCATCCGAAGGATGGGTAATTAACTTTAATACTAGGGATAGTTCAAGTGTGAGGGGTGTCGCTGCTGAGTGGTCTAAGGTGATGGATTCAAGTTGTGTAATTTACAGAGTGTGGGTTTGAATCCTGGCCTGGTCAGTCAGGACACTTGTGTCCTTGAACAAGGCACTTTATAAGAATTGCTTCTCTCCACCTACATTTAGGAGCACAATTGGGTAACGGCTAGAGCGTGGGAGTAAAGTCGTTTAATGCCAATGAAACTGGATAAACACACAGGCCTGGTGAGCCATATTGGTTCTGTGCAGACTTAACTTTTTTTCACGGCTGATTATCCCTGAACATTAGCGAATGATCCCGAGCTATTTGCTCAATTGTCTACCATGTTCTACCAACGATTTTAATGCAATAAGCAACAGGCAATTGTAGCCAGTGGCTTTACACAATTATCACAAACTGCATGTTCACCAATTAAAACAACATAAAACAGTCTCGCATAATAATCACAAAATGTCTGCAGAATGTTTGGCGAGAAAAGAAATAAAAATACAGATCAATGGTATATCAGAATGGGACCCTGCTTTTTTATGGCTTAAGTTACTCATACATGTACTGGTTGAAATTGATCAAATCAGCTTGAATTCCTGCTTTGTTTTGTATGATACTTGTAACATTGTGAAATGGAAATAAATGTTGTAGAATTGAATTGTTGAATAGAATTGAATTGAAAAAGCTTATTGTATGCAATTCCATTTTTGTCTACCACTACACCACGTAACACAGGCACTTGATCAAGACACCTGCGTGTTTATCGTGGAACATACTATTGAGGGAATAACAGTGCGATGACCAGATAAGTAGCTTAATGAACTCGGACCCTGGATTCATTAACGCATAAGGTTAAAGGAACGTTACAGAGTTGGTAAGAAACAAAAATCGTGAAGATCACAGATTTACATAAAACTTACACGGTCTAATGATGATAGTTGAAAACACCCCTTGAAATATTTCTGCCTGAAATGGCATACTTGATGAGAAATAAATAATCTAACTTCGCGTTTGGAGTTTATTGCTCAGTGAGCATTTTATTCATTTTTATTTTGGCATCGATGCAATGCAAAATTTGTAATTGTTTTTTCACTATTCTCTCGTGACCCAGATGGCCGATCGATCTCAAGCTTCTACAGGTTTGTCAGTTTATGTATTGACCCCTTGCACGCGTATCTCATGTGGGTGGGCAGTTAGGTTTACATGTATTAACGCCGCGTCGCCTAAAATGCACACTTTCACTGCAAAACGCGCAGCATAGAGTTAATATAAAAACGCACAGTGAAATTGCCCACCAGTATGGCGCATTCAAGATTTTTCTGCTGATGACGTCAGGTGAAATGGGTCAATATGGTGGATTACATAAAGTGCTTACACTGCCAGCAACTGTTTTGTTCCTTAAATTAAAGGCAGTGGACACTATTGGTCATTACTCGAAATAATTATTAGCATACGTAAACCCTTACTTGGTAACGAGTAATGGGGAGAGGTTGGTAGTATAAAACATTGTGTGAAACGGCTCCCTCTGAAGTGACGTAGTTTTCGAGAAAGAAGTAATTTTTCGCAAATTGGATTTTGAGACCTCAGATTTAGAATTTGAGGTATTGAATTCAAGCATCTAAAAGCACAGAACTTCGTGTGACAAGGTGTTTTTGCTTTCATTATTATCTCGCAACTTCGACGACCAATTGAGTTCAAATTTTCACAGGTTTATTATTTTATGCATATGTTGAGATACACCAAGTGAGAAGGCTGGTATTTGACAATTACCAATAGTGTCCAGGGTCTTTAAAGGCTTACCTGAGAAACAAACAGCATTTATCGGAGTACTTTGTGCTGCTACATCTATCTTTGTTTTGACTGTGTTTGGTGGTACGGCATCCATCGGATATTCTTTCATCAGAGATCTGCATGGACTAAACTTTGTTAAAGGGACACGTTGCCTTGGATCGGGCGAGTTGGTCTATGAAAAGCATTTGAAACCATTTGTTATGAAATCAATGCGGTTAAAAAGATGTTTTAAAAGTAGAATATACTGATCCACACAAACATGGCTCAAAATTGCATGGCTTTCCTTATACATTGTGGACTAACACGACACGCCATTTTGTGGAGTCAAGTTCTTGACTCCATAAAATTGCCAACCATGTTAGTTTGCAAAGTAAAAGGAAAACCCTGCAATTTCGAGGCATATTTGTGTGGATCGTTCGTTATATTCGACTTTTAAAACATCTTTCTACCTGTATTGATTTAATAACAAACGGTTTCAAACACTTTTCAAATGGTTTCAAACGCTTTTCATAGACCAACTCGACCGGTTAAGCTGGTAAAAGTTCTTCAAAATTTTTTTTTTAATAATATTAACAATCACTTGCGTGTCTAAGATTTTGAACAAGACTTTGTTAAGCTCCAACAACCACTGGAGTATCTAAACTCTAAAACCCTAAAGGGAAGGTCATCTTTTGCAGGGATGTGGTATTGTAGGCTGTTGAAAAAAAAACCTGAACTGTGGAGGTAAATTGAGAAAGCTTATACTATGGGCAAAAGCTTTAGGAACATGAAGTCTGCTTTTTTGGTTATAAAAGCCCTATTCTGCAATATGGGGTGTTTTATATGGTTTTCAAGTAAATTTATACTATTTGTAATTTTTTTGACAAACAGATTACTACGTTAAAATTCCTTATCTAAGAATGCGTTGTGTTCTTTCATAGAAAAATACAATCACTAATAATAAAACAAATTCTGCCAACAGGGATGAGAGTCATTGCTCACAAAACAGGCCTTTCCACCTGTACAGTAACACCTGGAGTTATAGATTCCACTGAGCTTTTAGGAACAGTGTTCTCAGCACTAGAGAAATAGATCAAAGAACAGGATTTTTTTATATTATGGAAAAAGTAACGGCTGATTTTATTCACCAGGCTGACTTAAAAAGTCTGAATTCAGATAAAAGTCTGACAAATCTCATCCCTGGCAAGAGTAAGACCTACCTTACTGCACCCGAGCCACCTTTCTCCTTCTTCCCTGCCGAGCTTGTTTTAGTTGTGCTGGTTTTGGGAGAAAACATCGTGGCCCTGGAATAAAAACAAAAAAATGGAAAACAGATGACTAGGGTATAAGGTTTCATGTGATTAATGGTTATCTTTTTGTGGGTCTCCATAAGTAAATTTGCAAAAAAACAAAAAAGCACAAAAAAAAAGAAACTGGCAGGGAACCAGCCCAAGGCCAACCTAATAAAATGGTGGTCATTAATCTAGTTTTTTGCCCTATATTTGTCAGGCACTGTTTGCTATCATATAATTCTGGTGGTGAAACCATACATGTTTCAAAACAATCGTAGAGTAGCTCGGAGGCCTGGGAAAATTTCTTAACACGGTTGCCCATTTAAATCATAACAATACTGAGTTTAGCGCTTTATCACACCCGATAGGCAAATCAAAGCACTCAATATTTGTTTTTCCCCTGCAAGGTGTATGCGGAGATACATGTACATTTTGAAGACCTCCAACACATGTATTCCTTTATGTACATGTAGCACCATTAATGGTTTACAAGGTGATGTAATGTGGTGCAATTTGCAGCCAATCAAACCGGAACCTCTTCTCTTTACGATGTGGAAGTATCGTGGCCGAGTGGTTTTAAAAGAGCACCGAATTCAAACTCTGGTGTAGTCCCACATCTTGCAGGAAACACTGTATGTTACAGCGCCAGGAGCATCATTGAGTCACGAACATGTGCGCTAAATAAGAAGCCACAATTATTGTTATTGTTATTTGCACTGGGTTCTTTTACGTGCATACACAGCACACAAAACCAACCGCTTCACCTCCGATCCGAAGGATGCAGCAATATAATGGAAAACTGTTACGACCAAGACTCAAACCCACACTCTGCTGAACGGAAACAAATTTAACCTTCCTACCATGCTTCTTTTGACCAACCACTCAATAACATCCACAGGTTTTTGTATGATAATTAAAGGAACGTTACAGAATTGGTAAGAAACAAAAATCGCGAAGATCACAGATTTACACCAAACTTACACTGTCTAATAATGATGATAGTTGAAAATATCCCTTGAAATATTTTTGTCTAAAATGTCATATTAATTTGATAAAAACAAAACAATCTAAGGCCGTGTCCGAAACGGCAACTTCGGCTACAGCTACGGCTAGATCGCGCGTGTCTGCTATTCTTCAACACTGGTAGACGCGCTGATCTAGACGTAGCTGTAGCCGAAGTCGTCGTTTCGGACACGGCCTAACTTTGCGTTTGGAGTTTATTATTGATTTTTATTTTGGCATCGATGCAATGCAAAAGTTGTAATCGGTTTTGCACTATTCTCTCGTGACCCAGATGGCCAATCTCAAACTTCTACAGGTTTGTCAGTTTATGTATATGGTGGATTACATAAAGTGTTTACACTGCAAGCAACTGTTTTGTTAGCAAAACTACATGGTTTGTATATATGTCACATTACACAGTCAACCCTCCCACAGTCTGACCACTCTATATCATCCACTGTGGTTTTTAATGATAAACTATACCATTCTACAATGTGACATACTTTGCTGATATCATCCACTGTTGTTTTGAATAACGGATAAACTTTGTCAGCCTGCATTTTGACATCCTTGCTGAAAACATTTACACAGTACACAGTCAACCCTCCTACTTTTTGACCATTCAATGTCAACCACTACAATTCTTAATAGCAAATAACAGTAAACACAAATACAATTAGTTCTGAGCGTAGTTGTGCCCCAACACACAACCGCAGTTGACTGGTTTTTAATGGCTGGTCAACTTGCAAGAAAATGTTAACAGGAGTACACGTAGGAGGGTTAGAAATAAAGCTTCATAGTCTCACCTCGGTGCCGCAGTGTAACCGGATGATTTGACTTTAGTCTTGAAGGTCAGAGCTTGGTCTTGGATCCCTGATGAACTGGATGGTTTTTTGGTGACCTTGCCTCCTTGTTTGACCTTGGGGACTTCCTTCGGTTTCACTTTGATCTCAGTCCGTAAGATGGACTTCTCTTTTAGTGGCACACTGAGAAAGTAAAAGTTTCATGATTTAAGAACAATTGCAGAAGGTTTTGGAGGTACAAATGTGTTGTAGTTATATGGAACTATCAGTTTATTAAATACTGTAGTGAAACTCATTGACTGGCCTTTCAGACAAGCTGCATGTGTGCATAAGCCGATGCGTAGTTAACCAAAAAATATATTTTTGTTCCGGAAGGAAATAATATTTTTTAGTAAAATATGAAAGCTCATTGAGCGAGAGATCAGTCAGAGATTGATCATAGAGAAATGACAGAACAAATAAAATAGTGATCACCAGTAGGAGACTTTTAGGAACTCTAGGTGGCAGCAGACTTACCAGGTAAATCCATTGTTTTGGGAAATGTGAAAATGCACGCTCAGGTGTGGGTAAACCGTGGAAATTTACCTGGTAGGTTTGCTACCACCTAGTAGTCAAAAGACTCCCATTTGATTTGTGATCATCTGTCTTAGTGTAATGTTGGGAACGCCTGGTTCAACTGTGAACATGCTGAGTAACGCAAGAAACATATTTACATGTAACACACCAGGCCCGATACTTCACGGAGGGAACAAAGGCGATTGCCTCCAAACCCCCTGGTCATTGCCTTGGTGCACTGGAAATGCTCCGGTAGAAATTAACAATTTCCACATAAGGGTGCCCTTTACCAAGTAGGAAATGCCTTGGTGCCCTTGCCCTTTCAAAAACAGAGCATAACAGGCCTGACAAACCTGTGACCCCCCCCCCCCACACCACTCCCTGTAGAGCCGTTACTGGTACTCTCCATATACCTGGATATAACTGTAATTAGTTGAGAATCACCGTCCATTCCACCAGCAGACAAATCTTCATTGCTTGAAGGATTAACGGTGAGACGGTCCACTAACGCTGGGAGAGCTGAGGTAGACTTAGAGAGCGGTGTCTTCAATCGGATCAGGTCTACTGCATTCTCAAATAAACTCCCAAGCATACACCATGTCTACAAGAGAATAAGTACACAGTGGAATCAAATCCATCATGACATCTGCCGTGACACGACCTTGTCTGCCATGACATGACCATGCCTCATTCAAACAAAGTTAGCAGGGAGTGATAAAGGCATCCAAAGCATCCTATAATTATCCATTCATAAATACCTAAGACAGTTTATCTATTCGGATTGGTCGAGAGGGCATCACGTGGGGGTGTTTAAACAGATGATATACCACCAGTAAAAAGTGTTTAAACATGGGGCGTGACACGCAAGCTTGCACCTGTACTTATAAGACAGTTCATTCATTCCTATTGGTCGAGAGCAACGGCTGGAACACCTGTGCCACATCACGCGATACGCGCGACGCACACGCCAATCTCCTTAAAGGAGTTTTCACCAGAGGGCCTTACTATTTCATAGCTGGAGGGGTGTTTTGTTGAAAAAATCAGTGAACAATTATAATTTTTGTGGTTTTTTTTGGACAAAAAGGTTTGATGTTTTTTGACCGAAAAGGTATTTATGAATGGGAATAAAAATGTGCTTGGCCGGTATTAAAGACAGTGTACACTATTGGTAATTGTCAAAGATCAGTCTTCTCACTTGGTGTATCTCAACATATATATGCATAAAATAACAAACCTGTAAAAATTTGAGCTCAATCAGTCATCGGAGTTGCAAGATAACTATGAAAGTGCGTTTAGATGGTTGATTTCGAGACCTTTCCTAAACTTGAGGTCTCGAAATCAAATTCGTGGAAAATTACTCCTTTCTCCAAAACTAGGTCACTTCAGAGGGAGCTGTTTCTCACAATGTTTTAAACCATCAACCTCTCCCATGTCTCGTTACAAAGTAAGGTTTTGTGCCAATAATTATTTTGAGTAATTACCACTGCCTTTAAACACTGTTTAAAACCGGGTGCAGTCTGGATGCTGATAATTACCCTCGCCTCCAGCACGGGTAATTATCGCATCCAGACTGACACCTGTATTAAACAGAGTGTTTAAAACCGGCCAAGCACATATTTATTCCCTTATTTAGAGCGCCTTAAACTTTGTGGAGTATATTGTACATGGCGACTGAAGGATGACACAAACACCAATCCAATAACATCAATCAATTGTATTAACAAATTGTACACAACATAGGACTTTTTGGGAAACAAGATGGCACGAGAGTACATGTAACCAGAACAAAATAGTAGTATGCATGGTCAGAGTTAACCAAAAAATGGAAGTTAACTACCATAATGTGCTGCCAAATAGTGTCCCAAAGTCCCCCATTGCAGTTTATCACCAGCCAAAATGCCTGATAACAAAAAATGTCCATAATTATTATCTTTAAAGAAGCAAACGTTGATGCCTACCTGATGGACATTATCTGGTGTTTGAGAAAAGGAGTACGAGCCAGAAACAGCGATGTAATGTTGGTCCTCTCCAGTAGATGGAATAGGATCTGTAAGATGGTCAAAAGTAAAACGAATACAACACTTACAAACCAATATTGAGATCAAATGAAACCATGCATGTTCCGTCAACCACCAAGATTGAAGAGTTTGCGCAAATCTCTCCCCGAACCAATGGACCGTTCCGGCTTTCCATTAAACTCCGCCCACCGCGCACGTGAGCAAGACACGTGTGCGAACACTCCCAATGACATTCTGCAAGATTCTGCCGCGCGTGCCAAACATACACGCACGCATGACCACAATCATTGCTGCAATTGGTCAAATGGGTGAGCGCGCACAGTTTGATTGATAGGCCGGATCGGTCCAAATCTGCCTGACTGTACACACTGTATAAACCCTGTTCCTGCTAAGCCCATGTAGCATTTGTTACTACATTACAGAAACAATCGATCTTTGCTAAACAATAATAACTAGAGCTGTGTGTTCATTTGTGAACAAAACACAAAAACTGTTCTTTAAACCTGCACTTTTTGATGTCAAGTGTCACTTGGTGACATTATTAGGACAGGACCTCAAATTGACCTAAAAGTGGACCCTGATTCTCCAAGTCTCCCCATTAGAAAAAGACTACATCATTTTGTCCACATACCTTGAAAGTCAAGAAATGATGCCAGCTCGTAGTTGTGTACATTAACATGCATCAATGCACCGGGAGTTCCAATAATCAGCATTGGAGATTCATCTAATAATTCTCTGAAAGATCACAAGATGCAATTATTGACTCATTTCACCTGACTCATCATCACAATAATTTCGCCCAATTAATTGGGGGGAGGGGATTCCCAAGCTCTGGTGTTGTCACAAGCAGAGTAGGTTTGAATCCTGGGCCCAATTTCATAGAGATGTTTAAGCACATAGGTAACAACAACAAATTGTGCTTTCCAAAGTACCATACATGTATCACGTATACAATTTGTGACTGGATTTGTGCTCATTTCTGCTTAGCAGGAAATTGTTCAGCAATATTTTCTGCTATATCAACTCTGGGTTCATGTCATGACACTTATTCCCATGAGCAAGGCACTTAACCACAATTGGGGACTATTGGGACGCTTAGTGCCAATAGACTTACCAGCTAAAATCCATTGTTCTCGATAATGTGCGCATGCTCAGAACTACGTAAATAATGGACATTTACCTGGTAAGTCTGCTGCCACCTATCGTTGCAAAGTCTCCCATTGATTTGTAAATAGATGGGAAAGTAGTGAATTCTGCTCTACCTGCCCGACTCCTAGTGGATGATACCCATGCCTGCATCCCAACAGACTGTGAAGGGGGTAACCCTGTTTCAGCCCCAGGAGTAGGTGGCTCCTAGTGGATGATACCCATGCCTACATCCTTAGGGACTGTGAAGGGGGTAACCCTGTTTCAGCCCCAGGAGTAGGTGGCTCCTAGTGGATGATACCCATGCCTACATCCTTAGGGACTGTGAAGGGGGTAACCCTGTTTCAGCCCTAGGAGTAGGTGGCTCCTAGTGGATAATACCCATGCCTACATCCCTACAGACTGTGAAGGGGGTAACCCTGTCTCAGCCCTAGGAGTAGGTGGCTCCTAGTGGATGGTACCCATGCCTACATCCTTACAGACTGTGAAGGGGGTAACCCTGTCTCAGCCCTAGGAGTAGGTGGCTCCTAGTGGATGGTACCCATGCCTACATCCTTACAGACTGTGAAGGGGGTAACCCTGTCTCAGCCCTAGGAGTAGGTGGCTCCTAGTGGATGATACCCAAGCCTACATCCCTACAGACTGTGAAGGGGGTAACCCTGTCTCAGCCCTAGGAGTGGGTGGCCTCTAGTGGATGATACCCATGCCTACATCCTTAGGGACTGTGAAGGGGGTAACCCTGTTTCAGCCCCAGGAGTAGGTGGCTCCTAGTGGATGATACCCATGCCTACATCCTTAGGGACTGTGAAGGGGGTGACCCTGTTTCAGCCCTAGGAGTAGGTGGCTCCTAGTGGATGATACCCATGCCTACATCCCTACATACTGTGAAGGGGGTAACCCTGTCTCAGCCCTAGGAGTGGGTGGCCTCTAGTGGATGATACCCATGCCTACATCCTTAGGGACTGTGAAGGGGTAACCCGGTTTCAGCCCCAGGAGTAGATGGCTCCTAGTGGATGATACCCATGCCTACATCCTTCGGGACTGTGAAGGGGGTGACCCTGTTTCAGCCCTAGGAGTAGGTGGCTCCTAGTGGATGATACCCATGCCTACATCCCTACAGACTGTGAAGGGGGTAACCCTGTCTCAGCCCAAGGAGTAAGTGACAACATGCCCCTTGTGCCAGTTGATTTGAGTCCATGCCCAAAACAATAGACCCCAGTCTAAAATGCCCAATCGACTTTGATGTGATGTTAGGAAATCTCTCATATCAATATTTTTTCTTTTAAGATTACCTAAAAATCTAACAAAAATATTACCCCAGATGGGCATGAACTTGAAGATGGAAATGAATTTCCTCTTCCCCACAACAACGATATAATTATTATCCACACGCCTTGCAATGAGTTGACTTACTCCATGAGTGAATCATCTGGAATAAGAGATGGCTTCTTAGGTTCGTTGTGGCCTTCCTCTTCAAGCTGCATTGATGAGGTATTGATGGTGAAATACATGCCTAAGATGGACTCCCCTGCCTCCGATGTGAAGTCAGTATCCTCCATCTCTTCTCCATCAGTCAGAGGCTGGTCAGTGGGTTTCTTCCATGCAGGATGGCTGCTGATGGTGCGAGGACCTTTAGGGCAGAACAATTGATGCAAATAAAAAAGGTATAATTAATTATGCCATGATGCAAAAATGTGGTTTTTTTTGGACAAAAAGGTTTGATGTTTTTTGACCGAAAAGGTATTTATGAATGGGAATAAAAATGTGCTTGGCCGGTATTAAAGACAGTGTACACTATTGGTAATTGTCAAAGACCAGTCTTCTCACTTGGTGTATCTGAACAATGCATAAAATAACAAACCTGTGAAAATATGAGCTCATTTGGTCGTCGAACTTGCGAGAGAATAATGGAAGAAAAAACGCCCGTGTTACATAAGCTGTGTGCTTTCAGATGCTTGATATCGAGACCTCAAAATCAAAGTTTGAGGTCTCAGCTGTTTCTTACAATGTTTTATACTATCCACAGCTCTCCATTGCTTGTTATCAAGTAAGGTTTTATGCTAATAATTATTTTGAGTAATTACCAATAGTGTCCAGTGCCTTTTAATCGTTGCAGTGGTAAGGTTATTTGACACCAGCAAGAGGGTACATGGGTGAGTGTCTACATTACAATTACTCTACTGATAACAGATGATACATGCAAGTGTCACAGTGACGCTGATGAGCAGAAATCGCAACTTTGGTTTGGGGAAAAATCACAAAATGTGTGCACACTGTGCATGGCGAGAACTCCGCTATCTTACCTTTTTCTTCACTAGCGTTTCGTTCAGCTTCTTTGTTTTTCCTTTGTGTTTGCAGCATCTTAGCAATGTCCAACTGATGAAGACAGCGGAATCCATTACCTTCCCGCATGTCATACACTCTGACCTGATACAGAAATAACGTATATGTTAAAGACGTTTCTACCATGAATAGCATTTACATATTGACCCAATTCACCTGTCGTCATAATCAGAATAAACTTCGATGCGCCATTTTGGTCAGTGTCAATGTGCGTTATTCAGTGAAGTGCGCATTTTAGGTGACAGGGTGTTTACACGTTATGTAAAACTTTTGACCACCAAAATGGTGAGCGTGGCACCGTCGCCATAATTGTCAATAATAGACCTTATGCATTGACGTCATCCAGCCGCCATCTTAGAGGAAAAACGGTGACGAAACAATCGAGACGCACAGATTTGTACGCGAGATGCACAGATTTGTACGCGCGGCGCACAGTATTGGCCAATGAACAACCTCCTTTTGACCTCTAGGTGAGGGCACCCTACTGAAATTACGTCAAATGCATAAGGTCTATTGCAATTTTCAAAATTAACACTTAACTGCAGGCCCGTGGCCAGTGATTTTAGCCTCGGGCCAGTAAACTCATGACCAGACCGGCAGCCTTGTGTTTTACAATTGTTTAAAAGTACCTCACTGTGAATAATATCTTTCAATTGTGTTGCATATTGAAACACGACAAAATTAATGGGACATTTTCTTAGTGTTTGTTCAAATAAAAACAGTTTACAATTAACATGTACATTTTAAACTGTGTAGACACTGTTCTCTCTATACATTCTGTTCTTGTAAAATAAGTGCTGTTCGAGTAAATATTGTAACTTAAAAGCAACGTGGAGTTTCCCCATAAAATCGATCCCCGGCATGTGTATCAAGATACACAGTGTACCTAAACATGTAGATTATCTATTGGATCTTGTCTAATGATTTAAGTCAGTAACTAGTACCTGGCCATCAGATGTTCCCACAGCAAAGTGTTCACAGTTTGGGTTCATTACCAAGCTCAGGAAAGGGGATGCTGTAGTTGTAAAGAACAAAAGTATTTTGACAAACAAACAAAACCATTTTCAAAGAGACTATACTTTGTGGCAGAAATTTTGTCAAGAGAAATTTTTTTTTTTTAAATATACAATTAGCAATGTGTTAATTATATAGGTTATGGTAAGAGTTTGCAATAACACCATTGGTACATATTTACTTTAGATTTGTTCTTGCGAACTTGTCTTGCTACATTTGCTACTGCGGCAGGATAGAATAAATAGCAAGACAAGTTCTCAAGAACAAGTTAAAGGCCCGGTCACCATGCCCCGATAACGAGAACGAAAACGATTACGATAAAAATGCACGCCCTCGATTGGTTGAATGAGCGTGGGCGTATTCTGCGTGGAGCAATTCAACCAATCGCGAGCGTGCATTTTTATCATTCTCGTTTTCGTTCTCGTTATCGGGGCCTATGTGACCGGGCCTTTACACTGCAGAGTACATGTATATATAGTATACACATGGTGTTAGTTACCACAAACTTTAAAAGTGCTGTGCAATCAAACCGATACCTCACCATACAATACCTCAAAACCCATCATTTGTTTATTGCTATATGACAGTATTTTAGCAACAAGTCAGGAACCAAAATACCCAAGAAAGTAATGATTTACCTGATATGATACTGGACTGGTAGACCAGACAGCCTTTTGTGATGTCCCATGCCTAGTGAAAGATGGAAGATACTAATTGAAATTTATTTGAAGGTAAATCTTCACAAAGCGTCTGCTATAAGGTGGTTAACTGCAATTTCATTCACTAAAAAATCAAAAGGGTATACTGTAAATGGGTACCTGCGGGGGTAAAGGTTGATATTGTGTTTGGGGTAAGGTTGATATTGTGTTTTATAAAGCATTTGGCGTGTTTGGGGCCCCACGGCAGCACGTGACTGTATACTCCCCAGTGAGCTGAGAAAGATTACAGAAATGATATTGGGCCAATGCCAAGAGCGCTAATGTAAAGCGCATTGACACGGTATAGTTAAATGCGCTACATAGACCCCTTGCAATACACCCATTATACTCACATGTGCCTATCCTGGGTGTCATTTTAGGTTTCAAAATCGTATACAAACATGCACAAAAGAGCGTCGACACCCAAATTGCGCGCATTGTTCGAGGCGCGTTCTGTATTGTGTAAGAAATCAATACCTCCCCCTAGCATAATGCGAAATGCTCCAGGTACACTGAGGTCACAGGCACGTTTTTACACACAGAGAACAGCTATTGTCCAATGATCTACCTCCTTTTGAGAGTGTGACGTCATATGCAATGGGTCTATATTAGCACTAGTTACTATCAAGACTAGGAGAATCAAGACTGAAAGTAACTTGCACTCACCTTAAATGTACGGTCTTCAGATACCGAAACCACACACGACAGATTGTGTGGTGAAAATTCAGCGCATGTCACTCTGGCTGTGTGGCCATCTAGTGTTGTGTCAAGCCTCTCACACTGTGTAATACATGTAACAAACCAATGCAATTAAACTTAAAAACTGATGGAAGCCACTTTTGACGTCAAACTTCGAGGCTCGTGAATAACGCCAGAGACCTGCTTCCAAAACTGGCGTGTAGATTCACCTTTGACCTCAGTCATTTCACATAGAGATATGCAGTCAATTTCTATTGCGGACTTGACAGCAGTGACTGTTTGGGCATCTATGTCACTGCACGTTTATCATATCATTGTACCCAATGGAATCACTGGATCTAACGGCAGGGACGTGTCTTTATCCCTTGCGGATAAAGACAGGGGCCCAGTCTACTTCGGCTACAGCTACTACAGCTGGATCACTGCGTCAATATGTGGTGAAGTATAGGGTATCCTTAGCAACTTCCTTAGAAACAGCTGTAGCCATAGCTGCCAATGGACACTATGCATTGACATCATTAAAGGCATTGGTATTGGTAACTGTCAAAGACCAGTCTTCTCACTTGGTATATCTCACAAAATAACAAACCTGTGAAAATTTGAGCTCAATTGGTCGTCGAAGTTGCACGATAATAATGGGAGATAAAAACACCCTTGTCACACGAAGTTGTGTGCTTTCAGATGCTTGATTTCATGACCTCAAAATCTAATTATGAGGTCTCGAAATCAAATTCGTGGAAAATTACTTCTTTCTCGAAAAATACCTTACTTCAGAGGGAGCCGTTACTCACAATGTTTAATGCTATCAGCAGCTCTCCATTGCTTGTTACCAAGTAAGTGTTTATGCTAACACTTATTTTGAGTAAATACCAATAGTGTCCACTGCCTTTAAACTGCCATCTTAGAGGTAACTTGATGATGTAACAATGGAAACGCGCAGATTTGTATGCACAGGATTGCCCAAATGAACAACCTCCAAAGTCTCACAAGTCTACGGCCATTTCTTGTATTAGTCAACTCATTTAAGCCTCAGAAATCACAGGTAAACTTATTATACTGTTTGGCAGATGTGAACATTTCTTTTGTTGATAAGCATTAGCGACTTAATAAACATTGCTTATATCCACTAAACCGCTCGGTCATGGCAAACCTAAAGCTACCTACCCCTGAATCCAGAATGAGCACCTCACAGCCAGTGCACACAGCAACCATAGAGTCATCAGCACTGAAGCTACAATACTGAACATCATGCAGACACTGGCTGATGACCTGACCCCTGACCTGTTGACCTATGGACCCATCAATGTCAAGATTAATACATGATCAATGTAGTTACTAACAAGCACTCCGGAAAGGAGCCCAATTCTGCTTTTATACTTTTGTAAAAGACATTGTTTTTTCGTCGGCCATGGCCGGCTCTGTGTAATTCCAAGCCTGCAATTACATTGTCTTACAAACTTAAAGGGAAGGTACACAATAGGAGACTTTCCAACGCTAGGTGGCAGCAGACATACCGGGTAAATTTCCATTGTTTACGTAGTTCTGAACATGCGCATAATTCTGAGAACAATGGATTTACCCGGTAAGTCTGCTGCCCTCTATCGTCCCAGAAAGTCTCCCATTGGTAATTACTCCAAAACAAATACTAACTTAAATACTGACTTGGTAACGAGCATTGGAGAGCTGTTGGAAGTATTTTTGCATTTATTTTACTTTTTGACCAAACAGTGATGATGTTTTAGACTGAAAAGGTATTTATGAATGGGATCAACTAGTGGTTTGAACCCGCCAAGGCCTGGTTCTTTATAATTTACCTCGACTTCGTCTCGGTAAAATTATCAAGAACCAGGCCTTGTTGAAAACCTCGAACACCACACATTGATTCCCTTACTCAGATGAATAACCACCAGAACTAAAATTTGATGCTTTAAACCACCTGGCCACGACAACCAACAAGACATCGCTGTTGAGGTAGCGCTTCACTGGGGAAAATATTTCCATTTACTATTTTGAAACAATGTGTTCTGCAATTATCCACACCTTGATCATAGGATGCTCTTGCCTTCTGTACATTCCATACGATTACATAATCATCAGCAACAGAACAGAGTAAGGTCGGGTTGTGTTGATGACCAAACTGAAGACAGTGCAATCGTTTCTTGTGCGCTTCCAATATCAGAGGCTAAGACAATGAAAGACAATAACATGATAAAAGGTATGTTACACTTGAGCCTCGCTTCTACCGTTGGTCATGACTCTTAAATGACTACCGGAATCATCAAGGATTAAAATTACCACAACTACTTAAAAACTTAAGTTTTAATATAAGTCTTTTTTTTTTTTTAAGGATTAAGATTTTGATGAAATATTTCATCAAAATTTAAAATTGCAGGCACACACTTTTTGTGAACTGATATGCTTGTTTTTTTTTTAGTCTCATCCAAACCACAAGAGAAAAAAAGGGAGCGTCTTACAAACTAAAGTTGAACATCACTTTAGATTTGTCTGTGTTTAACACAAGTGGCTTTTAAGAGGTTGGCATGCGTACCTGTAGACACTAGGGCCTTGGTTGGCAAACGCTATAAACATGTGCACTAGGAAGACGAACAAACACATGTTGTCTTACACCACCATCAGCCCCATACAAATATGCATGCATGTTTCCTCAGTTAAATTTGCCTCCATACTGTCATTGCACGAGCCTGATGTGAAATTTAAATACATGGAAAGTCTTATCTTTACAATTAAAAATATTGCATATTTCTAGTGAATTGTATATTTCTGTTGTATAGGCCTATTGTATATTTCTATCATTGCTTGTCATTTTTCGCTTGAAAATTTTTGCTGATTTTAAACTTGTTTGCATCTTGTTGTTAATTCTGATAATTAATGTATTTTGTGTTTAATCTATAGGGATTTTGTTTTTAAATATTTCTCTGTAAGCGCCATGGAGTATTGTTTTCAATGGATTTGGCACTGTATAAATCTGTACTATTGTTATTATTATTATTATTATTATTATTATTATTATTATTATTATTATTATTATTATTATTATTATTGTTATTGTTATTGTTATTGTTATTGTTATTGTTATTGTTATTGTTATTGTTATTGTTATTGTTATTGTTATTGTTATTGTTATTGTTATTGTTATTGTTATTGTTATTGTTATTGTTATTGTTATTGTTATTGTTATTGTTATTGTTATTGTTATTGTTATTGTTATTGTTATTGTTATTGTTATTGTTATTGTTATTGTTATTGTTATTGTTATTGTTATTGTTATTGTTATTGTTATTGTTATTGTTATTGTTATTATTATTATTATTATTATTATTATTATTATTATTATTATTATTATTATTATTATTATTATTATTATTATTATTATTATTATTGTTATTATTATTATTATTTCATTTTATCACAGCATGCAAAAGAAAGATCTCATTTTCCTTTGTGCCGGTAACTCCTCGAGCCGGGCTACGTCCCGTAGCCTTAGATCTCAAGGGTCTTTCTCAGGATCCTTGCTGTTCCCAAAAGCGCTGCCTTCTGTAATAGATCTACCCTCACATTTGTCCCTATTTCATCTAGATGTTTCCCCAGTGCTTTGGGAATGGTGCCAAGTGCTCCAACCACCACGGGGACTACTTTTACCTTTACCTGCCAAATCTTACGAAGTTCCCTGGCCAGGTCCTGGTACTTCTCGATCTTTTCCATCTCCTTCGAAGCTACCCTTATATCACCTGGCACCGCTATGTCAATGAGATGACACATCTTCTTCGTCTTATCTAATAGCACAACATCCGGACGCCTATGTTGTATAACATGATCGGTCTGAATGTTAAAGTCCCATAGGATCTTGACCTGGTCGTTCTCTACAACTTTCTCCGGAACATGGTCGTACCATTTCGCAAGTACTTTGACACCATACTTCTTACACAGATCCCAGTGAATCACCTTGGCCAGCTTGTCATGTTAATAATTATTAACAATTATTAACAATTATTAACAATTATTAACAATTATTAACAATTATTAACAATTATTAACAATTATTAACAATTATTAATAATGTCATAATAATAATTATTATTATTATTATTATTATTATTATTATTATTATTATTATTATTATTATTATTATTATTATTATTATTATTATTATTATTATTATTATTATTATTATTATTATTATTATTATTATTATTATTATTATTATTATTATTATTATTATTATTATTATTATTATTATTATTATTATTATATTCATACCTTAGAGAATAGACTCTGCAGCGACCAGATCCCAAGAGATTTTTCAACTGGCAAGGCCAAGAAGACTCCATTGCATCCAAGCTGCAGATGGGAAGGAGCAAATGGTGTGAATAGGGTAGTCTGGTGTGCTGCCATCATTCCTAATCATGCTGTAGCCACGGCGAGTAGTGTAGGCTGCATGAGTTTTCCCTTGGATAAGAAAGAAAAAAAAAACACGTTGAAAAACTCACAGTAAAACAAAATTCTGATGCTGACTAGGGCAAGCTAGTTGAAACGTTGAGACCAATTTAAGAACTCGCTCTGCAGTTAGTGAAGTTAATATGACAAGTCCCCTCAATTCATTTAACACAAATGTAGTAGTTCCGGCAAATTTCCTCCCAGGCAGTAGTTAAAAAGCAGAACATCCCGAATTCCCAAAATCTACCCTGTGGTAGTAGAATCTATAAGCAAGACAAGTTCTCAACAGAACATAATCCACCCAGCAAATAGATATATACGCATGGTGTTACCGCAAACCAAACAAATAACATTCAAAACATCAAGATATATCACAAGGGGGAATGTGGAATTGATTATAATTTGGTCTGCAGAGTGTATAGGTTCGAGTCCTACTCTTGACAATAATTGTGTCCTTAAATGAGACAATTTAACCATTATTGCTACATCCTTTGGATGGTACATAAAGCCGTACCATGTAGGTCCCCTCTGTTCTGTATTGCACATAAAGGAACCCAGTGCACTTATCATAATGAAACAGGGTTTGTAGACAGTTCTCTAATGAACAAACTCTACCTGGCAAGTAGGATACACACATGGTGTTACCGCAAACCAGATAGGGTAGAAAACTCCAATATCTGCGCTAACTGTGTTAGTAAACGACACCAAGTAAGCACAGAATTCCCTGCTTCTGTCAAGTCATTGCTTATGGAAAGCTGAGTCATGAAATTAACATGACTCTTTCAGCTTGAGTTTGGTTTAAGGAGGCTTTAAGGAGGCGACGTGATTAGTGTGTTTATGTGTGTGTTTATGTGTCGGCAGTAGTAGCAGGGCTAGCGTTGGGAGCTTTGGGAGTTGCGGTGCGTGGTGCTGACAGTTGTGTAACCGAGGGGTAGGTTTTATTGGATTATTTTCGGTGTTATTTATGGCAAGTTGGACGTAGAGACGTGCGGTGATCTACTCCCGTAAGGAGTTCACACTCTATTGTGCATTTTATTGTTTGCTCTGGAGTCCGGGCTTTTATCAGGCCCTTAAGGCATATTCTATTGTGCATTGTATTGTTTGCTCGGAGTCCGGGATTTTATCAGGCCCTAAAGGCAGCTTTGGTTTTACCGTAAGTGCGGTTCAGTTACTTTAAGTTAGTTCCAGTTACCTTAAGGGATTTTCCATTTGCTTAAGGGATTTTCCAGTTGCTTAAGGGATTTCCAGTTACTTGAGGGATTTCGGTGATCTTAAGTGTTGTCAGTTGCCTTAAGGGACCAATTCTGGCCTTAAGGAAAGGAGGATTACGAAGTGGGAAGCAGGAATTACTGTGCTTTTGTAGAGATAATAAATAAAACGGATCAATAGTCAATCAGTAACTTGTCTCTGCCCTCACTCCTTGGAAGTCAGTAGTTTCTTACAGTTTCTAGACCCCCTCCCCCACATTTTTATTACATGCGGCGATATATGGTTGCCTAACGACCTCACCACAACTGCCAGCAGGACTACCGCTCGTCTGACGTCCTGTGCTGGTGACCACCAGACGGGAATCGCTACAATATACAGATAAGCACACATTCTTGTTGCTAGGGTAGTCGTAATTACAATTAATTATCATACACAAACAATCATCATAAAAACAGCCTCTTGTTTTTTTAAATAAAAAACTAGGGGGGCCTAAATAAATAAAACAAAATAGGTAGGCCTATGTTTAGGACCTAGATTGTACATACACTTAAATTCATTGCAGTGGAAATTCTATCCGCCTTTTGTGCTATGGGGACTAAAAGAGCTTGAAGGTGTACGACCTTTGTGGATGCAACAGTAATTATATGAATATAAGTGTGTACGTCATAGATTAGAAGTAGAACAGTGATAGTAGAAGTTTGATCTGCCTTTGGCATATTAGTACACATTCACTTTTTACAGGCATGTAATGTATTGAATAAAAAACTAATACATTTTCATTTATATATTTTAATAAACTAAAACTAAGCCATACATTTGTAGATACAACAATACAATACACGAAATACCATGATAACTTTTATTTATTAATAATATTATAAATTAAAGAAGAGTCAAACTCAAATTTCAAACTTCCTTTTAAAAATTAAATTATCATGGTTTGAACATTCAATGTTGCATGTTCTGTTGAATTTAAGTTCTTGCCAGGCTTGGGTTTAAGTACTGTCAACAATGTCTGGCTCTGGTCACTCGTCAGCATGGTCAACAATGGGCATGGTGGGTAGACCTACCAAGTCTCACGCTTTAGGCATAAGACTCACGCATTTGAGCTCTGTCTCACGCTCAAACGCACAGCAACCATTTTCTCACGCATTGGGGCCAAACCGGGAAAAAAATAAAAATTAACGACAATGCATTGCCAAATCGCACTCGTGTGTACAAAAAACGCAATCTACAATGTTTGCACAATCTTCAGATTGCACGCAGTTTATCAGAATCATCAACTTGCTGCCGTACAAACAGAGCGCAAATTTGCAGATTGCGCACGCTTTTGCTTATTGCGCACAAGTTTTTCCCAATTCGTTTAGCAAATTCGTTATTAAATGCGCTCCACAGCAAAGACACAACAGGCAGAAGAAGGGAGCGGAGGATTTTGGACATCATTTTTAGTCAATTTTATTTTTATTTTGGGGGGAAATAATCCGACACAATCGTACCTCCACATTAACCATCAACATCTCCTGTGTACCTCATGTGAGTTTTAATTACTCTGAACAGGTTTTTGATGCATTTTGGAACACTTTTTTGTCCACAATTAATTTAAATTTCTGCAATTTTTTTTATTTTATTAAAAAGCAGAAAAAAAAGTTGGACGGCGATTTCGAAAGGCCTTCTAAACCCGACAATTTTTTATTTTATTTTTTTTTCGGGGTGGGGAGGTGGTGAGCTTTGAAAGATCTCTGGGTGGGGGTGTTTTTACGCCGTTGTTTGCTATGCTATGCGATGTGTGCACGGACGCATGACTGTCACTGTGCTGTGGCACTGGGCGGCTGCGGCACCGGCAGCGTGTGGTTTTTACAAATAATTGTGCTTTCGCAAAATGTCACAAGCCAAATGTCACACCACAAGATTACAAACCTTTGAACACATAGGCCAATGAAACTACGATGTAAATCTCACGACAAAAAGGCCCTGTTCAAAACATAAAAAGTTATAAACTTTTACAACAGACAACTTACCTCCGACATGTCCAATGGTAAAATTAAAAACTGTGTGTCCTCAAATTGTGTGGCGCCCTCAAGTGGCAAAGAATCCTACGAAGTAATCTGAGAGATGTCACACAATTTATTTTTATATTTTGTCAGTCAAGAAAGTTGCATGTGGGCGTGTCAGTTATGATTTAGAAGCATTGTTCTGTTAACTTGTGTTGAGGCACTAGTTATAACGATGATCAACGAGTTATTTCACGTTGAAACTATAAAATAATAAGAAAATAAAAAGTAGTGTGAGCCCACAGAGGGCGGCCTTCCACTTTAACGGTGTCATGCGTGATACGGCAAGAGAAAAACTCATGCCAACTGGTGCTGCAAGACATTATAATCAAAAATAATAAAGGTGTAGAATCTTCAGATTTCAATGAGTGGTGTTGCTAGTTGAATCACGATGAAGCGTATAAAAAGTATACATTGTTTAGGAGAACGGGTCTAAAGTCTTCTCTCTATATTTTGGCTGTCAACTACTGGCGGCGCGGGTCTATGAGCCGCGGTTGACAATAGTGCGGCCCTGCTTTTTAGAATAAAGTCTAGTACTCAACCAGCGGATGAGTAGGCATATCGAAGTGTGAACACAACAATTATCACGGTTCAACTTATTATGTCGGAAAGGTTCTCGGGTTGGGGCCATCGTTCCACATCTGACCCGAATCGCAAGTCTAGTTAGTGTGTGCCGGGTCAACTGACACGGGATTAAGTGTGGGACACAACCTAGATTCTGCGTCAGTTTGACCAGTTTCTGAGTCACTTGACTCCTCTTGGATCATCAGGTGCCAACAGGACCCGGGAACTCTGGTCAATTTTGACGCAGGAGTTGCAGTTCACTGGTTGATCAATAGAAAGAATGGTTCGTAGGCCTGCACCGACTTTTACCTATCTTATTTGGATGATTAACATCACATCATCCGTGACAACAAAATTGGCTGCTGAATGTGCGCGGCCGAATAATCAATGAACCTGCAGATTGTTTTGGATTTTTTGCAAAAAAAAAAAAAAAAAAAAAACAGTTGGTGGTGGCCGGCAATTGAGATCGATCGGCCATCTGGTTGTACGAGAAATAGTGAAAACCCGATTACACATTACATGATGACAAAACATTGAATAAATCGCTCACCGGGGAGCGATAAACTCTAAACGGAAAATCAGTTTTATTTATTTCTTATCCAATCAGACAAAAAATTATTTCAAGGCATGTCTTCTCCTAGATCATTAGACCGGAGTGTAAATTTTAGGTAAAGTGTGATATACATGTACACGATTGTTTTGTTTCTACCATTATTGTTAAAGTCACCTGGAAGTGTTATTTTTTCAAAATAAAGCATTTGCCACTAATATATGTGTTTTGATGAGTGGAATGTGAATAAACAGTTAACTAAGGCTTAAAAAAATCAGTTCTTATGTTATTTACAAATTTAAGAGTAGACCCCGACTCGAGAGGGCGCTGTTTGTAACGTCAATCGAGGCAGACTTTGCCTGTAATGCGTAGAGTAAACACAATTGCAAAGTACATGTACGGACCAAGTCGTGAGTTTGTACGTTTAAAAAAAAAAAAAAAAAAACACTTTTTGAAATGTACCAACTCACGACTTGGACGTACATGTACTTTGCACGTGTGTTTACTATACGCATTGCAGGCAAAGTCTGCCTCGATTGACGTCACAAAAGGGGTAGGCGGAGTCAGCCCCAAAAAAACTTTATATATTTTTTAAACATATAAATCGTGACAAACAATTACTTAAAAAATTGTTTTATTGTTCGTAAGCATATACTCTTATGTTTGAAAGAAAAACAATTCTATTTCCAGGTGACTTTAAGGTTCCTTTTTAATTTGCATCAGGGATAAATAAAACAACTTGCCTTACACTAATGATTGTGTGATAGCACTGCAGAAGAAAATCACAGGCATGGACACGGTAGGTCTCGAACCCACGACCTTTGTCAATCTATTGCAGCGACTTACCGCAACGATAGATGTTAACAAATAGTTGCTTCGATTCGGGGATAATTAAAGACGGTTTTACCCTTACATCATATCGTTGCTGTAACCGTCCCGCTGCTAAAATTGCCCGATATTAGGATTCGAACTGCATCTTATAGAAATCGGCGGGAAATTGTTTGTTGTTGTAAGACATTATTTTGCTCTAGGTTTGGAAAGGTCGCGGGCTCGAATCCCACCCGAGTAACAACTGTGAATATTTTAAGATGGATGTTTTGCGTAAGCCGCCGGTACACCAATGATAATTGTCATACATCGTACGACTACTATGGGGACTACTCTAAGGCATCTCGGGTCATCAAAACATGATTCTGTTGCCATGGATATACAGGTAAACAACTCATGGTTTATTTTCTTCTGCCGTATCATGTTTCACTCACTTTATTTATTTACTCATTTTGAGATAAAGTTGCGGAAGTCTAAAGGAACCATCCCGGCTTCTATAGCATTGCAAGACGTAGAACTTTATTCATTTTTGTTTCAATTCAAACACACATTCTATTAAGAAACATAAACATAAGCGTATGGGCCGTTTTAATAGGGAGAAGCTTTATAAAAAAAAAAAAAAAAAAAAATAAAAAAAAAGCCAGATATACAAAGAAAAAAAACAAACAAACAGACAGACAAAAGGACACACATAATGACAAGACACAACAAGTACATGATATTGACGACAAGGTGGCAGGTCAGTTAAAAAGTGACTTGGAAGTACATGTATTTCCGAATTTTCAATCACTTATGATAAGCTACGCAACGTGACGTCATCGAAACTGCTCGAACCACACGCAATCAGGGCGAGTTGCTCAAACGCACCCAGATGGGCCCCTCAAGTTTGTTCGGTTTAGCAGGCAGTGATGGTGTTGTTGTTTTGTATCATTATGAACTTATCAATAACAGACTTACGGAATACAACTCATGATGCAGTAAAAACATTAATTTTGACTGTCTGTTTATTTATACATTTTTAATTTACCTCAAAAAGCTAAGGGGAATACTAACTGCATTCCTGGTTCTTTTATGTATCTTGTAAACTAACAGATCCAAACCAACATGGAGAGAATTTTGTTCCTGTCCTCAAATCAAGACGCTATCCAATTCAAGAAAGTGCTGGAGGGTTTTAGGGATCGGTGCACATTCCTCGTGTTAAGGTTTCTACATCGTTTTTGTAAAAGGTAAGTTCAGTAAGTTCTTGAAACTAACAAAATATGAATGTATGATCTATATATAAAATGATAAACCGTTGTGCATCGGAACACATAATCTAAAAGAGGTCGGTGCCACATTCGTTTCACCCAAACTCCTCTTGTTTGTTCCCATCGAAAGATCTTCTTCTCTCATATAGATGGATTGCATATGACGTCATTGACCACCATCTGTGATAAAAAGTGCACGTAAGGAAGGTTGCGGTCCTTTTCGAAACTACGGCTTCGGTTCCAGATTCGGCTCAGGCTAGCAATTGGTTGTTTTGGCAACTGCGCTGCTTCGCGTACGCGCTCAGGACTTCAGACGAGAAAAGGAGCCATGAAGACAAATCCAAAGCCGAAGCCGTGGTTTCGAAAAGGGCCCATCATTAGCTAAGAATTGCACAAGCGCGTACACTACAACACGCGTGGACTTTTCCACTGTTCAAATATGGCGGTCGATGACACATCCCCATGTGCGGTCCATTTATTGGTTTTGAGCATTGGAGACAGTCTCAGACACAGTGCCAGTCGCTACACCGTCAGCCACCTGGTTCGAATCCCGCTTCTTACAAAACAGCTCCCTGATCCCTTTACGGAACGGCTTGTTGGTCATGGTGTAAATGACTGGATTCACACAGGAATTACCAACGGCTAAGATGATAGTGAGACTTTGGGTAGGTCCTCCTAGAGTCATTGGAACACCAACATTGAAGAGCAGGAACCAGACTTGATTTGGAATCCAACACACACCGAATGTGATGACGCAGGCCAGGAGTGTCTTCACCAGGGTTTGGGAGGCTCGGAGCTGCCACATTTTACGCTGGTCACTTGGATTGACTCCCATAGAGGCTGCAAGAGAAGGCAAAGTAGATACAAACTAACGCATTAGGTTCGAATCCAACCAGAGTTGTTCTGGTTTTTGTGCAGGCCTACCAATAGATATTGGTAAGGTAATTACCGTGCAAGATCCAGAGGGTGAAATGCGCTGAAAATAATGTGATACTTTAGGTCATTGTCTCACAGTCGATCTATCATCAACACAGATTTCCGTATTCTCATCATCGGTTCAATGAAGTTACCCCAAAAGATATTTGTAATAAAAAAAAACTGCTTCAATCAGCCGGCGATCAGTGGTTGGACCGCGGTCGAGTGACGGAAGTTTGCATTGGGTCGCGAGCTAAAAGAGGCTAAAACATCTACTCTCAATAAAGAGTGTGACTTTATATTCAATCCAATGCGCCTAGCTGAAGTCAGTGTAGGAAAAATTAAAACGAAATAGTATCAAGTTATTTCTATGAGGTGTATTGCCAGCCCTAATCAGAAAAGAAAAACAAATTATATGCACCGAGTCAATTGATGAATAGAAAGTTTATGCTCTGTTGCTGCGGGTCATCTTTAAAGGCACTATATGGACGCGTTTGGGGATTGTCAAAGACCGGTATTCTTACTTGGTGCATGTATACCCCAACATGCATGAAAAATAACAAATCTGTGAAAAATATGATGTTGACTCAATTATTGGTCATCGAAGTTGCAAGAGAATTTTGGAAGAAATAAAAACCTAGTGTTGCACAAATTTGTGTGCTTCCAGATGCTTAAGAAGGGCTTTAGGCCTGAAGTATTTTCCTTTTAGTATTATATGAGTGAGAAATTGCATCATTCCCAAAAACTACGTTACCTCAGAGGGAGCCGTTTCTCACAATGTTGTGCAATATCAACAGCTCTGCATTGCTCGTTATGTTAAGTAAGTTTTTATGCTAACAATTATTGTCAGTAATTACAATATGAATATGAAATGTCTGAGTACGAAATGAGATAAAATGACTTAATAACTAACCTGTGCGAGCAGTTAAGATCTTCACTTGTCGGTTCAGTGTCGAGATAACTTTCAGTTGCGCAAGGATCATCACCATGAATGGAGCGAAGAAGTTGACCGTGAAAGTGTACACTCCAAATGCCACCTGAGCTCCTCGGTTAGACCAGCCTTCAAAATGACATCCCACTACTTCATCTTCTCCATACGTAAAGAAGAAGAAAGATCTTGAAACTGCGGCAAGTACCCAACACGCAACGATCATGATGTATTTGTTTCGCTTGATGAAAATAGTCTTGTATTTGTGTGGATAGACGATGGCTAAATAGCGCTCCAAATTGACAACGGTCAAACCCAAGACTGACGTCATCGTGAAGACCCAAAAGAGGAAACCGCTGGCGTAAAATCGACACCAGAACTCACCTAAGAACCCGGGGTTTGGAGCGGAGTTGGTTCTGGGCAGGAGATAACCAGGGATGACCAGAACACAGGCCATGAAATCAACAATGGAGAGATGCACCAAGAAATCACTTGTATTAGACCGTAGGGACGGCACACGGAGGAGTACGATGGCAACCAGTAAGTTACCAGTGATACCAACCACACAGATCATGCAGTAGAGAGCTAAGATAAACTTGGCGAAACCATCGCTGTCTTCCATTTGAACATCCTCGTTTGAACTCTTAGTTCCTTGGAAAATTGTAGGTGAAGTCGTGCCAAGACTCTCAATTTGATCCATTGGTGCTTATTTATGGCGTGTGTCTCTAGTTGAAAGATTTGTAATGGAAGTTTCTATAAATTCTCACGAGTATTCAGTTTACGTTCAGTTCTGTTCATTGAGTGGGTTTATCATGTTATATGGTGCCTCACACGGAAGTCTGTAGCAACCATACCTAATGTAACTTTTGCAACCGTGTGTGCTCCCGCTAATAAGAAAACCAGAGCGATCAGAAAACTGTGCCTTTTTATCCATGAACCACCAATGAAGCTTAGATTTTAACATCAGTTACTGGTACAAAACACTATCAACCAACTCTCAGTTGCAAGAAAAATGCAATATTAAGTTACCTTGACCAGTAATACATTTTAATTTAAAAATTGATGCCTATAATATCGTTCTGCCAAGGCGGGAGGGATTTTTAACGTACGTGCTTGACCGGTACTTACGTATATTAAGTGCCGACTATAAATTGAAAGAAAAGAGTTCTTCGGTTGCCATTGAATTTAATTTCTCGCATAAAATGGTTTAATCAAATTTGTCAAAAAGGGTTTAATCAATCTCGCATGCAACCTTGTACAACTTCACAATTTAAGACCTTGACATTGACAAAATTGGGGTAAATTTGTTCATTGTCTGTTTGAGTATTCGCAATATTTCTTCAGACTTATAACCGCCAATGTCCGAGGGCGAGGCAGGTATTGGAGTCCAAGACGCCAATCCCCGACCCCGCCCTACCCCCATCCGACGCTCTTTACGATGCAGTATTAATACGCAGTGTTTTGAATCAATAACTCATCAACTTCAGTGAAGTAAATAAGCTCACATTTAGGCCCATCTCATGTTCTTCATCTACCATGTTGAAGACAATGACACTTGGTAATTACTCAAAATAATTGTTACGGCCGAAATTAACAGTCGCGTCCGCCTGCAAATATTTCACAATTTTGTTGGTCGTGTTGACTGAGTGGATGACCAGAACACTGTGAACTCAACTATTTATACGACCTGCACACACACGCAGGCTTTGGTGTCGGCCGTTGATTCACGTCATCATCGCCGCAACCCACCGTTAGCCGCTGTTCCTTGCCGCCATCCAATCCGCTGCCTGCCGTCTGCGTTCCTTGTTGCCGGGCATTGTCACCCGCCGCCCAGACAATGTACGATTTTGCTCGCTTGACCCAGTCCCCTACCACGCTGAAGGTCGTTCCCACCCGTCAGCGAATTTTGGTTTCCCCCCTTTTTGCCGTCGCTTTACCGCCAACGCTTTGGGATTCATCACGTTCGTCACCTTCCGTTTTGGGTCTTTTGCCCTACTAATATAAATGTGAGCCAGAAAGATTAATTGCCTAGTAACTTGGAGTACACGCACACAAGCAAAAACTCACCGCTTCAGTTAGCTTCGATTAATTGCTCATAAGCAATAGCCAATTCTATATAATAGCCAATTCAATTCGATAATCACAAAAGGATTCATACAGGGTGTCTCAAAAAAAAAAAGTAATCCTACTTTAAAGAGTTTTTATGGCCAGACTACATGTTTACCAGCAGAAAGCATGACATCATCTTAAAGCTGAAACCTTGTGCTTTTCAATGATACATTTGGTTACATTCCAGGGTCATGCATCAGCGAGCACAATTGCCATGAAAATGTGGTACAAAAATGCAGTTGGTTCACTTTTGAACGCATGTCATTCTGGCCTTGGGTAAACCTCAGGTTGTCACAATGGTTCAGCTAACGGCAGAACAGAGAATCTTTGTGGTCAAGAAATGGTATGAAACCACAAGTATTTTCAGGCTACATGGGATACCTTTAGAGAAGCATTCCCAGACCGAGAGCCACCAGCAAAGACAACAATCTGGGCCAATGTGAGAAAGTATGAAGCACACGGAAACAGCTTCAACTGCAACAAAGAAAGTTCAGGAAAGCCAAGGACAGCGAGATCTCACTCAGGAAAACATCGCTACCCTACGACAGCAATGATTGACCACTCACAGGAGACAAGTGCAAGACGGAATGGTGTTGGACTGAGCCACACCACTTTTAATCGGATCACTCATCTGAACCTTCATTTCCATCTGTTCCACATCCGTCATGAACGATCTGCTTCCTGATCTTGCAAGAAGAAATACTTTCTGTGAGTGGCTTCTTGAGCGGTGTGAGAGAGATCCCAGCAAACTTCTGGTTTCATACCTTTTATTGACCACTCTGCTGTTATTAGCTGAACCGTGTGTGCAACCCGAGGTTTACACTCTGTCTGAAGACCAAAATAACAGGAGTTCAAAAGTGAACCAACTGCATTTTTGCACCACAACCTCAAGACAGTGGTGCTCGCTGATGCGTGACCCTTGAATGTAACCAAATGTATCATTGGAAAGCACAGGGTTTCAGGTTTAAAGCCATTGGACCCTTTCGGTAAACAGTGTTGTCCAAGGCCCACACGTTGTGTACCACAACTTCTATATCAAATAACAAACCTGTAAAAATTTAGGCTCAATCGGTCATCGGAGTCGGGAGAAAACAACGGAAAAACCCACCCTGGTTTCCGCGCGTTTCGCCGTGTCATGACATGTGTTTAAAATAAATGTTATTCTTGTTAACGAGAATTTCTATTGTTTTTCTGTTTTCTCAAAAAGTAAAGCATTTCATGGAATAATATTTCAAGAGAAGTATTTCACCATTGCCTTCTCTAAACCCTGTAATTTATTTGTAAATCAGTGAACTTTTATTTTTTTTTCTGAACCGAAAGGGTCCAACACGTTGCCTGGGATCGGTCGAGTTGGTCTTTGAAAAGCGTTTGTAACCGTTTGTTATAAAATGCATCTGGTTAGAAAGATGTTTTAAAAGTAGAATACAATGTTCCACACACATTTGCCTCGAAATTGCGTGGTTTTCCTTTTACTTTGCGAACTAACACGGTCGGCCATTTATGGGAGTCAAAAATTTGACTCCCATAAATGGCCGACCGTGTTTGTCAACGAGGTAAAAAGAAAATCACGCAATTTCGAGTGATACTTGTGTGGATCATTATATTCTACTTTTAAAATATCTTTCCAATCATATGCATTTTATAACAAACGGTTACAAACGCTTTTCAAAGACCAACTCGACCGATCTAAGGCAACGTGTTCCTTTAAGATGATGCCAGACTTTCTGCTGGTAAACATATAGTCTGGCCACAAAAACCCATTAAAGTAGAATTACCTGTTTTCTTTAGACACCCTGTATAGTGGACACTATTAGTTTTTGTCAAAATAATTATTAGCATTAAACCTTACTTGGTAACAAGTAATGGGGAGAGGTTGATAGAATAGAACATGGTGAGAAACGGCTCCATCTGAAGTGACATAGTTTTCGAGAAAGAAGTAATTTTCCACGAATTTGACTTAAGCCCCATAGTAATACATTAATGCTATTACGTTTTTCCTACACTGACTTCAGCTAGCTAGGCGCCTTGGATTTAATATGAAGTCACACTCTTTACTGACAGTAGATGTTTAGAGACCTCAGAATTGGAATTTGAGGTCTCGAAATCAAGCATCTGAAAGCACACAAAACAACTTGTTTGACAAGGGTTTTATTTTCTTTCATAATTTTCTCGCAACTCCGACGACCAATCGAGCTCAAATTTTCACAGATGTTTTATTTTATGCATAATGTTGAGATACACAACAGTTACCAATGTCCACTGCTATAACAAAGATTGCCTAGTAACTTGGGGTCGCACGCGCAATCAAAGTTTCCCGCTTCATCAGTAAGCTTCCATTATTAATTTTCTCATAAGCAACAGCCAACTCTATACAATTAAATTCGATAAAAAACACAAGGATTTATATAGCCTTAATATATGGGCACGTATCCACGCTGCTGGGTGTGCAAGGCGCATTTCCAGGCAAATATTGATAAAAGCACAAGGACTTAATGATTAGTTGGTTCATTTTAGAGCAACAAAAAGATAAAAATGCAAGGCTACATACACAGCATTGTGCACTTAAGGGCAACATTAAAAACGCAAGGGCACAATTTGATAAAAATGTAAGGCTATAAAATAGCCTTGTCCATTATATGGCAACATTTGAAAACAAAATGCAAGGCTAAATAATTATAGCCTTATGTTTATTGGGTGTATTTTAGAGCAAACATTGATAAAAACGCAAAATGTATAAAGCCTGAAGAATGATCATGTGAAATATGCATTTGAATGCATATACTACACTTGCACCTTTATGGTAGAGTTTTGAGGAAATGTTTAAAAGAAAAGAAGCAGATTACTAACACACCCTTGCTTAAAGATACAAAATACTTTATTGTTTTAAAAGTTCTTGTCTGCATAAAATAGTGTGTCATGACAGAGCACTAGTCTTGTGCACTACACGGTCATCACAGTGTGGGTTCGAACTGTCTCATGATTGGAGTTCGAACCCAAACAAGTTTGTGTTTCTGAATATATAGGGGACCTGCAGCCGATTTCACCAAACCTAGGATGAGTCCTACATGTATCTCGAGTTAGGACGAGTAACTCGTTCTAACTTTAGGATAGGTTCGATGCGTCATAATGTCTATAGATATGGAATTGAACTCAGCCTAAGTTCGAAGATTAATCCTAAGTTAGGAAGAGTTTGGTGAAATCGACGGCAGGACTTGATCAAGCTTAAAATTTAGAGCCATCCGTTTAGCACACAAAATACTCAATGAATGATGTCATGGTGTTATCGCCAGCCATTTAAACCAAAACATGAAATTAACCAAACAAATTTATGATACTTTTTGAGATATGGCTGTCTCAAGATTGGCTGATAAAATATTAATGTCAATATAACTAAGTTAACAAATTACATTTAATTATAACTTCATGATCTAAGCTTTAATAATATGATATAGGTTCATATTATTTTATACTTATCCAAGTATGATTTTTTGAGAAAACACAAACAAAAATCCTGACAATTCCGACCACTATGTGGGGACAGCTAATAAAAAATGAAGAATTTCAAAAGAAGTACTTTGTAATTCATACAAAAAGCACAGACGAAATGAGCTGCAGCGACTGATTAAGATAGTGTCAAAGTGTACCCTGATTTTTGCTGAAGAATCAGAAAAGAATATCCTAGTCTAGAATCCTGTCATAAGGCAAAATAAACAATTCTAACAAAACAGGCATAAACCTTTTCAGCTGATTTAGTTATTTGTTTTTCTCAGCTACGACATTGAAAATGAAAAAAAAAGTCCTGCTGCAACCAGGTGACTTCATCTTGATAATTTCAGACAAACTGCAGTTGCATGACTGCAAAACAAAAATGTTGTTTCATTTCTGTTCCCCAAAAGATACTCAAATGCACTGATAGTATGTACATGTATAAAACATTGTGAGAAAGGACTCCCTTTGAAGTTTTTGATCAAAGAGGTAATTTCTCACTACAAAATTTGAATCTGAGAAAGACTGCGGGCCTGAAGCCCTTCATGGGAATCTAAAAGCACAACAAATTTTGACGTTGGTAATGCAATCGGTCTATTGAGCTCAAATTTTCTCAGAGTTGTTAATTGTATGCATACGTTGGGATACACCAAGTGAGAATACTTGTCTTTGACATTTAACAATTTAAACAAAGGAAAAAAAGGAAACAAATCCAGGTGCATTACAGTGATAGTTTTAAAGAATGATTGAAAAAAATAACCTGTGATGACGGTACCCTCCAAAGTTGAGAGATGGCATCCTAATCCGTCCTCTTGTTATTTTCTGGGGAGCATTTTATCTAAATCAGCCACTATGTATGAAACGACTGTCCATACTGCAGTACACAAATCCATTTGATGTGGATCCTGTACAGATATTGTGTCACCTGCAAATAGACAAAAAAGAATATATCTATAACCAATAGATGAAATCAATTATTATAAAAATACTACTAATAATAATATTAATGGCTTCTTATAAAGCGCTCATATCCATCACTCAGTGGCGTTCAAGGCGCTTCAACATTCTGTATTTTCCTGCAAGGTATTGTGTAGCTAAATTTTGGAAGTATGAATTTTTTTTCCTTAGCAAAGCACCAAGTAATGGTTTACAAGGTGCTGTTGCGCAAAGTGCTGCCAATTAAACCAGGAACACTGGGGAGAACCCCTTCTGTTTTCGATAAAGTGCACTGGGTTCTTTTATGTACATTACACATCTCAAAGCATACAAAGTAATGCAGTGTTTTTTTTCTTTCATTATTCTCTGGCAACTTCGAGCCCAACTGAGCCCAAATTTTCACAGGTTTATTATTTTATGCTTATGTTAAGTGAGAATACTTGACTTTGACAATTACTAAACATGTCCAGTGCCGTTAATGCCTTGACATGCCTCACAACATAAACAAAGACGGAATCTACACACATACCATCTGAATGATGATACCAGAAATAATCGTTATTGCGGTTGAGTATACTGCCGCCCGGTACACCCTCTTTAATCCAGTAAGAGACATCTAAACCGTCCGCCGCATCAAGAAATGTTGTCGCATTCACTGGACCTAAAAGCTCCACAATACTTTTGATGATTTCAAGTGTGGCGTTACTTCCTGAAAAGACATAAAGATTACTTAAAACTCCTATCTGTGTCGTCACAATAGTAGAAGCCAAAACAGTTATCTGTGTTGTAACCTTTGTCGTGATGCGGGCATTTTATTTCTCTCCCATTCACAAACCAATAGACATCACAGCCAAAACCAAGGTTGGAAAACCTATGGCAAGCCATAAATGCAAAGCAAAAACAGATAGCTTCTGTCTGTAACAATGTCACACAAAATATAGTCAAACATAGCCTTGACTTTGTTGGAAACAAAACAACCAATCATTGCAGGTATTTTATTCAATTGAAAGTTTGCATAAAGTATTGAATTTGGTTTTAAAACATCTGTTAAATGATCAAATGTTTTACTAACATTCGGCGGTCTATGCCAACCACCTTGAATTGTTTATCAACAATAGAAAGGTCTATACACCTTTCTTTTGCAACATCACAGCCCAAGTTTCTGCCAAGCCAGGTTGAAAACTATGGAAAGCCATAAGTGTGAATCAAAAACAGATCGCTACTGTTTGTAAAAATGATACAAAAATATTCAAACCATGTGTTGATCTTGTTGAAAACAAGATTGTGGGAAGTGTTTTATTTAATTGAAAGTTTGCAAAAATCGAGAATTTTTTTAAAACATCTGTTAATACGATTGAGTGTTGTGTTTTACAAACATTTGGCCATCATGCCAACCAGCTCAGTTTGTTTATCAACAATGAAAAGGTCTATTTCATTGAATTGACACTCATAAGAAAACAGTCAGGTCCCTAATAATTGGCATGTAATGAAAATAGTGATGATTGGTATGATCAACAGGGGACAGGACAAAGATGGTAGCCCAGTTTTTAAGATGAGGTGCTGGGTCTTACCGCTCTCAATGTTTGTTTGTTCAATCCAAATCTATTCAACATTCCAGTCAGTTTCCCTTGTGGTTGATTACTTGATCTTTTTCAATTGAAGATTGATCAAGGCTATAAGCTAAACTCATCGGAAGACATTTTATATTTTATAGGCACTAGAAACCTTTGGTAATTGTCTAGGACAAGTATTCTCACTTTGTGTATCCCAACATATACATGAAATAACAAATCTGTGAAAATTTTGACTCAATTAGTCATGAAAGTAGCAAGAGAGTAATGAAAGAAATAACACCCTTTTTGCAAAAGTTTGTGTTTATTTCAGATGCCTGTATAAAAGGCTTTAGGCCTCAAGTCTTTCAATATTTGAGTGAGAAATTACCTTTTTCACAAAAACTACGTTACTTAGACGGAGCTGAAGTTTTATACTATCAATAGCTCTCCAGTGCTCGTTACCAAGTAAGCCTTTTTATGCTTACAATTATTTTGAATGATTACCAATAGTGTTCAATGCCTCTGACAAAACAGAAACATACATTTGGATTACCTTTTACTTCGACTCCATATGGTGTAAAAGTCCCCATGTCAGATTCCATTACTAGGTCATACATGCTGGCATTCACCTAAAAATGGACAGAGTGGAAAGTTGATTAATAATAATAATAATATCAAAGTCTTATATAGCGCCTGTATCTACCAACAAGGTACTCAAGACATTTAGTATATACGCTTTTTCAGAAAGATAAGCTATTGAAGTTATGAATTCTGAGACCCAATAGACCGATCCATTAAGCTCCGCCCCATTGCGTATTGACCAATCAAAACGCAACGAAGGTCCGACACCAAGGTTCGACATGCGTGCGCGTATGCTTGGCGCGCACGGCAGAGTTGTGCAGAAAGGCAATGGAGAGATCCACGTGTTCTTGCTCACGCGTGCCTTGTGGGCAGAGCCGACTGGATTGGTCTATTATGTAGCACCGCAAAAAAGGACTGTTATGTCTGCTGCCGACAGCGTCTCAAAAGTCTCCCATTACCAAACGTGTCCAGTGCCTTTAACACTTTAGAGACCATTCACTTCTGTATTATATTAAAAAAAAACACCCAGACCATCATTTAATCGCAAAATGTTCAGTAAAAACGACACTACAATTTTTAATTTTTTTTTTCGTTTTCGAAATTTGGATGCTCACATTGGAAACATTGGAAAATTTCATACACACGCATGACCTTCATTTTGAATTCTTTGTGTGGATGTAAGTAGGTAAAATCTATCAGCTGTTTGCAGCCGTATTGGCTGTTTTGAAAAAGCCGCTGGTGGCCGCCAATATCTGTACCCAATTTCATAGAGCTGCTAAGCTCAATAATTTGCTTAGCATGAAATTTCTTCCTTCATTAAAACAGGATTAACCAACCAAAATTTTATTTGTTGCTTATTACTGGTATTTAGCTGTTGTTTGCTTATCCTGAAAATCACGTGGAAATTTAGTTGGTAATCTTGTTTTTATTCAGGCAAAAATTTCATGCTAAGCAAATTGTTGTGCTTAGCAGCTCTACAAAATTGGGCCCTGTAAAGGGTTAAGGAGCTACAACTGAGGCCTAAGCACTTTGAGAGATGAATGCTTCTTACCTTATGACGTTGATAGTACTGTAGTGACCCTGCTCCTCCTACTTCCTCCCCGGTCCACATCACCATTCTCATCGTCCTCTTTGGTCTCAGCCCTAGCTGTCTTATAACCGATAATGCCTGCAAGAAACAACAACTCAATAGCTCCAACAATAATAAGAATAATAGTGGCTCCATATATAGCGCCCATATCCTTCACTCAGTGACGCTCATGGCGCTTAAAGGCACTGGACACTATAGGTAAATACTCAAAACAACTGTTAGCATTAAAAACTCACTTGGTAGTGAGCAATGGAGAGCTGTAGGTAGTATAAAACATTTTAAGAAACAGCTCCCTCTGAGGTAACATAGTTTTTTTTTTAAGAAGTAATTTCTCACTGAAATATTTGAATTGATTTCAAGACCTCAGCTGAGGTCTCAAAATCAAGCATCTGAAAGCACACAACTTCGTGTGACAAGGGTGTTTTTTCTTTCACTTGCAACTTCGACGACCAACTGAGTTCAAATGTTCACAGGTTTTTTATTTTATGGTATTTCATAGCACCCTGGTCAACATACAACTAGCCAGTTGAATAATTTAAATATGATATTATGCATGAACTCACCTGCCAAGAGATGAAAGCTCCACCCCCATCGTCCATAGCACCCTGGCCAACATCCCAACTATCCAGATGGCCAGATACCAACACAACCTGAGCAAAGAAGAAAATAATGATACAAGTTGAAACAATCTTGCATAACTATACATGTAGTATCATAACAAACTGACAAGACAGGGCTACACTAAAACTGATTTGCGCTATCGACCAAAATCAACTCAGAAGCAAGTTGCCACCTACTGTACTCTTGGGCCTGACAAAAGGCCCCCTTAAGTCCAAAGGATGTAAGCATAAGTATCATCTATGAGGAGTCTGGCTGGTTCGCTCGGCCCCAGCAGCCAGTATCCAGGACTGCTGGGATGGGCTAATCAGCTTGCACCGATTCATGTTCAGGAAGTACGTCATGCGTGCAGTGCATAGAAATATGGCGCAGTGTGAGTGTGATGCATGATGGGACTGCGCATTATTAATATAAACCAATGAGAGCGCATGATACGTTTGCCCATCCCAGCGCCTTTGGTTAAAAGCAAGGGGCTGGGGACGAGCCAATCTGGCTGGTAGAGCAGATTGCACAACCTTGTTATAACTTTTTACCCAGCAATTATGGTTAGGTAATTCCTTGCTCAAGGATACAAGTGTCATGCCGGGTATCAAACCAACACTCTGCTGCTGACATCACCAAAGTTTGGGTCTGGTTAACTACACCGCTCGGCCAGGACACGCCATAAGTTTATCTAAATATTCTATCTTATATAAATAAAAACCACGAGGGAAAACTGACTGGGTAAATTTTAAAATGATTTTGGGGATAAACAGAGAAACAATTAACTAGAGTGAGACTCGAACCAACGACCTCCGGATTAACGTGCCGGCACTCTACCTAGCTCAGTTGGCCCTATGTTGGTGGTGTCCCTATTTTGTCAATATCTTTGTTCAGGGGTGCCAGTCAGAAGCTATACAACCGTTAACTGCCATATAGGGATCATACCCAAATAACAATACAACCTGGAAAGCGGCAGCCGGATCACCTTAAGGGGATGCGACTTGTTTTTGTCTTAAACAAAGAGAACCTTACCTCCTCAGGGTATACACTTCCGACTACCTCGGCCACAGTGTTACGAGATGTTACCTCTGGAAGAGTCTTGGCTTCCATGTTGAGATGGATAACTAGCTTTGTACCTGTGCAAAGAGAAACATGATGAAACAAATATTATTCCTTTCTCACTGACAGGAAACAAAAGTTTATTTGTTACCTTTCCTGTGAAAAAAAAAACACTCAAGAGATCATCAGGAGTCAAAGTTTTAGCCAAAGCACAAGTAAAAGTACTTATATAAATCTGTGCAAAGTTGCTGCTGCTATGGGTATAGTACATTGGTTGCCTAGCCCTGGCGGCCTTACACTTTCGTATTATACTACAGTGACGTCCTGGATATCAGGGTCCATTTCTGGGGCGGAAAATTTTCAAAGCTTCCTCTGTACACAGATACAGAGTCCTAACTATTAAGGCCCTTTTCTGGGGCGAATTTTTTCATAAGCTTCATAACTCAACTCTTACCTGCAAGAAACCACTAATTTCAACAGATTCACATTCCATGGCAGCATATATATTTCTGTGGTGGGTTGGTCGTCGTATATTCTTCACAAATCCGTCATTTTCATGAAATAATGCAGCTCCAAACGTTAAGAAATTCCCATTTTTGTTTGTATTCTCACAGGCTGCCGTGTGTACCCAACACGCACGACGCTCAAATCTTGCGTTGCGTTTGTGTGTCAAAAATCCATGCGTCTTGCATGTTGCGTCTTGCATGCGAATGTGTACGCATACACGCGGCAACAGAAAACACTGTGAGAAAATGATCAAAACAGGAATTTTGTAATGTTGGGAGCTGCATTATTTCACGAAAATGACGGATTTGTGAGGAATATATGAGGACCAACACCCAACGCAGAAAAATGTATGCTGCCATGGAATGTGAATCTGTTGTGAATTAGTGGCTTCTTGCAGGTAAGATTAGAGTTATGAAGCTTATGAACAAATTTGCCCCAGAAGGGCCTTAATAGTTAGGACTCTGTATCTGTGTACAGAGGAAGAGTCCTATATAGGGCTAATTGGTTGCCATGGAATACTACATCAATTACCATGGGATAGTACATCTGTTGTTAAGTAGTACCTTGTAAATGCCTTTCATTTGCTGGAACCTAAAAATAAGACATACATATCATGTGATACCCTCTCAACCCATAAGGGGCGTTATAATTAAAAAATGCATTTACTACAGCTGTATACTATTCTACTGTTACAGGGACTCAAGAAGGACGGAAATTCTACTTTGAGTCAAGTCTGCCCAAATTGGCGCGTAGATTTTGAAAGAGTTGGAACAAACCTCTGGCTGCCATTCTTGCTAACATTTCTGCATCCTCAACAGCTATGCAAGCCACTGGGATCTTCTTCACACCATCAGAGTAATCCTGTCATAATCACACACAAACAATTGCATCACCAATCAGAAAATAATTACATGCTTTGGTTGTACATGTATATGCACTTCAGAGTTTGTTGGTTGAATGATCTTCCCATCAAGGGAACCAACTCGGCAAACTCCCACAAAGGGATATTAACACCTAGCTGACAACAGCCAATCTCTCTCATACAAACATTGGTTTAACGTCTATGATTATGAATTGCACAAATCAAGAAATTGTGATTCAGTAACTAGACGACAATATTTATTATAGCCATTGTGAAATCAGCGGTTAGCTGGGGGATTCGAACCCACAACCTTGTGATTGCAAGTCCTGCAGTCTAACCACTTGACCATGGTGACGAGGTCCAATTCCATAGAGCTGCTTAATGAGAAAGAATTGCTTAACATATCATATTTCTGCTTAGCAGAACTTGGCAGGATATCAGTCACAGATGTAACATATGAAATGGAAATTCGCTCAGTAAGCACAAAATTGGCCCATACCTGCCAGCCAGTATGTGGACTGTGAATGGAGAACGAGGCTACAGAACGAACCAAGCTTGCTACACCTCCAAGTTTGGCTGTATGAACAGCGCTGAAGTCCCTGTAAGCAACTGAAACACCATAGTTCACCCAGGGCTGGTTGAAGACCACAATCTTACCAGGAACCTGGAATTTGTCAGAGGGAGGAAACGGAGAAATAAAAATAATAACAGAAGTAATAATACATTTTTATATAGCGCTCTATCACAGCCTGAAGAAGGGCGTATCAAAGCGCTTCGGACATTATTTACCCCTGGTAACTGAGCCATATATTTCATTCCGTTTAAAAACCATCTCAGCTCCCTTGGGAGTGTACAGCCGGTGCTGCAAGTTACCGCGCTCCAAGCTAATCATTCACATAAACCATCTCGGCCCTCGCAGGTACCCATTTTCACCCTGGGTTGAGAGAAGCAATGGTGGCTTGCTCAAGGACACAAGTGTCACGACCGGGATTTGAACCCACATCCCGATTACTTAACCACCAGAACTTGAGTCCGATGCTCTTATCCGCTCGGCCACAACACCCCAGAAAGGAGTGAGGTTTTAGTTTGAGATTAGAATGTAGAGTTGGGGCAGTAGAGAAAATAATAAGGGAAGTTATGCCTTTGATGATACAAGCATGGAATTTGGCGCACAGTTAGAGTATATCATGAGAAAGATATTTGCCTATGTAGGCCATTGCAGATTCGCTTTTAGAAAAATATTGGTAGAATAACAAGCAGTTTTTTGGTAACTTTCATAATGGCAGCTGTGCTAAACTACCAACACTGACAAATCTGAGGACTCCTGTGCCCCAAAACTTTCTTAGTCTGATGACTGTGCACCAATCTTCATTGGCACAATCCCATCACCTATACATGTACCGACCAAACTAGAGCCGAGGAATAACTGTGGTTTAAGTCTACAATTTGTCCTTATGAAAGTGGGAACAAAATGACAAGTCTCTAACTTAACATGAAAATTTTTGTCAAATGTAATTTTATTTGACACCCTTTCGAGCAAAATTTGAAACATGATGTCATTCATGGATGTCATTATCTATCATGTCTGTACATTCCAAAAAGTTATTGCTGTGCCAGTCAAAAGATCAAATTCAATGGCGCTTTGTTTTTGAAGAGTATCAAATAAAGTAACATCTTAATGTCAGGTTAGAGACTTGTAAAATCTTCTTGAAAATGAGTACATCACAGAACAGAATTCGACCTTGGTTCCCCCTTAAAACCTGTCAAAAAAAGTTGAAATCAAAGCACAAGATAGAAAAAAATACCTCATTAGCTCGCTTTTGTAGTTCATCAAACGAACTCACAACAATAGCTTCAGCAGTGATTCCTGAAACAAGGAAAACCAAATTATGATGAACCACAGAAACAAGATGGAGATAATATTGAAAAAAAACAAAAAAACTTTTTCTAAACATTTGGGGCAAGCTTTTGCATTGCATACAACCTCCCTCTGTAACTTAAAAAAAAACTTGCCCCTAACCATGTGACATTATATCAACACTGGATGTAGTATGAGAACTTCAAATGAGCATTCACTTGCGACTCATTATGGGAAAGCTCCATTAAAGAAACAGGCTAGAACAAAACTGTCTTTTCATCTGACACATAACACCTGTTATCCCAATGTAATTACCTTTTCCAAACAGTGGAGTTTTGGATCATGCATATACACCAGTAGGGCTGCTGCCTGCCTCGGGCAGCTTAAATGCTCATGTATTAAGTTTGATGACCCAAGTAATTCAATGTAAAAACATGCCACTGGATGTATAGTTTTCTTGAGTTTGTGGCGAAACTCAGGAAACCTACAAAAGGAGCTTTTCCGACAAGGCACTGGCATGTACCCAATATCTATCAAATCCAACGCAAAAACGGCTTCTTCACAACGGACTCATAGACCGATCCATTAAGCTCCGCCCCATTGCGTATTGACCATTCACAACGCAACGAAGGTCCAACAAATAAAGTCTGACATGCGTGCGCGTATGCTTGGCACCCGCGGCAGAGTTGTGCAGAAAGGCTTTGGAGAGGCTCACGTATTTTTGCTCGCACGTGCATCTTGGGCGGAGCCAAATGGATCGGTCTAACTGCCGGAATACGTCTCGCATTTCCTTGGATGAACCGACCCACAACGTTATGAAAGTAAAATGTCAAAGAGGTTTTGACTTTACCGCCAGGAGGAGTTCCAATGCTGCTTCCCAGACCCATCATGATCAGATTGTACCGTCTTGGTTCCAGCAACATCGCCGACTCGTTGCCTCTCACCCAGTGAGGAACCTGTGGAGTGTTTAGAATAGATAAGATTTATTTATTCATCATGCAAACATGACAAACAAATTCTCAGTCATAAAACACACAGAAAATACACTGATGGACACTATTGGTAATTATTCAAAATAATTGTTGGCATAAAAACTTACTTGGTATTGAGCAATGGAGAGCTGTTGACAGTATAAAACATTGTAAAAAACGGCTCCCTCTGAAGTAACGTAGTTTTGAGAAAGAAGTATTAATTTCTCACTAAGTTTGGAATTACCTTGACAGCTTCTCCATGGACATTGTCTAGGCCATCTTTCTTGAGCTTATCCAGCATGAAATCTGAAATTTCAATAAAGTTTTTGACTGTAGTTTTGGCCATAGAAATACCAACTGCTCATTTCCGAGGCAAACCATCCTCCCAAAAGAAACATTACACATTGTTGTACCAACAGTTTAGTTCACTGGATGTGCACAGCTTCAAACATTACTTCCCATATGAATGAATGGCTTGAATTTGGGGGGGGGGATCACTAAGACTGAAGGGTCTGTAGCTCAAAGACACCTTTTCAACTATCTGATGTTATTGTTTACTTGACCAGTAGGCCTACAGGTTAAACTACAACCACCTTCAGCAAGTCTCTTGAGTGGCTTATTTTTTTTAATGGATTGCTTACCGATTGAGTCTTCCAGATTTTGGGAGCCAGTAAACCGACTTCCAAATGTATCTGTAAACACAGCGAGGCGGTCATACGCCTGTCCTTTTGCGCTGCCATTCACGACAAAATCCATAATCTGGTTTGCAACATCTGATCAAAATATAACAAAGAGAAGAATATAACTTACACGCAATTAAATTTCCAATGTTCACATTAAAGGCAGTGGACACCATTGGTAACTACTCAAAATAATTATTAGCATAAAACCTTACTTGGTAACAAGTAATGGGGAGAGGTTGATAGTGTAAAACATTGTGAGAAACGGCTCCCTCTGAAGTGATGTAGTTTTTGAGAGAGAAGTAATTTCCCACAAATTTGATTTTGAGACGGCAGATTTAGAATTTGAGTTCTCGAATTCAAGCATAGCACACAACTTTGTGTGACAAGTTGTTTTTTCTTTCATCATTATCTCGCAACTTCGACGACCAATTGAGCTCAAATTTTCACACGTTTGTTATTTTATGCATATATGTTGAGGTACACCAAGTGAGAAGACTGGTCTTTTACAATTACCAATAGTGTCCAGGGTCTTTAAGGACCATGTTACTAGTCCTTGTTTGTTACACAATTAGCTCAAATGAAAGGGTGGAAATAGCACCGCCTGCTTTGATTATTATCATTTTATGACATGGCAAAAAGTATCTCATAAAGTATTAAGCTGCTTCTTTTACAATTTACTATGACACAAAAATAATCACAAAATACAAACGGTAGTATCTTGCCTGCCAGAAAATGCCCTGGAATGTTCACAGAAAAAATTGTCAGAAAAAAATGTGTCATGGTCTACAGTTTACAGGCATCTCACTCAAGTGTGCTACTATAGTGCAGTCAGTATTTTCTATCATTATAACCTTGCATCGATGCTGAATGAAAGAAACGGTGTGTATTGGTCGAGTGGGCCAGTGCACTGGTCTCGATTTCTGATGGCTGATCAATTCATCAGCAGGCTTCCATTCAGCAAGGCAACAAACCATAAGTATAATATTGTGACTGGCAAGTTAATTCAATAAAGTGTGTATTGACCCAGCTCATCTTATATCATCTAGTTGTGGTTTTGGAGACAGATTGCCTGTGTATAACTATAGTGCAGTGGTGCATACAGTGTTCATTTTACACAATTCATATTTAGTGAGACACAAACTTTTTTGACTCCCAAAATGGTACACCTTGGGCAGACAGTAGCCTGGTATTGGTGAAGTTGTCCTTTGCAGAGTTCACTGCCTAATTGGTTACCGTCCTCTGTGTACTGTACACTAACTGTACAGTGATTCATGGCCCTGTATCAATTGCTAAATCACAGAGCTGCATGTGTGCATAGCGAGCCCTCTATGGGTGAATCATGAAAAAGCTGAATCGCTATCAGTGTTCCTATAGATAGACCTTTGTCATGCTGCCTCCATCTTGGTCATGTTCCTTAACTATCAATAACTAATGCTATATAATAATTTTCCGAATAGAAACCAGACTATTTTGTTCTTCCAGCCTCGGTTTGGTTACATTGATTTCAGTGGAAGAAATTCGAAAATGGCTGCACCATGATAAAGGTTCATTGGGCAGCAGAAATGCTGTAAGACTGTCTATCACAAAATAAAAACCAATTGCTGTGTGGACTTCAATGAAGGGGGAAATTTAATTCACCTTTATAACCAGCAATTTCTTTCTTGACTCTTTGTAGGTCTGTAATGTCATAACTGTCCACCAGTGGTTTGCCGCAAGAGACTGCGAGATGGCAGAGAATCAATGCTGCAAGTATGGAAATAAAGCAAATCCAAAGAATAAAACCATCAAAACAACAGAGGGTTTGGGGCCTACAGTTTAATACAGGAATTGTTATGGGGAGGAGTTGGGGGGAGGAGTTGGGGGAGGAGTTGGGCAGATCCGGGATGGAGGATGAGGCAGGAAAGATGATGTGTTTCACAAAAATTTTATAAAGGAAAAAATGAACCATAAACAATCATATCTGGGTAAAAAGATAGGCCTACTATTTCCTTAGGGTCAACAAACTCAACTTTATCAGGGGTGTTTCCCTCACTGCATGCGATGCAAAGAAAACAGCCCCTAGAAAACGATGACAACCATTAAGTCTCCTCCCGATTGACCAAAACTTGGAGAAAGGTAAGGTGAAATGGGGAGGGGGGGGGGGGTCCTTCGCTTCATGTACTACTTGGATAGCTAAAAGTCAAGGCATCATAACTTTTGTGGCCTGCTGAAAGGTTTCAACAAACACTAAATAATTCACATTTTTTGACATTGACAATCAAATCACATGGCTCAACTCTCAGACTACATTGTGCTATTCCATGCCCAATAATCTGATAATGATTAGCCAATCATGCCAGTGAATCTACCTATTCCATAGCTCCACTTTAGTTACACAAATTGTAACGCTCCAGCAATGGTCACAGACCTTCGACCCTCGCTGGAGCGTTACAAACTGTAACTATTTATTATAAGCTCCACTTCTGTGGCCAAGCTTGAAATCCTATTTGCTAGACCAGGTTGGTTGGACTCTAATTGCGATAGCGTAACCCTCCCCCCCCCTACAGCCGTCGGAAAGAGGGTTACGTTTATCGCAACTAGTTGGACTCCTCCTTTGCAAACATACTTGAAGTTGAAACGGCTATTCGCATCCTTTCAATTCATGAAGTGGATTGGCGGCCCTTAAAAATAGGGCTGTATAAAAGTACAAGTGGGGCTGTAGTTGTAGGCCATTACATTAGCCAAGGTGAAGTCCTGCCAGAGATACAGCTGTATAAGGTCGTCAAACATTAAATATTTGTCAAGTTTTTTAAATGTTTAATTAAATTTAGTGTTTTTATAGACCCAGTAACATGGGCGCTGTACTCCTTTTTTCGAAATGTTGTCATTATCGGTCGTACTACTACTAGCAACCTATCATAACAAAATTTCAAAAAAAGGAGTACAGCACCCTAGCCCCACTTGTGTGCATGTGGCCAAGGTAAGGATTCAGCTAGCCTTGTCCACACAAGTGGGGCTAACAGCACCCCAGTTACTGGGTCCAAGTCTAGTATTTTTATATAGTAATTATCAAAAATTAGTTCAGTTGATGTGATTGAATTGATGTTGGTAGTAATAAATATAAAGGAATCGTGGTTAGGTTATTTTTGAATAGTAAGGTTGCATACGTTTCTTTATTTATTCAATTCAAAGAAAAACAGAAATAATCAACAATCACCGAAAACTGACAATTGGACTTGGAGGATAAAATTAAGGATAACTTTTCATATGGCGCCACCACCTTTTCACTAATTTTCACAAAAAGGGATATCTCATTGAGGTAAATTAGATACTATATTATTTCATATCGAATGAAAAAGTGGTGGCGCCATACGGAAACTTTTCCAAAATCAATAGGGTGGTCATATTTTCTCCAATGATAGCCGTCCCATTAACCATTTCTACCTACAGTACATACCCAACCAAGTTGATTGTGTTTCACTGTTTGGTTTGTGTGTACAAAACAAGCCGAGCCGAGCGGAGCGAGGACTGAGGAAGTCCAGCAACAGCGTACAGTTATTTAGCACTGAGAAAGTACACATTGACGTGTCCATGGATGGAGGAATGGACTGAGAAGAGTTTACTTACCAACAATAACATTTGGAGATATTGGTGCTTGGACCATTTTAGCAACAAGATGCGTGGAAAATAACAGGCGGTCGGCCGCTCCAAAACAAAATAGTGTCAATCCAGGTGGTTGGCCACGTGACTTACGAGCACGTGACTTTTACAACCACACGTGACAGAAAGTGAAAGGTCGGTTCGGTTCGCGCGCGCGCGGTCTCCTGATTTTCACATGGCAAGTCTGCTGCCACCTAGTGTTCCAAAGTCAACGTTTTTTTATTTCCTTCCTCTTAGTCTTCTCCATGGTCTTATGGTGTAACCTCAACATGCGGTTCAAACATTTTTAACACAAATCCTTGGAAATTCACGACTTTATTGTTTTTTTTATGTAAAATCTATTGACACTCACTGCAATTTCATGTCTGATGAGAAAGTTTGTTTGTATGTGCATGAGGCGCAGTATTTGTAGTTGGCAGAGCTTCGCTCAAGGAACAGAACAGCTCAATGGTCAAAGTTGCCACAGCAGAATTCTTGGGCTCATCACTTTCTCGCAATTATTGGGATATTTGTTTTAAATTTTGTTCAGATGCACAGCTTATTTTACTGCAGTTCTTAGTGAAGTTCTTAAAACTGACATTAAATACAGAATTAAAAATGAAAGATTCGCTTCTGCAACAGCTGGGAAAATGTGCAGCAAAATATGTGTTAGTAAAAACATAAAAAATGAGCTTGCCTGGCTCAAAACTTATTTCCTGTGATTTTAAAAGGTAAAAAATGCAGTATTGGACAGCACTTTTCACTCGATCACCATGTCCAATGACTGCAAGCTAGTCTTAATTAATTTTCTCCTGCGTTCTGTAGCCCTCTCTTCCCTTTGGCGATGTATTGCATCATGTAAACAACCAAGAGCGCCTTGAATCAAAACTAACACTCGGCCAGCCATGAAACTGTAGTCAATAACAGATTAAGAGTCAGGAAATTTAATCTTTTAATATATTTCAATGTTTATAAAAGGCCAATTTTGTTAACAAATGCTGTCTTTACAAATTACAATATTTGTTACACTACAAAAACTTGTTGAACCACATTATTTACTCATTCGTACAAGTATTAAAAGTATCTTGACATTCATATTTCATAATGGTAACTCAATTTGAAGGTGTTTTCCCCAAACTTGTTTTTTTACACAAAATTCAATTCATGGCATGTATGTATGCTGTCATTGCAATGTCTTCCTTTATGTTTAGTAATCAAGGTTTTGGTTGATTTTTTTCCAAAAATGTGTCAACAAATACAAACACTTTAAATAGATAATTTTATAGATTTGAAAATATTACAATCAATAATGTAAGGAATTGCACAAATAATTCGCCAAGGATAGCAGTGGTAGTCCATAGACCTTAGAGTTTGTTTACCACTTTACAGAAGAATGGGTACCAACTGTCACAAATGCAACACCCAGTTTGGTTATAATCATTTTTTTAACACATCAACATACCTTGACATCATCAGTATTAAAAGGGGTTCTATTAAAGTCATTGGACACTTTCGGTAAACAGAATTGTCCAAGACCCACACTTCGTGTATCACAACTTCTATATAAAATAACAAACCTGTGAAAATTTAGGCTCAATCGGTCATCGGAGTCGGGAGAAAATAACGGGAAAACCCACCCTTGTTTCCGCACGTTTTGCCATGTCATGACATGTGTTTAAAATAAATCTGTAATTCTCTAAAATATCGAGAATTTATATTGTTTTAATGTTTTCTCAAAAAGTAAAGCATTTCATGGAATAATATTTCAAGAGAAGTCTTTCACCATTACCTTCTGTAAAACCTGTAAGTTATTTGTAAATCTGTGAACTTAAAAAAAAAATTCTGTTCCGAAAGTGTCCAATGGCTTTAAAAACTAATTATTCGAGGATGCAGTGGTGTGGGTCGAGCTAAATTTCATGGTGCTGTTTACCAACGAATACTGTGCTTATAAACCATGCCCTGTATAAGGCACGTTTCTCCTATGGCCCATGGCAGAATGCAGTGTGCAGAATTCCATGGTAAGCAACGCAAGTTGGGACCTTAATTTTTTGTTAGTTCTAGTATGCCTTAGTGCTGTTACCCATCAACATAAACCACTGCATCTCCCTCCCCCCTTTCAAACTGTTGATAAAGTACAGCAGAACCAGTGCTTTATAAAGAAGATAATAACAATAACAAGAATGTCACTGAGCCAGGAGGGCTACGACAAACAAATCTACTGAGCCCCACTAAAGTTTGCAGTTTCTATAAAAGCTAATCAGTCTTCTGACATGCAGTCATGTTTGCTTGGTGGATTCTTCACCTCCTTTCACCTTTGTGGGCTCCATTTGTATCCCTCCTTAGACGGGAAACTTGTATTGGTCTAGGTTTTTGTTCTGTCACTGACTGCATGGGTTTGTCCCAGCTTGGGTCCCCCCTACAAACTTGAACTTCATTCTCCATATCTTTTCTTCACAGGTATCACCGGCCCTTCAGCTTTTAGTGCAAGGAACTTTTGGAAGATTCCTTGGTTTTATTACCAACTAATCACCACAGGGGAGTAAAAAAACATCAATGTGAAATGAACTGAACCTCACTGTCAGAAAACTAATTAATTGAAAGCTTTGTTTCTTGCATTTATGTATCTGATTTAATGTGTTCTTATTTCCTTTCCCCACAAACCAGCCAGGCTACAAGACCATCCACTAATCTCGGGCTTGCAGGGTAGTGGCATTTTCAACCCTGGTCAGATGTATGTAGCCTGTTTGATATGTTGAATTGTATGACATGTTCAAGTCTGACTTTGGTCAAAGCTATCAGCTTTTCTTTTTACTCCAGAAAATTGTGATCCTTCTTTGATATCACATTGAATACAATCAGATGTGGACAACTTCAAAGTTCTCTCTACGGTTGCAAGAGTATTTTCAGGGAAATTGCAACCTTGGCCAGTCACTTGCCTCACACTGATGTTAATACGAGATCTTGACATGAACTCGCCAAAGGGTTCCCAAATATCCCCTTGCAGTGATTGGACAGTCTCTAGAACAATGGCACTGTTGGGAACATTAGTACTATCAAGTCCACACTGTGAATCGTCAGTGTTAATATTACCTCCAAACTTGGCACCAGGTTCCAGAGTTCTGTCTTGCTCTGGACTGGTGGTCTGAGGCATGATGCCTGTTGGATCTTCCCTGTGAACAACTTCGGCGCTACAATATGATGAAGAATTGTTTACTTTGCCTTCTGACATGACTGACTTTGTACAAGTGGGCTCACTTGAGGTTGGGCATGTCCCAAGTGAAACACAACCCTTATTGTAATTGTCCACTTGGGAACTAGTATCTGCATCGCTGGTACGTTCAGCTGGATAGCAGGTCAATTCATGTTGGTATGAATCTACACTAGCCTTAAGCCTGGTGTGCTCTCTTATTGAGGGCCTATCAAGCCTTGCTGCACTGTCAGACTGATATTCCAGGCTATCATTCATCTCATTACCCTTGTTCAAGTGTTGAGTTTCTCCACAATCATAATTTTGAGTTCTATTGCAACAACATGGTTCCTTTGTACTTGTAGAGCTCTCCAAACAATCAAGGTCCATGTGATTTACTTTGTTCAGATAAGCTGGAAGTTTACTTGATCCATCAGGAGGAAGAATTCTTGGGACTGCATGGTAGCAGAGGCGGGATTCGCCTCCCATAACGATGATGTCGCCACTGTGGAGATACATTGCCAATGGGGTTGTTTCTTTGGATTTGCCTCCAAGTAAGAAGACTGCTGATTGGCCGAGGCTGTTAAATGATGAAAAAAAAAAAACATTTTTAACAATCTGCCATGACCTTGTGGGATGCTACATAAAACATTACTGACACGAAATACAAAGTTGTGTCGCACATTGCGCCTTGGTTTAGGGATAAATATTATACAAACAAAAATGCTTATAAACAATGTTCATGGTGAGCACATTTTTATTCCTTGAAAATTTAAAGATCAATATAAGCCACAAAAATGATTTAAAGATCAATTCAACAAATTAAAGTGATCAATTCAACAAATTAAAGCGAAGCCAAGTTAAATGGCATACACCATGTATTATATTTCTTAACCAATGAAAATAAACTCTTATTATTGCCTAATGCAAAACAATTGTTGCCATGTAAAGCCTGTGATTCAGAATTTGAAGCAGTGCCTTGGAGTTGGGCCAAGATAAGGGAGTTGCAGGGACACCTTTTTTTAAATGAGATATTGCCAAATCACAAGTCCTGAGGGCTGCACTTGACTAATTTGGGCTATCAACCCAAATTAACGTCACCAGGCGCGCACTGCCACCTACTCCTAGGGCTGAAACAGGGTTACCCCATTCATAGATCATAAGGATGTTGGCATGGGGTATCATCTATAAGGAGCCTGGTTGGTAGAGCAGAATGCGCTACCTTCCAAACTTTTTGCGAAGCAGTTTTGGCTTAGTATCATGACCGTGAATCCAGGAATCAACCCCACACTCTGGTGCTGACAACGTGGGCTTGGGTCCGATGAACTAGACCGTACCGCTCGGGAGCTTGGGAGCAAGTACCACATGAAAAGAGCAGGGCCCAATTTCATAGAGCAGCTTACATGTAGCAGCCAATTTTATGCTTACCTGTGCAACTTCCATTCCATAGCGCTGCTAACCGTAAGCACTCAAAAAAGGCGTGAAACCCTAATGTGCTTACAGCACAAAAATAAATGAGGTCACAATGCAAATCCACGTTGAACGTGCAATATGGCCGCCCTATTTTTCTGCTAACCTGTGAAATTTGCCTGCACCTTAGCAATTTTTTGTGAAAAACGCCTGCACCTTAGTAATTTTTTCTGCTACAGTGGGCACAAAAATGTGCTTACCAGAGAGTGTGAGGGTCAGTCTATTATTGGATGCCATGACTTTGTTAACTTCAAAGCACAAGCATAACAACTAACCTATATGAAATGATGGGAGCTGTCAGATCAAACTCAGAGTGGTCAGTGTGTCCTCCAAGGGTAGAGTCCAGGTGGTAGTAATTGACAATAGCAGCTTGGGTATCGAAGGACGGATACCCCATAACATCCGCTATGATGCCTGACAGTGCACTCAGATCCTCAGGGAAGACTGTGTGGTTGTCATGATGGTAGAGTTTGGACGTCCAGTCATAGTGATATCCAAGAGTTACCCATCGAAGCTGGTCTATCAGGCACTTCTTGCTGTTGGTAGAAGTGGAAGGATGCAGTGAAAAATGTTATGACTTAGTACCTGGTCAATACTGGTTCTTCTTAGAACAAACACTACTCAGAAGAGATTAACACAAACCTCACCTGATTATACTCCCACCAGGCAAAGTTTTAAAGACACTGGACACGTTTGGTAATTGTCAAAGACCAGTTTTCTCACTTGGTGTATCTCAACATATGCACAAAATAACAAACCTGTGGAAATTTGAACTCAATTGGTCGTCGAAGTTGCGAGATAATAATGGAAGAAATAACGCCCTTGTCAAACGAAGTTGTTTGCTTTCAGATGCTTGATTTCGGGACCTCAAAATTTAATTCCGAGGTCTCGAAATCAAATTCAAATATTTTAGTGAAAAATTACTTCTTTCTCAAAAACTCTGTTACTTCAGAGGGAGCCATTTCTCACAATGTTTAATACTATCAACAGCTCTCCATTGCTCGTTACCAAGTACATTGGTTGATTTCGGGACCTCAAAATTTAATTCCGAGGTCTCGAAATCAAATTCAAATATTTTAGTGAAAAATTACTTCTTTCTCAAAAACTCTGTTACTTCAGAGGGAGCCATTTCTCACAATGTTTAATACTATCAACAGCTCTCCATTGCTCGTTACTAAGTACATTTTTACCAAGTACAACTATTTTGAGTAATTACCAATAGTGTCCAGTACCTTTAAAGAGCATGAGATAATATACCTTGAGTTAGTTGTGCTTTGATCCCACAGTGCATCCCTGTTCCCAGGGTTTGTATGGCTGTCCAGATTGCATACATTGGGTTTGTTGGGGTAGTCCTGGAGGCATCTCTTGATCCAGTACCTCTGGTAACCCGGTCTGAATGGATTCTCAATGTACACAAAACCTGTAACATAATCAAAAACAGAGGCTTCACTATTAAAGGCAGTGGACACTATTGGTAATTACTCAAAGAAATTATGAGCATAAAACCTTTCTTGGTAACGAGTAATGGGGAGCTGTTGATAGTATGAAACATCGTGAGGAACGGCTCCCTCTGAAGTAACGTATTTTCGAGAAAGAAGTAATTTTCCACGAAATTGATTTCGAGACCTGAAAATTAGATTTTGAGGTCACAAAGTCAAGCACCTGAAAGCACACAACTTCGTGTGACAAGGGTTTTTTTCCTTTCATTATTATCTCGCAAATTCGACGACCAATTGAGCTCAAACTTTTACAGGTTTGTTATTTTATACATGTTGAGATACACCAAGTGAGAAGAATGGTCTTTGACAATTAACAATAGTGTTCAGTGTCTTTACTCCAAGAAACTTAGCAAAAGGTACACTGAGCTGAATTACATTGAACATAAGATCTACAAAGTACAGATAAAAATAGGAATTTAAATCCATTTCATTACCGACTCAGGCCCGATGCTTTGTTGGAAGGCAGGGGCACCCAGGCTTTTTCTCCTCCTGGTAAAAGGCACTTCTATAAGGCAGTGTTCTGCCTTGTGAAACTATTCACTGGGGCACAAGTACGACCCAAGATGACAGCATTTCAAAAAAAGGTGTACATCGCTGCAGTACATTACGCTTTGATTCCCTACTACTATTTTAGATGAATACTAAGAGTCATACCACGAGCATTTCGAAGAGAGAAACATCTCCACTCATTCACAGGTTTTAATCCCAGTCTCTGGCACAAACTGTCCTTGCAGGAATGACATGTTACCTCCGGCTGGAACGGTGCTACCTGAAGTGAAATGAAAAAAAGAAAAAAACCAACAAATAATAACAAAGCGCTTTTAATATTATTACCCCTGGTCACTGGGTCTTAAATCATTCCTTAAACCATCTCCGCTCCCTGGGGAGTATACAGCCTGTGCAACAAATAATTATCCTACTCCGCTATAAAACAATCACAAGAACCATATCTGCCCTCACAGGTACCCATTTACCCATGGGTGGAGAGAAAGCATGTAGTTTAAGTGTCTTGCTCAGGGACACACTCTGCTGAACAGAATCATAATAGCTTGAGTTTGGTGCTCTGATCCACTCGACCACGACACCCTACAAAGGAAGTGTTTAAGTTTAAACCTCTAATGAAATGGCGTTACTCCAACTCACTGCCACACATTGAAGGAGTGTTGAGCAGGATAAAAATAATAATAATAATAAGACTTGTAATGCGCACATATCCACCCTGCTGGGTGTTCAAGGCGCAGTAAAAAACAAAAACAAAACAAAAACAAAACAAAACACAACAGACACAACAAAATTAGTCATTGAAAAACCTGTGACATAAGATAAGTTTTGAGAAGAGACTTGAATTTTGCGGTACAAAGACAAGATCGAAGATTAAGTGGTAGAGAGTTCCAGATGCATGGCGCGGCTGAAGAAAAAGACCTGTCACCCCATGAGTGTCGAGACTTGGGTTCAATGAGGAGAAGCATAGAACTTGATTGTAGATTCCTTGATGGAGTGTAAACTTGAAGCAGTTCAGAAATATAGTGGGGAGCCTTGCCATTAAGAGCTTTGTGGACAATGAGCATCAGCTTGAAGATGATTCGTTGAGAGATAGGGAGCCAGTGTAGTTATTTCAGAATGGGGGTGAGAGAACAGGATTTTCTAGACAGTGTCACAATGCGGGCAGCAGTATTTTGGAGCCGTTGAAGTCGGGAAATCTGGTTGTTAGGAAGACTGTAGAGAAGAGCATTGCCGTTGTCAAGACGAGAAGTAACAAATGCGTGAATGACCTTTTCAGTGGCACTTTTGTCCAAGTACTTGCGAATCTTACCTATATTCCTGATGTGATATGATGATAAACGAACAATGTTGTTGATGTGTGGCTGAAATGTCATCGATGAATCAAAAATAACCCCTAAGTTCCGAGCTTTCAGCGAGGGAGCTATCCGAGCATCACCGATGGAGATGTATGGCACTGTAACCTTAGTTAACTGTTGACGTGACCCAAATAGAAGGAACTCTGTCTTATCATCATTTAACTTCAGGAAGTTTTGTTGTGTCCAACGTCAAATCTCTTGGATGCATTTCTCAAGTCTTGCAATAGATGCATTGGCGTTTTCTTGAGAAGATTTAAACGTGATGTATAGCTGAGTGTCGTCTGCGTACACATGGTAATTCAGATTAAATTTCAGGATGATGTCACGAATCGGTAAAGTGTACAGCGTCAACCACTGCGGGCCGAGTACCGACCCCTGTGGCACAGAGCAGTTCAAAACAACAGGGTCGGATATCGCGGTACCAATACATACATGCCGAGTTCTATTGTAGAGATACGATTTGCACCATGCTAGGGCTGTGTCCTCTATGCCAAGGTGATTCTGGAGCCGAGAGAGAAGGATGTTGTGATCAACAGTGTCAAAAGCAGCACTCAAGTCTAGCAGGACTAGTGCTGTAAGGTTACCATTGTCCATTGCAGAGAGAATATCTTGCTCACACGGACTAGTGCAGCCTCGGTCCCATGGAAAGGCTTGTATGCTGACTGGAACACGTCGGACAGGTTGAAAGTATGAATGTGATCAGAAATACGTGATGAAACTACTCGTTCGATGACTTTTCCAAGATATTTTAAGTTTGCAACCGGTCTGTAGTTTTTTAATACCTCCTTGTCCAGGTTTGGTTTCTTGATGAGCGGCCTGATGTAGGAAACTTTGAGGCTATCGGGGAAACAACCGGAACTAAGAGATTCGTTTACAAGCTTAGTGATGTAGGGTACAAAAATATCAATGTTTTGCTTTATCATGGATGTTGACACTGGATCCAGCTCACAGGATTTTGAAGGAGATTTCATAATAACCCTTTGAATCTCAGCAACAGTCGCAGGCTCAAACAAACATAGTCTACACTCTGGTTGAAGATGTGGCAATGTCTGCGGCAGGCACGTTATAAGGGACTGATGAAAATGATGAGCGGATGTCTGAAATCTTGGTGACAAAGAATTTCTGGAACTCATTAATAACTCACTAACTAGGACCCTTCACGATACGCCTTATAAAAACACCCAAAGTAATGTGCAGTGACTCTGCCCTGTGCTGTAGTTGTGATTTATAAAGCCTGATACTTCATGTACTTCAAACTTTATTCTCAGCTACAATCCCGGCCAAAATGCTTGGGCCACCCTTTCCTAACGTTGTATACAACGATTCCCTGTGCACTTCCCATTCACATTCAAAACATTTGTCCCCCGCCCCCCGCTCAATGTTGACTGAAACTCAGAACACAACTCAGAACACAATCAGCAATTGGAACCAACATTGAAAGGGGGCAGGGGGGCCCAACGAGATATGGCCGGGATTGTAGACCAAGTAACTGGGGCGCTGTACTCCTTTTTTCAAAGTGTTGTCAACAGTCATTATCGGTCGTACTAACTAGTATGACAGTAGTTGCGATAGCGTAACCCTCCTGCCGACTTACGCCGTTGGCAGGAGGGTTACGCTATCGCAACTAGTATGACAGATAATGACAAGATTTGGAAAAAAGGAGTACAGTGCCCCAGTTACCGTGGTTACTGGGTCTAATTATCAGCATGATGAAATGAAGCCTGACGAAAGCACGAACCCTCGTAATAGTTGCGACAACTAGTAGAACTGTAAACAGCAGAACTTCTGTCACAGTATTGCGGTAATTAAGAATCAAAGTTGGGGGTTGAGAAAAATATTACTTATTGTGCCATTGGATTAGTTAAATCTCAAACTTCGTCCCATCCACTCCTTGGCCTTGCATTGCTTGCAGTGCCAGTAGTAATACCTGGAGCTTTGTATCCTTTGGCAAACCAAAAGGCGTGTTATCCTTATTATCATAGATAGATGTAGATCATGTACACATCATTACATCATGACCACCTCCCCACATGCATGATGCCCCGCCCCACCCCCTCCCCCTGCCGCACGATTCATTCAAATTGTATGGTCTGGAATACTCACTAGGTCTGATTTTGCAAAGTCGACTACGTCACAGAGGTCTGGTGGAGGTTTCTTTCTCTTATAACGTTTAAATTGCTCTCGGAATTTATCTCTGGTGTAGGCTTCTGCATTATTCACCTGCTCCGTGTTCACAAATTCTTGTTCCACGGGCGCAGCCATCTTTAATAACCCGATTGGAAATGACATACCCTGACTGCGAACTGGACAAATCCACTATTTGAAAGGGGATGTGCAACTCTAATGCGTGCCAATTGGGTTGAATGAATTAAAAAAAACTTGTATATTGAATTTTATTAAACAATTTGTTATGAAATTAATACACTTAAACAAAATAATGTAACAAATTTCTATGAAAACTTTTAATCAAAAACTTTTAATTTTGTTGTTACCCTTTTATATTTGGCCCTGCTGTTTGAATGGTAGATTTACAGCATCGGCAAATTTGTAGATTGGGACATCCCAATCATTCTTCCATCACACGTGAAAACTGAGAAAATGGCAGCAAGAGCCGCAGCAAGACGAGTCCATGAACTCTTCGTATCTAAACTACCGTGGACTGCAGGAGCAAGTAAGCAAAGTATTTCTTTATATGGTATTTGACTTAACGTCATTGTAAGACTGAGACGTAACTTGTTTGCTTGAGAAGACTTTGTTACAATTATTATTACATCCTTTTTATATAAGCTCCATATGATACGCTAAACTAGTACAGTAGGCCTAGTTGTAGTACATCAAACTTTTTCTGATTAGCGCCCTCTTTTGAATAATCCTCTTTCAAATCACTATTTGTTAGTTTCCCAGGAAAAGTTTCCATATCCTGCCACGACTTTTTCATGATTCGTTGTGAAATAAAATACTCCTTTTTGTTAAAAATTGTCAAAAAGTGGTGGCAGGATCTGACTCAGGATTTGGAAAGTTTTCTGGAGATTCTGTCCCCCATCTATCTGTATACGTATACATAACAGCAAACGGTTTCCTAAGCGCCCTCTGTCATCTTCTTTAAGCCCATTTTAATTTCCCACATTGGGGGACAGAATCTTAGGCAGACCATGGGCAGACTGAGACATATTTCCCGGAGACAACAGCAGCCCCACCAGCACTGAACTGCAGCTGCGGGCGTAGGGAAATCTGTCCCCAGAGATTCGATTCTGTTCCCCAATGGGAATTTACCATAATCATGGGCTGCTGAACTTAAGTGAAGGAGGAGGACTCATAAGAAAGAGGGCGCTATCACACTGAAAATCAACAATTTGATTGAAATGATTTACACTAAACCACTTGTCTTCTAATTTTAAAAAGCATTAAGGAGACTTTCTTTCTTAGACCCTGTGAGTGAGTGTGGCCAGTTTTCACGGATTCATGATTCATGGCAGTTTTTGTTGTTGAATAAATAACACCAATAAAATGGTCACGGCAAGCGTATTTCACAGGATAGCGGCGAATTTTGGCTCTTGCGTGTGCGTACTCAACGTTACTAGGCATTCAACGCTTACAAGGCCTGCAGAAACTCGGTGCTTGCACGTAAGCGGGGAATGGTGATCGTAAGCGAGGAATTCGATGGTAAGCAGAGCCATGAAATTGGGCCCAGGTCTCGGCAACATATAAAAGTTTGACAATCTTTACATTTATTTCCTTACTCTAAATCCTCCCAATGATCATGTATGGGGTTTAAAAAGGAATTCAACAATGCCTGCGTATTTATCACTCACATTGCTTGCGTCGTATGTTGAAGATCATTGTTAATTTATTTCACTTTTTTCTCAACAGATGAGATCAGGGAACACTTCGCACAGTTTGGGCCAGTTCGGGCCTGCAGAGTGACCTTTGTGAGTATAGCAAATATACTATTATATAATGTATCACAGACTCCTCTGAAAACGATGAGTGGGGTTTGGGCGGGTCAGACTCGGCACTGTCAGCCTGTGCAAAGTCTTGTAACAAAAGTATGTTTCATAAGCCAAAACCTAAGCAGAAAGGGCCACATTAAATTCTGCAACAAAGTTTTTGAACTTTATTTTGTTGACTCATGTCAAGTCGGGACCAAAAACATTCTTAATCAATTGTTGTCCCAGCGGTATGTTTGGAATACAGGGTGGCTACTCCTAGAACTACATGTGTATGAAGTTAGTTCTGCTATCGTTTCCTCGAACGAGATGATAGCCAATGTTTCCACTGACTGATGAATAAACTGCGGTTGAACAAAAACTCAAATTGAAGATTGAAGCAAAATTACGCAGCCTGCGTTAATGTGTGATGAGTCCATCTACTTAAAAAATGAATTCTGATACATAGTTCTGTTCAAAAAATGACAAGTCTTCACTGGGAGGTGTTCATGGTGTTAATATTGGCAACAAAATGAGCAAGGTGGTCACTGGAAGAAGTTAATTGGGCCGCCTCATAGTTTGAATAGGCAGAGAAATCACTGATAAATGTATCAGACATTGTCTGCTCAATTTTAGGGACTGTGCTAGTGCATATATTTTTCACTTCCAGAAACCTGGAATTTTTTAAACGTTTGTGTATTTCTGTATCACTCAGGACCAAAACACAGGCTTCTCAAAGGGTTTTGCCTTTGTGACATACCAGTCTGAGGAAGCAGTGAAGAGAGCTCTACAGAAGGACAGTCATCAAATTGATGGACAGAAGGTGAGAGGCTTCTTCAGATTATCAACCGTTCATTCTTATTATTGCAGTTTACCAGTGTTGCTTTGTACTTGGGCAACAGAGTTTCAAAGGGAACAATTGTGTTTTTGAGTTTGAGTTTGTATTTGAGACCGGTTAAGAACTAATTCTGCGGTCGTGAAGTTAATAAAGATCCACAAAAAATGCTCAAGTAGTAGTCCTGGCTGATTTTCTACCTTCTGCCCAGATTGTAGTTGTTAAAGAGCAGAACAGTTCTTTTCAAAATTGAGAAGTCTCCTGAATTCCAGAGTATTAGAATATAATAGCCAGACAGTTCTGTAAAGAACAAAATCTACCTGGCAAGTAGACACACACATGGGGCGGATTGCACCAAGCAGTCTTAAGCCGGTCTATGCGCTATAGCCGGCTAACTTGAGATGCGCTTAGACAATCTTTAATTATAGACCCATTGCAATAGCGCGGTCTATAATTATAGCCAGTCTTAAATCTTAAGTCTGCTATTATCTGGCTATAATCGTTCTTAGTTTTGTTTTTTAAAGATGGCGCTGCATTTGTTAGTTGTAGACGATTTGATGCAACTAGCTCTATAACGAGACCGAATATTTAGAGATATATTACACCCATGAGAGGCATTATGATGATGATACATTGTATCGTAAATATTATGTTTCCGAAAGTAAAAATGATTGGATATCCGATGATTTTAACCTAAGCAATAAGAACAATGCTGTAACGCCAGTGCTGCAGATGTGCTAAGTATTATGGGACATTTGTTCGTATTGCATTACTTTTCGCCGACTTATCTAAGACCGGCTTATTGCAACAGGCTTAATGACTGACTAAGCCAAGACCGTCTAAGGCAGATAGCCGGCTATAACTGACTGGTCTTAGACTGTTGACTAAGACCGTTTTATTGCAATCCGCCCATGGTGTTTAACCACAAACCAAATAATATATTGATACCACACCATGAAATGCCTCGAATCCCATATTCAGACTTTTGGTTCGCAACAGCAACCTCTGGCCAAGTCGGGAGAAACCCAATACTCTCCTGCACATACAATTTGCTTGGATATAATAGCTTGCCAGGGGCCAATTTCTTAGAGCTGCTTTCTGTGAAACACTGTGTTTTCAGCCATTGTTTGGGCATGGTTTGCGGAGCACTGTAAAGCGCACCATGAATTTGGGCATAGCTCCATTTGCCAAGTAAAATATATGGTAGTGGCAAATAACTGCGATTTTTTTCCCATAATGTTAGACCCATTTGGTCCACGTCAGTCTACAGACAACCGAATCCATTCCATCTCTAAGGAGCTCAAATAAATTTTCTTTGGGATACAAATAAAATGATAGAAAAGTGTCTCTTGTTTTTACCAAAGTTGCAATTTTGCATACAGTGCAGTTTGTTGCCATTGCAAATTGCTGTTACAAGGCCCTGTTCTTCCACTTCTATCATAAATCACTTCTCCAATCTCCACTTACCCGCAGCTAACCTTTTGTGCTACTTTGTCACCACACACTTCCTCGATGTTCGTTTGTTTAGACTACCTAGGAAAGTTGAACAAGGTCCCATACATTGTAGGTAGATTTAAATGCCAAGCCCACAACAGCCAATCTTACTCATGCAAACATTGGTTTAACATAATATACATCTATGATAATAACAATTGCACAAACCAATTTTGTAAGTCAAAACCTAGACAACTCATTTCAGTCATTGTGAAATCAGAGGTCAGCTTGGCGAGATTCGAACCCACAAACTTATTATTGCAAGTCCCGAAGTCCGACCACTCGACCCAGTGACTTGTGACTCTTTGAAACATGCTCTGAATTCATTTCATTATTTTTCCTTGCAGATTGCAGTTTATAAGAGGCAAGGCTCCTCAACATCAGGTGTATCAGCTGTCAACAGATTACAAATCAGTGACGTCTTCAATCATGATAGCGACAGCGAGACCGCGTGATGTTTACAGCAATGAACAATGTTTGGACAGTTTAATTCAATTGAGGATCTTAAGGGTTGGACCTGTCGCCTTGGAGACTACATGATGTGCAGTTTGAATTCTTAAGCTTACCAACAGAGCCCAATCTCACAAGCCTGTAAGCATAAAAACTTGCTTAGCACAAAAACAAATTTCTTAGCAAAAATAGGTTTACCATTGCTGCGAGTGGTAAATTTGTTAAGCAGATTTTTCTGCTTAACAGCTTCACGCAACTGGGCCCTGGATACATTATGATGCATGTCTAAAAGTTTGAATAATCTTGATTTCAATATGTGTGGTATTCAGTGCAGTGCGAATTTAAAGCGATGCAGCATTTACACGCTTTACTCAACGACATCCAAAATGGCAAGCGTGGCAGTGTCACATAAGTTGTACATCTTTTATTCTAGGGCTGTTCTCACAGAGCTGCTAGACAGACAAAGTTGGCAACACAGAATTTCCTCGCTTTCCAGAAATTACCTAAACAGTTTGAAGTGAACATCCTTCGTGACTGCATGTAGTTTCAGACTTAGTTTGCTAGGCCCAGAGTAAAATGCCATTGAATTTTGTTCCCAGAACCGGGAAAGTATTCGGTGTACATGTACGAATACGAGTAAAACCAAAATGAATGTTCAAAGAGCTGCTCAAGCAGAAATAAAATGCTAACATTTTCTGCAATGCAAAATGAGCGGAGTACCACTCAGAAACTGCATCTGTGACATGGGGTAGGTAAGCATAATTTTGTTGTGCTTAGCTTCTTTTTGTTACAGGACCCATTTTCAAAGCTCTACTTTATACCATTAAGCAGAAATTTGCCACATCCATACTATTTGTTACTCCGCATTCTTCACTAGTTACCTTTAATACAGGGCAAGTGCAGACTGTTAGCTCGGAATTCTGCAGTAAGCACAGCCATATGAAAGGCCCAAGTGTTCACTTGTCAGCGATTCAAATACAAATAAAGTCTTGACCTGAAAATGTTTCTTAAAAGTAGTGTAAACAAACAATTTCAACAAAGCAATAAACCAGACGATCATAAAAAATGCATAAGTATATGGATACATTTTATTGGGTGGTTTTTAAGAGGGACACGTGAATTTTGTATGTACATACATTACAATACATTATAACATGTATGTCTACAGAACCATGATTATGATTAGAAACAAAGCAATAACTACTACCATGTGAGGCAAAGGAAGTGTAACACTGTAATACTTGATTTATAATACGGAAAATTAAACATTCTGTTAAAAGCTATCTGGAGGAGCAATTAACTTTGTAGTCGACTTACAGTAGTTCTGAGGAACATCTGACATAATTCGTAAAACAGAAAAAAATACCAATCTTAATACTGTACAAAGACACCCAGGTTATGGCATAGAGGTCCAACGTTATCAACCATGTACAACTTGGTTGCAGCATTTTTAGAGGTGTATTCCCGTGTGTTACGTCGCAGTGTGCATTATGTAAATACAGGATTGTTCTAAAATTGGAACTTCGTAAGTGGAGTTACAAACATGAGAGTTGCAAATGGTTGAATTTCTAGCTCTCTATTGGGCAATCAAATGTACTGAATAATTAGTCTTAAGATAATGAAGTATTTCTAACCAGTTCTAAGAGAAACTCAAAGCAATTTATAAGAAGACAGAAATAATTTTCAATTTTGTTGATAGTGATAAAAATTAAATCTTGTTTTGCCTCCCCCCCCCAAAAAAAAAACACTCCCCTTCGCTACTATGATAACAATGAGGTTGCTATTGTACACACAACAGTTGCTTCTATTCCTTAAAGCCATTGGTCCCTTTTGGTAAACAGTATTGTCCAAGGCCCACACTTCGTGTATCACAACTTCTATGTCAAATAACAAACCTGTGAAAATTTAGGCTCAATCGGTCATCGGAGTCGGGAGAAAATAACGGGAAAACCTACCCTTGTATTCGCACGTTTCACCGTGTCATGACATGTGTTTAAAAAAAATCCGTAATTCGAGAATTGATATTGTTTTACCGTTTTTCTCAAAAAGTAAAGCATTTCATGGAATAATATTTCAAGAGAAGTCTTTCATTATTACCTTCTGTATACCATGTAAGTTATTTGTAAATCTGTGAACTTTTTTTTTTCTGTACCGAAAGGGTCCAATGGCTCTAAAGGAACTGCACACTATTGGTAATTACTCAAAATAATTGTTAGCATAAAAACTTACTGAGAGCTGCAATGGAGAGCTGTTGATAGTATAAAACATTATGAGAAACGGCTCCCTCTGAAGTTTTTCGAATTCAAGCATCTGAAAGCACACACTTTGTGCGACAAGGGTGTTTTTTCTTTCATTATTCTCTCGCAACTTCAACGACCAATTGAGTTCAAATTTTCACAAGTTTGTTATTTTATGCATGTGCTGAGCTACACCAATTGAGAAGACTGGTCTTTGACAATGACCAATAGTGTCCCTGTTAGTGACCATTAATATTTGTAAAATCATCACAATACACCAAGTCATTACGTATTTTTGAATCCTTTTTTGTCGGTCAAAATGTTTTGTCTTTATAAGAAATTGGGTTACTAGATGTATGTTAACACCGGAAGTATTGGACAATTTAAATTGTGGATATGACCTTTACTTTGACCTCTTAAGGTCAATGGAAGTAGGTCAAATCTTTCAGCTGTTTTTGGTACAAGCCGCATTTTGGCACGCCACTTTGTGCCACTCAACTCTAAAGGGTTAAATCGGACTAGTTTAAAAAAAAGCTGTACACAATTATGACTTACAGCAAACAAAACTCCCCTCGCATGCAACTCAGAAATCCTTTCTTCTTTTCCCGCTCCTGTCATGGTCATCATGATCACGTGACTTCCCTTCCCCGGGTCGCTTTCCGGCTTTCTTGGCGTCCTTCAAGAATTTATCCAGACCGAAGGGATCTTCCTCCACCTCGCGTTCAAACTGGACGGGTCCGTCACGACGTCGGCTACGATCAGCACCGCTGAAATCTTTGTCGGGAACAAATCTAGACAAACAGAAACACAATCAATTATTTGAAAACCAGTAAATTTGGGTATAGAGTTCAGCTTGAAATTCAATGTGCTTAACATTAGTGCCCTAGTCAATGGGTCAATGTTAAACCATTATATCTTTACTGGCTCTCTTGGGAGTACGTGCACACAACGCCGGCAACCACAGCGCTCCAAAGGCTTTTTCATTCACAATATCAACCTCTACCTTCACAGGTACCCATTTATACCCCTGGGTGAAGAGAAGCAATTACAGTAAAGCATCTTGCTCAGGGACACAGTTGTCACCAGCCGGACCTAAACCCAAAGTCTAATGACTTTACCACCAGAGCTTGAATTCAATGCTATAAACCACTTGAACATGACCCCCAAAATATTGTGGAAATTTATAGAAGACGCAAGCACGAAACTGCAGTTCATACAAAATGTATGGCACTTCGTGGCAGTCTTTGGTACCACTGATGAGAGGATTTAAATACAGCAAAGCTTGTCTTAAAGGCAGTGGAAATAATTTTTAGCATAAAAATGTACTTGGTAATGAGTAATGGGGGAGCTGTTGATAGTATAAAACATTGTGAGAACTGGCTCCCTCTGAAGTAACGTAATTTTTGAGTAAGAGGTAATATCTCACTCAAATAAAAAAAGACTTCAGGCCATAAGCCTTTAATAAGGCATCTGAAAGCACAACACATTTGTGCAACCAGGGTGTTTGTTCTTTCATTATAATAATAATAATAATAATAATAATAATAATAATAATAATATTAATAATAATAATAATAATAATAATAATAATAATAATAATAATAATAATAATAATAATAATAATAATAATAATATCAAAGTCTTATATAGCGCACGTATCTACCAAACAAGGTACTCAAGGCGCTGAGTATATACAAACTTTCAGAAAGATAGGTTATTGCAGTGATGAATTCTGAGACCCAATTATTTAGCACCTTATGAAGGTTTACAAGGTGCTACGGCGCATTAAGCAGCCACAACCAGGAACACCGGGGCGAACCCCTTCTCTTTTCGATAAGTGCACTGGGTTATTTTACATGCGTTACAAAACACATGGGACCAACGGCTTTACGTCCCATCCGAAGGACGAAGCAATGGTTAAGTGTCTTGCTCAAGGACACAGTGTCACTGCTTATTTTCTTGCAATTTCGTTGACCAATCGAGTCAACATTTTCACAGGTTTGTTATTTTATGCATATCTTAGGATATACCAAATGAGTATACTGGTCTTTGGCAATTACCAAAAGTGTTCTGTGCCCTTAATATTTTCTTTGAGGTGTGTCATGGCTGAGCGGTTAAGAGCACCAGATTCAAGCTCTGGTGTTTGATCAGCAGAGTGTGGGTTTGAATCCCGGTTGTGACAGTTGCTACGTAAAATTGGGGAGGTAGTGCTTTCTGCTCTACTGGCCAGGCTTCGGATTGATGATACCCAAGTCTACATCCGTATGGACTGTAAAAGGGGTAACCCTGTTACAGCCCAAGGAGTAGGTGGCTACGGCCTCTGGAAAAAAAAAATTGTAGCCCACACCTTGAAGTGGCCTTCAGGCCTTGTGTGTCTGGTGCTTGCAAAAAATTTTTTTGTTTTTAAAGGTAACTCGGGATGTTGGGGAGTAATCTATTACACTGACCTCTTCTGTTTGATGAGTGCCTCCAAGTCGTCACCGTAGACATCTTTATCTGCATTCTTCCCCGGTCGGTACAGACTGTTTGCCACGTTTTGATCCTTGCGCCAAGGCTCACTGTACACGTTGTATGACTCGTCCTCTCCTCCAGCAAAACCGCTGTTAAGACCCTGTGATGGAGAAGAATAATAATAATAATAATAATAATAATAATAATAATAATAATAATGAGTTCTTATATAGTGCATTCTTTCTCAGCTCCCTTAGGAGTATACAAACTGTTATGGGCAACCGTAGCGCTCCAAAGGATTTTCATACACACTAACAACCTCTACCCTCGGAGGTACCCATTTATACCCCTCTGTGAAGAGAAGCAATTATAGTCAAGTATAATGCTCAAGGACACAAGTGCCACAAGCGGGATTTGAACCTACACTCCAATGACTTAACCATCAGAACTTGAACTCGATGCTCTTAACCATCACTCGGCCATGACAACCTACGTGTGAAAGCCCTGAGGGATTGGAGTAAGAGTTTCTCACAGAAGGAGTTTGTACACATTTTATGATCAATCAAAAGTCGTTTACAGAGTGCCAAAATCAAAAGTTTGCACATTCCGTCGTCTGCATATGAATGTAGGTGAAAGGTGATTATGGGCGGGGATTGACCTAGGCTAGAGGCCACTCTCTGGCGTGATTCACGAGCCTTGAAGTGTGACGTCAGATGTTCAGGCTACCCATAAGTCTGCTTAAGGAAATCTATTGTGTGCTTAGAATATATGTCCGGATTACTAGCTTTACTGAAATTGGGCCCTGATGAAGCTATTGTTTACTAACACCCCAAAATAAGGATTGTGCAACAGCCAGTGAAGTGAAACTTTACCTTTGAGGTGTTGTAAAGGCGGTGATCATGCTGCATATCATCGGACCTGCCACCTGCATTGGGCAATCCCAGAGCAATCTTCTCACTGATATCTCTGTCTTTCTGCTTGTCGAACTTCGCTCTGAATCCCAACAAAATATCAAAAGGGATTACTTCTTGGATATTACTTCTAAGGATATTGGTTGACTCCTGCAGCCGATTTCACTAAACTTTACGCAACTGCGTAAGTCCACTTGCGCAATGTTTATGGCGTAACTTGCACCATAACTGGTGCGCAAGTGGACAGTTATGTGAAATCGGCTGCTGATCAACAACCTACATGTACTAGATAACTGATCGTAAAATAACTTGAAATAAAATGCCTAGAAAAAGCCCCAGACAGAAGAAAATATTCAAATGTTTGATAGTAAGAAGCGATTTGAACCTTGTGTCTGGTTTTGCACGGCTGATATTCCTGTCCCTTTGTCTGTCTCGGTGTCTGTCATCACGGATCTTATCTCTCTCTCTAGCCTCTTCATCAGCTTCTGTAATGGTGAACAAAATTCATTTCATTTCATTCATTCATTTTTATTAAAAACAACTGGCAGCACAAAGCTGAATTATTTGGCATTTCAAGGTAAAACTATTGATTAAAATTGCACAGATAAAATACATAAAATTGCACTACCGCAGTAAGGGGTAAGAACATTAAAACAAAGATGAAAATCAAGAATTTGTTTTATACAAACCACTAATAGACACTATAAAAATGCACATGGTGTTGTGTAACCCTCTTATACATTGAAACCCCACTCTGAAATAAACCACCTGAAAAGCAGGGAACCCTAGCAATTAAAAACTGATGTTTGATTGCGTTTCTTAAGTAAATTATGTTATCATGAATAGTCGTTAGCAACATAACTTGGGTACCAAACAGGGCCCAATTTCATGGCTCTGCTTACCGCCAAATTCTGCGCTTACGATCACCATTTTGAGCTTACGTGGCAAGCACCATATTTCTGCGATAGCCTTGTATCCGTAGAATGCCTAGTATTGTGGAGTACACAAGCGCAGAAGCCAAAATTCCCTGCTAACCCTTGAAATTTGCTTGGCGTAAGCACGGAACTCCCTGTTTAGATAAGCGCTGATTCTGTTATGAAATTGGGCCCAGGTGGTAGCAGCTATTTTTGTAATGGTAGCAACCATTTTTGTAGTAGTCGTGGTGGCATGATTAACCAAGAAGTTGAAAAACAGTAGTTGCCACTCGACTAAAGCAATCAATGGTCACGACTACGACACTAGTCGCACTAGTTGCCGAGGCTTACTCATTAAGTATATTCCGTCTCAGGGCAACAAATGTTGTCTTGCAGCCAATTTCATGAAATGCTATTTCGAGTTAGGACAAGTCACCACTGGGATGAGTAACTTGTCCTAACTTAAGATGGGTTCATGCGTCCTATGTCTATGAATACGAAACTTAACTCGTCTTAAGTCCTAGGATTAATGTTATGTTTAGAAGAAATTTGGTGAAATTGATGGCAGAGGGCGTCTCTCTACAACACTCCAGACTCACCTGCTGCTGTTTTGATGCCAGCTCGATCCTTCCTTGCCTCCTGGGCCAACAGACGGAGTTTCTCTTCATGTTTCTCTTTCTCCTTGGAAGCCACTTTCCGTTCCATTGTTGCTCTCATCTCTACAGCTTCTCGGGCCTGAGGATAGGATGAGTAGAATCAAATAAACACTCACCCAAATGTCTCAACCCATACATGTAGGTCACACAGAGTGGTATACCCCTCTCTTTATATTTATGCATGAGTGACGTCACAATTCTAACTCAAAACAAGGTCATAAGGTTTATCGCGATTCAGAACCGCAATGCAATGTGGGAGGGAATATGGGGCGGTTTCTTTGCAGTTTCTACGACCCGCGCACGCGATGCCTTTACCTTTGTGTGGGTTCAACAGCGCCCTCTCTTGATATTTTGCTATTCGCGATAAACCTTATAGGCACAGCCACTGCAACTGGTTACTCATTTTGGGTAAGAATAATGATGCCATGCATGAATATTAAAAGAGGCATTTACAGTAGACTCTCGTTAATTCTAGGTCCGCTTGACTGGCCCCTTTTCCTTGTATTATCTGAAGCTCGTAATGTTCAATCGGCGTAATAATCACTGCACTATGCTCAATGTCCATGACATAATGGCTACATGTGTACACAAAGGCTGTTGCAATGGGTAACTGTATGCATAGTGTAAGCCTGTACCGCACAAACAAGCACATAATTGGGCTTAAGAACTATTTTAATTGAGTAAGTTTAGTTTGAAAGTCAATTTATAAAATCAACTAACATTTTACATGATTGAAAAAATATCTGCGCTTTTAACTTACGCTCTTGTTTAACAAAGTTTCGGTGCAAAATTTTGGTCACCGAGAGTCTATAGAATGTGGGTTTTCATTAGTAACAACAAGTGTAATGTTAGATGGTTCATTGCTAACATGAGATACCAGGAAAATCTTGCTCTGGCAGGCATTAAGTATTGATCACGCAGGTGCTTTCGGTAGTCTAGCGCTCAATAAATAGAATATTGATTTTCATTGGTAAACACTAGTGTGAGGTCAGATAGTTCATTGTAACGTGTGATACCAGGGAAACTATTTTTGCTTTTCAGTTGTGAAAATGTTGATTATTGTGAACGGCCCCTAAACTGAATGTATTTATGAACAAATGCTTCACCTTTCTGTCAGCAATGTACAGGGCCTCGGCCAACTTGGCAAAGTTCTCATTAATCTGAGGGTTCTGCAGTCCACGTCCGTCAGCAGCTAATCTTTTATCCAGTGGGATCGTGTAGCCCTGTCAAAATTATAGATTAACAGTCGTTAATAATTTGATTCAAAGTTTTAGCTAGGATTTGATAAAAGAGTATCAAAATTTGCTGGAAGTTTTAAAACTGGGTTTCCGTATGGTTCACTTGCGATATGTTTACATGTGAATGGCAGATAAAGCAGGCCCAGTCCAAAACTTATAAAGAGGGTGACTAAAAGACACCCAGACATCTAAACATATCTCCTTGTGATCAGTCGAGTTGGTCTATGGGAAACGTTTGAAACCGGTCGGCCATTTTATGGAGTCAAAAACTTGACTCCACCAAATAAGGAGAACCATGCAATTTCAGGGCTTTTTTGTGTGGATCATTATATTGTACTTTCAAAACATCTTTCTAACCATTATGCATTTTATAACAAACGGTTTCCAATAGCTTTTCATAGATCAACTCGCCCGATCCAATGCAAAGTGTCCCTTTAAACTTTGACTTGGAACAGACATAGGGGGAGAACACCGAGAAAGGGTACACAGGCCGTTCAGCATTGGACATGGTCACCAGTCTGAAGAAGCTCTAACTTAGGAGTGAAACGTAACTCAAATATGTAAGTAACATGTAGATTATTCTTGGATTTGAAGGTTGACCCATATGTACCTGCTTCGCATGTTGTCATTTTATGCTATGTTATCACAATTTGTCTGAATTTTCCAAGAGCAAAACAATCTGAAATCAGACTTAAATACGCTGTACACTTTGGTAATTGTCAAAGACCAGTCTTCTCACTTGGTGTATCTCAATATATGCATAAAATAAGAAACCTGTAAACATTTTAGCTCAATAGGTTGTCGAAGTTGCGAGATATCAATGAAACAATATACACCCTAATCACACGAAGTTGTTTGTTTTCAGATGCTTGATTTCGAGACCCCACATTCTAAATCGGGGTCTCAAAATCAAATTTGCGGAAAATTACTTTTTTTTTCTCGAAAACTATGTTACTTCAGAGGGAGCCGTTTCTCACAAGCTTTATACCATCAACATCTCCCTATTACTCGTTACCAAGTAAGGTTTTATGCTTATAATTATTTTGAGTAATTACCAATAGTGTCCACTGTCTTTAATTTGGAAGCATATCATGCCGGCATTCTATAGATGCTGACGCCATATCAGAATTTGAAAATTCAGCTATTGGCTATGACTGTTGTTAAGGGTGTTGCTATTAAAACAGACTATAATTATTTCAACGCATAATACAAAAATACTTCAATACATGGACTATAAAACCAACATTACAGCACAAACCACCAGGTTCTAAACTTCTGCCAAAACTATCAGAGGTTTAGAACAAAACAGATTAGTATACACAAACTATCACAAACAGTTCACAGAAAGAACACATGACGAATTTAGATTGGTAAAAAGAGAATTGAAACAATTTTGGAAAGTAAAACGAAATCTTATTTGTACCTTAGCGTTCTTCCAGTTTGAAATACAAGGTGGTATCTTCCATTCCTGCTGCTCCTTTACTGTGACCTTAAAGGAGTTAAAGAAATACATTACAAATGGTTTAAATCAACTTTAAAAGAGAAACCTAATACCAAAACTACCTACATGTAGAGTTTGTGGATCTTTCACCACAGCAAGTTTGCTTATTACAGCGGTCTGAAGTGGTAGAGAGTTCCAGATGCGTGGCGCAGCTGAAAACAAGTTTGTCACCCCAGGAGTGTCGAGACTTGGGTTCATTAAGGAGAAGCAAAGAACTGGATAAAAGTTTGTGTGGGGAGCCTTGCCGTTAAGTGCCTTGTGGACAATAACCATCAGCTTGAAAAGGATTCGTTGAGAGATAAGGAAGTTTACAAAAATTGTGTTTTGGGACGATTTTGTCTCTTAACTTCTGCCCAAAATTATACTTTTTCCATCAACAACCACTTTAATGAATTTGTGATTTGAAGATAGATCGTCTTGAACACGTTTTGAACTTCGTTTGTAACGATCAGTGAACACACATTGAGAAATAATTCAATGAACATTGCCCCGCAACTCCCACTGTTGGATTTGTTTTTTAAATGTTTAATTACACTTCCTCCAATGCTGTGTTTTGTACACAATCTGCGCCAATCCTTTACTCCCTTCGTGAATGTGTACTGCCTTGAGTCTATCTAAGATCTTATGAATATGGTAATCAATTGCCAATCCCAGCGTGCGGAAAGTTGGTTAGCTTTGTCATGTTTGTGACTGTGTGTATGGGCCATGCATGACGATGGTGGACGATCGATTGTGTGTGTGGGAGCCAGGTGCACAAGCACCATGTGATGTGTTTATGCGCATCAGGTTTTTCTATGATGATTGAACGTGTATTCTAACACAAACGATGTCTTTCTGGTTTCTAAATTATTTCTGTTGCAAATTTACAATGCAGAGTCAAACAATGTAAAAGTGGCGGCAACATTTTGAAGCTTGGCGGCAACTATAAAGCTTGGCGCGCTCCGCAGAAAGCATGGCGGTGCGCCACGTCTTTTCTTTAGGTTGGAGAACACTGCCGTACACGTACATGACATAATTTCTAAGGAAAACAAAGGCGGCAATTCTTAATCAAACATTGTGTCAAAGGGTTAGAACTGACCTTTCTCGTTGGAGAATGCATAACAGGTGCAGGAGGTGAAGGGGGCCCACGAGGAATCTTCTTGTTGGTTCTGAAAATGACAATTATAGTTTAATTCAGTTTTCTTAAAAATGTGATTTTCTACCTGACTCTTTTAAAGGCAGTGAACACTATTGGTAATTGTCAAAGACCAGTCTTCTCACTTGGTGTAACCCAACATACATGTATGCATAAAATAAACAAACCTTTCAAAATTTGAACTTGGTTGTCGAAGTTGTGAGAGAATAGATAAAGAAAAAATACCCTTGTCGCACACATTTGTGCTTTCAGATGCTTGATATCGAGACCTCTGCTGAGGTCTTGAATTGAATTTAAATAGTTTACTGAGAAATTACTTCTTTCTAAAAAACTACGTTACTTCAGAGGGAGCCATTTCTTACAATGTTGTTTACTATCAACAGCTCTCCATTGCTCTTTACCAAGTAAGTTTTTACGCTAGCAATCATTTGGAGTAATTACCAATAGTGTCCAGTGCCTTTACACGATTTGACACCTTTTGTAGATCATAATATGTTTCTTTGAAATACCTTGCACTGTTATGATAAATTCATCATAGTTTGATGAGACAAGGTGACGATCAGCTAAGTATACACGAAAACTGCTGCCAACCAGCTTTCTGAATGTGCCTTTAAATTAGTACAAATGAGCAGAATAAAAAGCAAAGGTGCCTAACCTGAACTTGGGTGGTTCAATCGGATCCTTTTGTACCTCCACCATACGGATGACTCTCTGCTTAGCACCGGAGTTAAAGGCCACGCCTTGCTGTGATGGAGTGTACCTGTGGTGAAATTACAAACGCAGAAATAGTATCAAACTAACAAATCAAATTTGTGTTGCCAACGGTCCAATTACATTCGTTGCATGATCGTTTGTGGCGTGTCATTGCCGAGAGGTTGAGATCACCGGACTCAAGCTCTGGCGTTGTTGATCAGCAGAGTGTGGGTTCGAGAGTTGTGACACTTGTGTCCTTAAAGCAAGACACTTGATCATTTCGGATAGGAAGTAAAGCCGTTGAAAGAACCTAGTTGCTGTGCATAATTTTTAATCCATGCTAGATACATATTTTTAAACCTGATATTCTCAATTAATATTTGTATCTATCTGTTTATTGTTAAATAATTTTAAGCGTTTTTGTCTGTACTGTTTGAATTATGGCCAGTTTTAATTTTCCCAGTGTGGGATAATAAAGTTCTTATCTTATCTTATCTTATCTTAGTAACACTCATCGCTAAGAGAAGGGATGTTTCTGGCAGTGGCTGCTGAATACTCTAAGCACCTTGTAAACCCTCACAAGGTGCTACATTAAAAACCTGTCTTACATGTATAAAGCTTATAAATTTTGGTTTTTTTTACCCATACACCGATGTGTGTAAGCACTGTATACTCCCCCCCCCCCCCCCCCGAGTCCTGTGAAAAAATATCACAGGCATATTACTCGGGTGGGATTCGAACCTACGACCCTTGCAATTAATTTTGGTTTTTACCCATACACATGTACACCGATGTGTGTTAGCACTGTATACTCAGTACTTTCCCGAGTCCTGTTAAAAAATATCACAGGCATATTACTCAGGTGGGATTTCGAACCTACGACCCTTGCATCTCTAGAGCAGTGTCTCACCAACTAGACTACCGAGATTGCCCGGTAGCTAGAGGCAGTACGAATCCTATGTTTTGGCAGCAGGTACCGCAACGATAAATAATAGATATTAAAATTGCATCGAGGATAAAGAATATTAATTTTGTTTTTTTACCCACACACCGATGTGTGTTAGCACTGTATACTCAGTACTCTCCCGAGTCCTGCTTCTGCTTGACAAACACGTTTAAGTGCCTTGGAAGGCATAAGCGCTATATAAGATAATTAGTAGATAATTGTTACACATTGTTGGGCTGCTCTGGTGGTCGTGAATGTTTAAACTAACCTGATGTACTGAGCCGGTGCTTTTTCCTCTGCACACCTTACAGGCATAGCCGCTGAAATCTTAGACTGGACAAGCTTCTCCAAGGCCAGTCTGGTCTTTTCTGTCGTCTGTAAAAATAAGCATAATCAACAACATCGACATCATGATCTGAAATCATCATGGGGGTGTTATGATACAACACATTTTATTTCCTGCAATATTGTAAACAATTTCTAATAAAACTAATAATGAAATTGCATTGGCTCCCAGTTAATTTTTGTACAACTTACAAAATTCTTTTGTTAACTTTCAAAGCTCAAACATGTCAATCAGCTGCACTTTGGCAATTGCTGTGGATATGTAATGTTGGTTATTTATTCCGCTGCTCAGGCATAAAATCTTACCTCTTCTATTTCTTCATCATCTGGTTTCTGTAGTTCTGGGTCTCCTTCATTGGTTATTGGTTTTGGCACCAGATCCTGCGGCTTTGAATGAACAACCTGACAGACACAATGAACTAAAACAAATTATTGCTAATTCAAGACCAACTACCCAGCAAAGTATACATTTGGCTTGTGGAACCCTTACAATGTTTTAACCTGTGGACGTACAATACCAATACATTCACACCGTCGCATGTACAGTCCACAACTGTACTGCCTAAATTGTGTGTAAAACTGATTTTGGCTTTTCTCAAACTTTTCTAACGTGACACATCAAAACAAAAGATTCACTGAAGCCCAAAAATAAAAAAAGGCAGACAGTGCAGGATTTTTGAGAATTTAGGACTGTTTGTTTTATTACATTTTACCGCTGTGTGATGAGCTTACCTTATCTTTAGCATGGCCAACCCTTGCCAAGGAGTCATACTTGACCTTTCCTTCTGCATCAACAGTCTTGGCTATAGCGTTCCCTTTGCCTTGTGTCCGTCCCATGTCCATCGGGAACTGAGCCACTGGAACCTCTGGAAAGGCACCCCCATCTCCAAAATCCTACAAATCAAAACCCATAAATATATACATCAATCAGGCAGGCCCTTATGCCATTAGCCTTATGGAGGCCGACCTCATTCGCTGTCACTGCGAGCCATACCTGACAATTAGAATTATGATTACGCACTGCGCTTCCGTTTTGAGCACTGCAGACTTTGAAAAACGGGTCCACGTACTGAGTACGCAGTGAAAACGTATCGAGAGTGCACTGTTTTGGGTATACTCCAACAAATTAACCTAAACCAAATAGTGCCCTTTATACATTGTAGTAGCCCTACACTATGTATGTGTCCATCATACGTGTACCACCTCATGGCTTATGGCTCTGCTCAAAGGGTTTTGTACGTCTTGTAGATCAAGATTTTGGCTATGAAATTACAGCTCCTCACTGTGAAGGAAGATGATTGTCAAATAATCTACCTGTAGAAGTTTCAGCTTCATTTGTTGTCAAGATTTTGACGAAACAAAATTTAAATCACAGAGCAACGTTTTCAGGAGAGTCGTGTAAATCCGTTGTACATGCTAACATTTTGTTTGTGTCACCGAGACTTAAATTATTTTGGGGAAATTGTTTTACTCATTTCTCTATCTTCAAACCGTGTAAGTTTAATGTAAATCTTTGGATGTTTGTGTTTTGAGTCGTACAGAAAGTATCCAAATCTGCATAATATAAAACTGGCTTACCAGTGGTGTCCTGGGTACCCATCCTTTTCTTCGTCCATATGGTGGAGCTGAACTCCTAGAAATTGATGCTAGACTCAACTGCAAATTTCAAAAATAAAAACATAATATAATAGTAATAATAATAATAATCTATACTATTAAAAGCGTAACCCGCGCCATCTTGGATTGAAAATTAGAAGGTCCAGTGGCATGGCATCCTTGTGGAATCCAACACGGTTGTGTCGTTACAGCCGTCGGGTTGCAAGTCTACAAAACCCTGAACCGAACTCCCTCTTATGAGTTGTCTGATTGGCTGGAACCAGTTAAACCTACAAAAGAGTAAATGAAACCACCATTTAAGAATAGTATGCTTTCATAGTTACGAACTTTGTGAAACATCAACGGCTGTTTTGAAGCTGTAAACGAACATTCCATTCAAAGTTCTGAAGCAACAAAATTGTTAGAACGCAGCCTGGTCAGGAGCCTGTAGATTTTGCCAAATCCTTTTTGTATTAAGCAATCGGCCGTCGGGTTTTGTTATCAAAAGAGCCCTCATGTGCAGCTGAATCGGGTACGACATTGTATTTACGAATTTCTCCATACAAAATTAACCAAACTGGCCTACAAACCCTTAAAACAACAAGGCAAATGTTTTCTGAAAGTGAATTAAGTGAGAGGATGTAGGGGTAGCTGGCATACAAACCCTCAAAATAACTAGGAAAATGTTTTCTGAAAGTGAATTAAGTGAGATAATGTAGGAGAAGTTATTAAAGACCAATAAAATTACTGTTTCTATTATTTTAGTTTGTGTAGGGTTCCACAGATAATGATGATAACATATTTTAAAATTGGATGTTTTATCAGGGGACTTCGTCACGCAGGGCGCACGCCCCGGCGGATGTTGACCAGACAGTTTACATGAGAATTAAATGATATGACAATAAACAAAAAATTAATGAGGCCAACGATCTGTTACTCCCAAAAGCGGTGGTAAAAACAGTAGATAAGATGTTGCACAGCATGTTCCGAAAACTCGCTTTATTTGGTGCTCAGACAACTTTGTATAAAATTGACACAATGACAAAAGCCGATTGAATTAAAACTACGCGTAAATGAGGCGAAACATAATCCACATTACGAATAATGCGTTGGCCCGCTCGATCAACACTAAAATATTACGAAATACCCTACATATCATGCCAAGTACCATCATTGCCAAGTATACCCATCCCATTAAAGCTCAGTTCTAGAAACAAATTCCAATTCCTTCAGTTGGAGAACGCAAGAGAGAAGGTGAGGAGGGGAGGCAACGTGTCGCGACGTTTCACAACTAAGTTGTGCACGCTCAACAATTAATTTTTATCAAAATACAACATTAATGACAAATTTCCATACCGATTATAAATACAATTTCTAATCCAATCCTTTGAAGTGATTATTACCTGTAAGAATACCTCCCTTGCCCCCACGTTACAACATTTGTATACCTGAATCCTCCTCATCTAGCGGGATGCGGCGTGAAGCGCAGCATCCCGCTAGTAATAATTAATTTGATAAAGCACTTTATCACAGCCCGACCGGCATATAAAGGCGCATCTGACATTATCACCCCTGGTCACTGGGCCATATTTTTCATTTCTTAAACCATCTCAGCTCCCTGGATGGGGAGTATAGAGCCGGTGCTGCGAGTTACAAATACTCAAGCTAATCATTCACAAACCATCTCTGCCCCCATAGGTACTCATTCCTCCCCAGGGTGGAGAGAAGGGATGGTTAAGTGTCTTGCTCAAGGACACAAGCGTCACCACAGAGATTCAAACCCACATCCCAATGACTTAAACCACCAAAACTTGACTCAGATGCTCTTATCCCCTTGGCCACAACACCCCTATAACTACTTATTACCTTTGGCGGCCAGCCACATCAACCCATTACAACCATAGAGCACAGCCAGAGATCAAAAGTGATTGATTTTTCCAGAAGGAGGAAAACCGGATGGTCTGGAAAACCCTTGTGGCACAGTAGAGAACCAACGTACAACTCAACTCACATATGGCCCTGAGCGGGTATCGACTAGGGTTACCTTGGTGAGAGGTGAGCGCTTTATGCACAAGCTAACCATGCCCCCCATTCACAACCCATACCGAGAACTCAAAATGGTTGCTTCATTCTCTGACGATTTTACAAAGTTTAAAGTTAATTGTATGTTAGTAATAGTTATGTACAAACAAAGAAGAAGGGCCTACCTGTCGTGGTTTCTCCTGTTCAAACTCCTCCTGTCCCCATTGCTTTGGAGCAGGTAAAATACTACAGGAGGCAAACAAGAACATACAAAAACATATCAAAAATGTAGCAAAAAACTCATCTACAATATCACTTGCACTGGACACCTTTGGTAGGACCAGTATTCTCACTTGATGTATCCAAACATGCATAAAATCACAAACTTGTTAAAATTTGGACTCAATAGGTCATCGCAGTTGCAAGAGAATAATGAAAGAAAAAACACCCTTGTTGCATAACATTGTGTGCTTTCAGACGCCTAAGGCTTCAGCTCAAGTCTTTTTTATTGAGTCAGAAAATACCTCATCTTCAAAAACTATGTCACAGTTACTTCAGAGGAAGTGATTTCTCACAAAAAAATGTGTTGTACTACCAACAGCTCTCCACGGCCCGGTACCAAGTAAGTGCCCACTGGCTTTAAAGAACTGGGGGGCCAACTATTAACATTCTACTAGCCACCACGCGCCTGCACCATTGGTATCCCGAAAGTGGAGTTTGCGTGCAGTACCGAATACAGAATCTCTGACTTTTGTAAAAAATCAAACTCATGAGATGACAGGCTGGCCTTTAAAGGAACACCTTGCCTTGGACCGGACGAGTTGGTCTATAATAAACGTTTGAAACCGCTAGCTATGAAATGCATATGGTTAGAAAGATGTTTTAAAAGTAGAATATAATGGTCCATCCACACAAGTATCACTCAAAATTGGCCGGTTTTCCTTTTACGTCGCGAACTAACACGGTCGGCTATTATGGCCGATCATGTTAGTCCACGCGGTAAAAAGAACACCACGCAATTTCAAGGCATATTTATGTAGATCATTGTATTTTATTTTTACAACATCTTTCTACCCATATGCTTTTTATAACAAACGGTTACAGAACGCTCTTTAACATTGTTTAAAGACCAACTCGACCGATCAAAGGCAACGTGTTCCTTTAACTTTTTCAGTGAATGGTGGGTAGGACCAGTTTGCTTGTCAATTCTTTGGTCTGTTAGCAACATTCACTAGTCAATATTACAAATGAAGTAGGGATGCTTTTAACTGGTATTGAAGTGTTTTAACTGGTATTTGGCCAGCGGACCACTGTTAAGGCTAAGTCACACTGTACATAGCGACAACGAAAGTGATAACGACGCAAAGACAATGTTTTGAATTGCTCCACGCAGAATAAGCCCACGATTATTCAACCAACATTTTTAACATTATGGTTTCCTTCTCGTTATCGAAGCCTGTGTGCCCGAGCCTCTAAAGGAGAACCCTGTGACCACATGACACAGCGGTCTGTTTGATCAACATAATGTGAATGTAGTTGTTGGGTAGTGCTGTTTGATATCGTTTCGTTCCCTTGTTTGTGGACCAAACCTTGTACATTAATTTGGAGCAGAAAAAAAATTGAAAGTAGGTCTGTCTGATGTTTTATCTTTGACATTCAGTAGCCACGTTATGCATATACGTAAGGTGATTTTCAAGCTTTTTTGTCTTTATATTTCTAAATTTTTGCATTTTTTTTTAACTGAGCATGCTGAGAGTCAAACAAACAGCAAGTTGCCAAAATGTGTCGTCCAACTGTACATTCAAACTGTGTCAAAATAAGTTTTTGTAATTTGTTTCCATCAAAATATTTTCTTGTCAATATTCTAAATTTATTAGGATGATTATACAGCAGAAGATCAACATGTGTGTGTCAACATTTTTTTAATGATTTTTGAAAGTGGTAAAAATTTGACAAATCTAGTAATTAATTGAATAGTTTGACAATGGAGGAAGGAAATTTACAAACATTTAGTTGAAATTACCCAAGTCACAATAATATTATGTGGAAAAGTTTCCGTTTGGCGCCACCTTGTTTTCATTTTGATGCAAAATTGAGTGAACAAGTGGTCATGGTGGTGACGGAAACTGGAAAAGTATGGCGCCACTACTATTTCTTTTGATATGAAAAATTTAGAGTTTTTATCTCATTTACCTCAATGTAAAAAAAAGTGAAAAAGTGGTGGCGCCATTTGAAAACTTATCCAGGAAAGCTATCCTATTAATATTATGTCATTGTTGAATTGATGATCCGTGGTGGCGTTATCAGGTTATTTATACTATTAAATATTGAAACCCTCCAGTCTGTCTCTGTGACCCTTAATGTTGACACTGTCACGTCACTGTCATGAGGATGGATGAAAGGTTATGACATGGTTACGATTATAATTGAAAAAAGGATTGTTTGCGTCCTTCAACAAAATTCTAGTTCTAAATAAAATATCAAATAAACTAAATAAAATATTTTAATTAGGCCTAGTATAGTATAGTAAGTACATGTATGTAGTAATTAGTTCTAATTGTCAACATGATGACATAACAAATTTAAATATAAATTATAACAACCACACATTTAATTAGATTAGCCAAATTTTATGTCATCATCATTAACTTTAAAAGTAAGATGTGAGGGTACTTCTTATTCCTCTGGTATGTCTAAAAATGACCAAAAAGCAAAAGAAATAGTCAATATCAAAATGTGTATGTCGAGTTGGTTTCGAAAACACAGGACGAGTTGGATCGGCCCTCTACGACATCGTATCGTATGCGTCCACGATCCTTCCTTTCTATCTATCTATTCTACACAAGAACATGTTCGGAAAGCGTTGGAAATATTGAAAAGGAACAGATATTTAATCAATGATTCAACAATAATGAGAAACACCAAAAAACAGTGATACAATTAAGAGGTTTAAAACACACACAAAACAGTATAATGAGGTTATATAAAACATTTACTTACTCTGCAAGCGAGACCATTTTTCTCTTTTACATCGAGACGTGTAGTGTCAGCAGCAGAGAGAGTGTAGTTTGTGGCCGGCGCTAGATGGCGCTGGCACGACCAAGTCTAATAAGGTCATAGACCTTATCGCAAATACTCGGTACGCGCACAACAGACGTGGAATGAAGTGCATGCTGGTCTAGCTAACTATCAAATTTGGGTACTAGCTAGACCAGCATGCACCTCATTCGACAGTTTGCGCTTGCGCAATGGTATTTGCGAAAAGGTCTATGACCTCGTGGAAGCCAAGTTCCAACGGCAGAGGGCGGTGTATAGTATTACTGTTTACCAGTGTATTGTTACTAGGGCCGTGTCCGAAACGGCGACTTCGGCTACAGCTACGTCTAGATCAGCGCGTCTACCAGTGTTGAAGAATAGGCAGACGCGCGCGATCTAGCCGTAGCTGTAGCCGAATCGTCAATTCGGACACGGCCTAGGATCTTTGAACTTTTTGTAGGTCACAAAACACTTTACCTGGCAGCTAGGGTGCCATGTTTAGTGCCGTAAATGTCACCGATATGTTTTACAGTGTATACAAAAATAAGGCCATGCAGAACAATATTGAGCATCTCCCCTTTTCAGTGCAAATCGACAGTAAAGCAGCGCTACGAAACTGGACCATTGTTACTATGAAAAAAAAGGAACTGCTGCCATAATTGTTGTTAATAGGTTTATTGCTAAAATCACATTACAGTCGAAACGGCTAAAATTACATGAAGTAAATTACAATATTCAAACACACAAAAATTAGCAGTATCAACTTCAACAATCTAACACCCCCCCCCCCCCCCATCACCAAGATTGGATATGACTAGTTATGTCCACGCAGGAAGAACAATCTGCGATGGAATGTTAATCTGAGTGGGAGTCAGTATACCGCTCCTCAAATTCAATTTCGTTGGATAACAAGTTAGCAACATTAATGTACTTACTACTTTTTTTGCCATTATTTTTCAGAGTAACTACCAAAAGTATACAGGCTTTGTAGTTATAAACTCAACATCATTTCGGTAACAAGGTAGCTATGTGAATTTGTTTGCATAATTTTCACCATGCATGCATATACTATTTTAGCCCTAGTCTAACATGCAATGGTTAAAGGCAGTGGACACTATTGGTAATTACTCAAAATAATTATTAGCATAAAACCTTATTTGGTAACTAGTAGTGAGAGGTTGATAGTATTAAAGGCAATGGACACTATTGGTAATTACTTAACATAATTGTTAGCATAAAACCTTACTTGGTAACGAGTAATGTGGAGAGGTTGATGGTATAAAGCATTGTAGGAAACGGCTCTCTCTGAAGTGACGTAGTTTTCGAGAAAGAAGTAATTTTCCACGAATTTGATTTCGAAACCTCAAGTTTAGAATTTGAGGTCTCGAAATCAAGCATCTGAAAGCACACAACTTTGTGTTATTATACACTTTGTACAAGGTTGCTTTTTTCTGTCATTATTATCTCGCAACTTCGACGACCAAATGATATCAAATTTTCACAGGTTTGTTTATTCATGTTGAGATACACCAAGTGAGAAAAACTGGTCTTTGACGATTACCATTAGTGTCCAGTGCCTTTAAGTAGCCCCGAAGAAAATAATTGGCGGCAGGCTAGGTCGCTCAGACACCAATCGTGGATTTGCCCGCAAGACCTTTTATCTCAATTATTACTCGGTTACGCACGCAGCTTGTGTGCGTTGAATGAGAGGCATGCATGCTGGTCTAGCACCGTGACTCAGGTTTGATCCCTAGCTAGACCAGCATGCACCTCATTCAACAGTTAGCGCTTGCGCATGGGTATTAACGAAACGAGGTCTCTGGGAATAACTTGATTTGATTCAGCTCTGCAACCAGTAAAAATGTGAATGATGTCCTAAATTGTGTTAACGTGTGTGGATTAACCCGAATGTGCAATTAAAACAAAAATAATGGCAACGGACCGGAGCGTAAGCGCCCGATAGTCTTGAAAGCAAGCCTTACCATAGTTAATAACTATTAATGACATTGAGATGATCATAACCAAATTGCTTCGGGTGTTTTGCATAAACTGTATAATAAAAAATAATAATAATATATAATAACCTATATCACCACTTTACACTGTGTCCTTATACAGACCAGTCTTTGATTCGCCTCTTCCCAAAATACCCCCATGCCATTAAAGGCAGTGGACACTTTTGGTAGTTACTTAAAATAATTATCATCATAAAACCTTTCTCGATTACGACTAATGGGGAGATGTTGACAGTATAAAACATTGTGAGAAACGGCTCCCTCTAAAGTAACATAGTTTTCGAGAAAGAAGTAATTTTGTACAAATTTGATTTCGAGACCTCAGATTTTTATTTTGAGGTCTCGAAATCAAGTATCTGAAAGCACACAACTTCGATTGTGTGACCAGGTTTGTTATTTTTTTCATTATTATCTCGCAACTTTGGTGACCGATTGAGCTCAATGAATTTTCACAGGTTTGTTATTATATGTATTTTTTGTTGAGATACATTAAGTGAGAAGAATGGCCTTTGACAATATTACCAATAGTGTCCACTGCCTTTAATCGTACAGCTGGGATGCCATACATTCTGAACGGACAGACCTGTAATTGCCAATCTCCTATACTGATTATACTGATGGAAAATTACATTATTCACGCTACACGTTTGATTAATGATTTAAATCGAGTAACAATAACATGGCTTAAATTAAAAGGAACATTACAGAATTGGTAAGAAAACACATGGTGAAGATTACAGATTTACATAAAACTCACACGATCTATGATCATGACAGTATATAAAACATCCTGTGGAATATACATCTGTCTGAAATGTCCTATTAAGTCATTAAAATTAATTGTCTAATATTTCGCGTTTGCTCGGTGAGCATTTCGTTCATGTTCTTGCATCGATGTTATGCAATGTTATATCGTTTTTTTTACTCTTTTTTTTCTCGTGATCAAGATGTATATGGTGGATAAAGTGCTTACACTGTGAGCAACTGTTTAGGCAAAACCAATATTGTAATTTTCCTTTAAGAATCAATAATATAATTATATCCGTTTGATTATTACATTTTATTCTAACTAATACATGAGCCGTCCATGCACACTTTAGGTCCTTTAGTAAAACGCGTCAGTCAAAAGTTAGGAAGACCACCGTGCTATGTGTATAACGTTCAACTTTGAAGAGCCACCGCCGTTGGCATTCCAGGTATCTAAATAATGAGGATAAAATAGACAACTGAGTATAATAGTTTAATACTGCAGTCAGTGTGGTACAAAAGATAATTAAACTATTGATTCACTTGTAGTATACAGGATTTATTTTGTAGCTTTTGATTAAAAAAAAAGAAGCTGAGTGTCTGTTAACAACAATCAATGGCAAGGTTCCGTGGAAACTAGCGTCATAAGGGAACATGTGTGTATACTGCACAGAGCACCCCTTGACTTTTTAAGGTACCATGAATACAAAGACTACTCAGAAATATATGTAGCCAAGAAAATTACCAAGGAAACAACATCAGCAAACAAATTGATTTACGAACAACTAATTTGAATACACACTAGTTGCGGTCAGTTAATAATAGTCTTCGTTATTTGAACAGGCTATAATATTATTCGAAAAATGATTTGAAGGTTCTGAGATGTTTCGGGTTATTAATTTTGGTTTTTACCCATACACCGATGTGTGTTAGCACTGTATACTCAGTACTTTCCCGAGTCCTGTGAAAAAATATCACAGGCATGTTACTCGGGTGGGATTCGAACCCACGACCCTTGCAATTCTAGAGCAGTGTCTTACCAACTAGACTACCGAGGTTGCCCGGCAGCTAGAGGCAGTGCTAACACACATCGGTGTATGGGTAAAAACCAAAATTAATATTCTTTATCCCCGATGCAAATTTAACATCTATTATGTTTCGGGTTGTTTTCGTCAATATTTCTATAATTGGCTCTTTATGCGATAGCTCTTAAAGGAACGGACCTTTCGATATTGATGTGCATACTCCTACATTATATTTACCTGAACATCTACTGCAAGCCTTCCCTTGGGTGGTAACTGTCTCGTCATCCTGGGATAAAAAAGAATATTCACGTAAAGCATTTTTATTTATTGTCTATGCCTCTAAATTGTTTGACATCGTTGAGCATCATTTGCCTGATGTCCATTGCTATGCCGATGACACTCAGCTGTATCTATCTTTTAGACCCGACGACGACAAATCTTGTCAAGCTGCTGTGACTTTAATCGAAGACTGCATTAGGGACATCAGGCAATGGATGATACATGACCGCCTTTTAATTAATGATGCTAAAAGTGAATTTTTGATCATCGGATCAAAGCAGCAATTGAAGAAAATTAATATTTCCAATATAATGATAGGTGAAGCTACATGTGTTCGTAACTTTGGGTCTTGGTTCGATTCGATTCTGAACTTACAATGAACACCCACATCAATAAATCTTGCTCTGCAGCCTTTTTTCATCTTCACAACATCAAACGCATTAGTCAGTTCCTTACACAAGACTCTCTGTTAAAACTCATTCATGCATTTGTGACCAGTCGTCTTGATTAATAGCCTTTTGTATGGTCTGCCAAAGTCACGGATAGCTAAACTACAAAGGGTTCAAAACGCAGCTGCCAGAACTGTTTCGAACACACATCGATTTGATCACATCACACCTGTACTTCGTCAATTACATTGGCTGCCTGTTTCTCACAGGATTCATTTTAAAATCCTGTTGTTGACATTTAAAGCTATTCATGGTCTTTCTCCAAAGTATATACAGGATCTTGTTTCCATCCGGAAAGTAGCTTTTTAGAAACTTAGGTCAGGGAATAATGGTATTTTCTTGGATTATCCTTCTGGTAAAATGTTGACTACATTTGGTGATAGGGCTTTTTCTGTGGCAGCCCCTAAGCTCTGGAATGCGCTACCGCTTCACATACGTAGCGAACAGAAACTCATCTCTTTTAAATGTAATATAAAAACCTATCTTTTTAATACCGCTTTTTAGCTTTTTATGTCTTCTTCTATGGTCACCTTGCCAGTTAGTTTAGAATTTAGCATAGTCAGGGTTAGAGGCGTCTGTCTCCTGAAAAGGTCAAAACATTACCGATAACAGCAGAGATATGCCTATGTAATAAGTAATTAATAAGTTCTCTGTTGGCGGGACAGACGTATCCCCATACTTTTGTTTGGGCACTGGCCTGGTGACCAGTCTTTTTTCTTTGTCGTTTTCTTCCACTCTGTGCTTTTTAACTAATGTTCTGCGCCTCTGATCATTTTGTATGTAAGGGGCGCAGTATAAATTTTAATTATTATTATTATTATTATTAAAGCATAATACATTACGTGATATTCAACTTTATACAAACAGCCGGTTTTGAAGCCATCTTTTGGGGATTATAGTAAATGGACAGGTCAAACTGGGTAGAAATGTAGGGTGATGGAATGGTGGAATGCGGTGATTTTCACCTGCTCAATTATTGGATCTTTTTGATATAAAAAACCCTGGTGATAATTAATACGATAGTTGAGAACTGCTCAAGTATGATAAAGCACGCCACCAAGAGTTTGCAAATGAAATGTCGTCTTCAAATATTAGCGAGCTTTCGATTTTCGGCACGGAGCACACAGGACGGGAGAAAGCCTAACACAGTAGTCTGTATGCTCACGCTCGAGTGCTCCCGTTAGGACCGCATGGTAATATAGAATTGATTCAAGTCCCTGTCCCGTGAGAGTCCTTCTATTTTATGTCCCATCGCCTAAAGTCAGACAACTTTTGCGAGGTTGGCATTCCCCAACATAGCCCCCCTGTGCACGAGAACGGGGCTTGAATCAAGTCTATCACAAGGCTCCCACACCATACAACGTGTACAAACGACACCACTCCGTTGTCGAACAGCAGACTGGACGTTGTTTCACCCTTACTCTATGTCTCACCAAAATAGCGTTCCCAATCTCTACACGACGGAGACTACTTCAGTTTGGCGCACGCGTCGATCGATTTTCCTGCTCCCTTACACTGATCTCTATTATGGGTGCGTTCGTTTAGCTTCCCTGGGTCGACCCCGATGTGGCGTATTTTATTTTTTTCCAGGACGAACGTGGGCACACAATTACCCAACGTTCGTCCTCGAACCTGGTAAAAAAAACAGACACATCATCGCGTGAGCCTTCCCGTGGTGACGTCGGTGTACCTCGGGCCAGCCCAAAGAGCCACTTGGGGCTTGCCCGAGGTGCACCGACGTCACCACGGGAAGGCTCACGTGATGATGTGTCTGGGTTTTTTTTTCCAGGTTCGAGGACGAACGCGGGGTAATTGTGTGCCCACGTTCGTCCTGGAAAAAAATAAAATACGCCACATCGGGGTCGACCCGGGGAAGCTAAACGAACGCACCCTATGTACAATCAGTATTTTTCTTCCCAGGAAAGATGAGGCCACTAAGCATCAATGGACGGTGTACATGTACCTTCTTTCTCACATGGGCGCAACCAACCAAGCGTGTTTAGAGTACACTCTGTTTACATGTACTTGTATTACATCTCCATGTATAGAGCTATGAGCTGGGTCTATGGTCCATGGTCCGCCCGGGGCCGGCCGTCCACAGCGCTACAAATCGAAACAGCTTACATTTAGGACGGGAGCGTGAGCGAAATCGAAAGCTCGGTCAGTGCATGCACGCTTGAATGGAGTTGCACAACACCAGAAAGTGGGTGCTTGATGCCTCATCTTCCCTGGGAAAAAAAAAACACGCTTAGAATTGTTCACCGTCCTGTGTGCTACCGTCCCGAAAATCGAAAGGTCGCTAATTGTCCTCGTCATGACTGGTTTATTAATTCTTTATTACATCGGGTTTTCTTACCTGAACATGAATTAATAAATAGAAAATCTTAAAGGAACACGTTGCCTTTAGATCGGTCGAGTTGGTCCTTGAAAAGCGTTTGTAACCGTTTGTTATAAAATTAATATGGTTAGAAAGATGTTGTGGGATACAATGATACAATGATCTACACAAATGTGCCTCAAAATTGCGTGGTTTTCGTTTTACCTCGTCGACTAACACGGTCGGCCATTTATGGGAGTCAAAATCTTGACTCCCATAAATGGCCGATCGTGTTAATTCGCGACGTAAAATGAAATCCGTGCAATTTTGAGTGATACTTGTGTGGATCAATATATTCTACTTAACATCTTTCAAACCATATACATTTCATAACAAACTGTTTCAAACGCTTTTTTATAGACCAACTCGTCCGATCCAAGGCAACGTGTTCCTTTAATAGCTTAGACTCATAGTTCGAATTCACATCAGAGAATACTATTGTCTTACTGGGGTTTGGGATGCCGATATTCTTTGCAAACTTAATAAAAAGGTCGCGTTCTTCAATCACGTTGAAATTACGTTTGTTTACTCATTCCAAATACGCTTTTGGAGCTCCCTTTTGATACTTTGATAGATATTAGCACGATAGGCTGAGGTTCGCAAGAGTTTTATATGAGTTTCCTTTTCATCGTAAGCCACTTACCTTGAACACAGATTACTCCAGCAGTTGCTGTGTTATTGCATTGTGGTTTATCCCAGCAATGCGATGGACAGTCGGTGATTTTGGCCTCGGAGCCGTCACAGACAACCCCACCCATGAGGTTAGGACCACTGCCATTACCGAAGAAAGCACCCAACTTTGCCTGCATGGCGCCAGGGTAACCCAGCTGTTTGCAGACGACCCCAGCATCAGTCAAGTCCCACTCATTGTCGCAGATGGCGCCCCATGTACCATCCACATTGATCTCTACTCTTCCACTTCCCATGGTTGGTCCATCCACAAGCCTCACATCATCTAAATTGTTAGGAAGAGTTGAAATCGCTATAATGTTGCCAAATCAAAAGAGTTACAAGGTAGTCAAAATTGTAAACGTTTGTTTGATTAAAACTCTTGGGCAGGCAAAATTATACGAAGTAACCACCGGGCCAAGTACTTAGAAAGCCCAAGTCGCAATAGCAAGACGGGATTCGGTTTTTATTTACTTCGGGGCTTAATTTTGTTTTGAAAGGAAGAAGAGATAAAGTAAGAAAGATGATGGAAAGGGGATCAGAAAATCATATTTTATTTTAAACGTCCTAAAACAAATATGTGTTTTATTGGCATCTATCTTTATTCTCCAACCAAGAGAGGAAAGTCTTTTTTGAGTGTCTATAACTCACCCGTCGCGTTATAAAAAATATCAATTCTAGAAATGCAACAGTAGATGTTATTTTATTTTTGTTACGAAATAATTAACCGCCGTTAGTTGTTTGTGTCTGAGATAACTGAAGGTTCCAAGGAAACAATACCACGACCATTAGCTAACAGATAAAACGCAATAACAGAAGCACTGCTTCTAATTCTTACTTGGTTTGCAGACTACTCCAGCAGTGCTGGTGCATGGATTATTTTCTTCGCAAAGAAATGAGCACCAGGAAAGATATGGCTCCGTCCCTTTACAAGCAACTCGATCCATTACAATAGGAAGTTCTGTCGCTCCGTAAAATGATCCTTTCTTTGCCTCACTTGCCTCTAGGAAACCAAGCTGCCTGCATACAGTAGTTGCATCTTGTATGTCCCAGTGTGTATCACATACCGCACCCCAAGCACCGTCATGGTAAATCTCGACTCGACCTCTAAGTACGTCATCACCTCCAGCTAGCCGGATGATACCATCTTCAATAAAACGATTACATGTTTGTATTACACCCAGGAAAATATGTTAGCCCTTGCTGTTTTGTTTGCCTGCCTGTCTGTCTGTCTGTCTGTCTGTCTGTCTGTCTGTCTGTCTGTCTGTCTGTCTGTCTGTCTGACTGTCGGGCGGGCTGTCGGTATGACAGTACAAGACATACATTGTGTGGTGATTGTTTTGGTTAGTACCGTATACCGTTTCTGACATCGTAGAGTTTTAAAAATAAAGAAGAGGGGTAGGCCTATATAGAAAACAAATGGAGAAACACACAAATCACTTTACTAAACAAGCATAGTTCTTCTGTAAGCAGATTATCTGAAGAAGAAAACAAATCAAAAATTTTTTATTGGATTTCGATAAAATAAACAATTGGCGTCATTAGGGGGTTAGCAACGTCCACACATTCAAAGTTTGATTGGCTGCATAATGCGCGACAGCACCTTGGTAAACCATTACACGGTGCTGTGAAGGAAAAGGTCCCAAACGTCAAAAAGTATTTCAATATACCTTGCAGGACAATATTATTCACTTTTGGCCTTCTTCTTACATAATAGATGAGAATAGTCCAGCATAATTTGTGTTTGTAAACCCTGTTGAGCCTTTTGAATTGTAACGATGGGGCTTGTTCGTGAAATCCAACAGAATAAGCAACATACTTGTTTGTTTGTTTATTTCGTTTTATGTTTATGGCAAGTGTTAATACAATAGGGACAACACCAGGGTTCTCGTATAGGGGTTGCGACCAAGCTCCATGTGTCTCAATCGTGGCGTTTGGTCAAGGGGCCCGCTTAAGGGGCCTGGGGTGGATTTCACAAAGAGTTAAGATAAGTCTTATCTTAGGACTACCCATACGTTTTTAATGTCTCCTGGGACTAGTCCTAAGTTAGGACTATAGTCCTAACTCTTTGTGAAATCGACCCCTGTTCAGCTGTTGGGTTTTAGCATGTCTGGATGGCATAATAGAAAAGCTCTCCTTGCAACAATATTTACATTTGTTTTTGTGAAACTTGGACTTGGTTGAGTTGCCGTGTAGGTTGTTTGATTTTGGTATAAGACCTGGTGGAGATTCTCTACTAATATCAAATAATATATGCCAAAATTTAGCATGTTTTGATATCAGCTTGTTAAAGGCCTATATACTTCACGAGCGTCAATGAGATTTGAGAGTGATGTGTTTTAAGAAGTACTAATTTTTAATATTTGAATGATTAATTCATGCTGTTATAATTATGTTTATAGCATAATGCTGAGTGTTACCTCGGCATCCTAGAACTTCAAACGCAAAATAAGGATGAGGTGTAACCCAAGTGAGTGTCATTATTCGAATGAATCTTGTCCTCAACATTTCAGGGAAGGTGACAGTTACTCGTTCACCACCAGCGACATTCCCGTTGAACTATAAAAGAAAAAACAAACAGGTTTTTGTTTTAGTCAGGATGATTTCAAGTGAAGCAACTTTAATGCTGCCATCCAGCCAGGAACACCGGGGAGAACCCCTTCTCTTTTCGATAAGCGCACTGGGTTCTTTTACATGCGTTTACACAACACATGGAATCAACTGATTTACGTCCCATCCGAAGGACGAAGCAATGTTTATGTGTCCTGCTTAAGGACGCAAGTGTCACGGCTGGGATATAAAAACTTGTAGACATGTAAATCGGTCTCGAGTGTTGAGAAGAGATATCTGTATAAATCAAACATTTCAAATTGCCCATTAACTCCGAGGCAGTCGACACTCTATCCCAGGTAACTAAATCAAATGCATAGCTTCGATAATCAAGACTAATAGGGAGATACAAGAAAAGGTCTCTGACCTGTATGGTATCTCCGTCCGCATTCTCCAAGTCATGCCAGCTTTCAGATTCTCCCGTTAAACTGTACTTAATGCTGAAGGTTTCCATGTAGTATCTTGTTTGACCCTGGACAATAAGTCCAGTAACAACTGGGCGTGGTAGTCCAAGATCAACTTGAATCCAAGAGCCTTGTTCTTCGTCCGTTTCTGGTATCCACCAGCGGTTGTTTCCTGTTCAAAATAAACGTCACTGATTAATGACATTGTTAGTGGAACTAAGAAATCAACCTAAAAGCGTTAATAGACATGTTCATTTGTGTGTGTCTGTGTGTGTGGGGTGGGGGGGGGGGGGGGCAAGTAGGGACAAAAAAATAAATAACTTAACTGATAGTTGATACAAATCATATAATGCAGTTCCAAAACAGTGTGCAGGTTATAGTTTGCAAGGTAACAAAACATTGCAAATACAAGCAAATCATAGATAAGAGAATTTTTATAATATACAACCTTTCAACTGCATACAAAGACTAAATTTCCAACAGTGATTAAAAGTTATCAATTAAGGAGTTGTACACTGCATTCACAAATAAGGCTCTGTTGGTAGGCCCTACTCGTTAAATTATTTCCTGTACATGTATTATGTTTTATTTCAGTGTAAATACCCAAAACATATTAATTGGGAGAAGCTACTCTAAGTTGGGAGAAGCTACTCTAAGCCGTTAAACAAATCAAAATCTAAATACAGGATTGAAAATGTGGATGTAATTTAAATAATCACGCTTTCGTCATGAAACGGATATTTGAAGTAGGCCTATCCTAGACACTGGACACTATTGGTAATTGTCAAAAACAAGTCTTCTCACTTGGTGTATCTAATCATATGTACAAAACAACAAACCTGTGAAAATTTGAGCTCAATTGGTCATCGAAGTTGCGAGATAATAATGAAAGAAAAAACACCCTTGTCACACGAAGTTGTGTGCTTTCAGGTGCTTGATTTCGAGACCTCAAGTTCTAAACTTGAGGTCTCGAAATCAAATTCGTGGAAAATCACCTATTTCTCGAAAACTACGTCACTTCAGAGGGAGCCATTTCTCACAATGTTTTATGCCATCAACCTCTCCCCATTACTCAATACCAAGTAAGGTTTTATGCAAACAACTATTTTGAGTAATTACCAATAGTTTATACTGCCTTTAAAAGAAGACTGTTGCGGAGGTTTTTGGTTGATCTGAGATTTCCTCAATAAATTCACAAAGGTTTATGGCCTCAGTCTGAGTTCTCGTTCAATGTGAACAACACCAAGATCACTCTAAACGCTTATCTGACATTGTGTTTCAAAGATAAGTTTTGATGAGTTTAAAACTGGGAAAGCTGCGCTCGCAAGCAGCACTTGATTCTGAAACTGCCACTGCAATATTCGCAGACGTAATAACTCTGAAAATACATCCTTGTATGGATCTAAAAATGCAGTAAACAGAAGAAGAGAGCCTCTGCCTCTTCATAAGTGTTGGAGGGGGAGGCAAAGAAATGCGCTTTGATGTGGAGAAGAATTGGTCTTTAAGCTACCTTTAATTTCGTTCATCATTTTGCTTTTTAAATCTCTGTTATGTATATGTTGTGTTAACGGAGCCGTTGGTGTGCGTTTAAACACTTTAACTTAACTTTTGTGACTTCCTGATGGGCAACCTTGTACTCTTTGTATAATGCAAGCCACTATATGGAAATGCGTTTACTGCCAATACGATGTCGCGCACGTTTCCGTGCACTGATAAGCCATGACTTTTGTGACTTCCTGATGGGCAACCTTGTACTCTTTGTATAATGCAAGCCACTATATGGAAATGCGTTTACTGCCAATACGATGTCGCGCACGTTTCCGTGCACTGATTAGCCATGACTAGGCTGTAAACATAAAATGAAACTTTTACTTTTACGATATTAAGACTGTACCTTTCTGTGATTTTTATATGGGAGGGGGGGGGGCAAGAGAGGGGGGGGAGGGCGAGGGTTCTGAGCGCGGGCGATGCCCCCCCCCCCCGCCCAAAAAGGATAACTATAAATAAAAGTGAAATCAGGCAAAACCAATAACTTCAAATAGCACTCATGTAAATCCAATTCAATTTCTAAGTTAAGACCAACTCGACCGAACCAAGGCAACGCGTTCCTTTAAACGAACATTGAGCATGACTTGCCCTCATTGAGTCGAGCGTTTGGAGGTGAGTACGTTGACGCCCATGATGATGATCCTGTAATGCTCCCATCAGGGATCGCCCCACTCTCCATTCCTAGTGGTCTACTGGAACATGCTGGTCCTGAAAGTCGATAAAGAAGTAATAAATCTAAAGTGAAAATTAGTACATTTCTTGCCTTTTTAGATACTTCATTCTATTTTCTATGTTTTAAACAAAACGGGTAGACAAAATTAGAATAGGCCTATAATGGCTATATTTAATAAAAAATAACAGAAAAAGTTTGCAATAAAATAACCTTTTGTTTGTAATAAAACAACTTTTTTGTCGCATTTTGGCTCAATTCAACTGCATCAAACAGAACAATCAAATTTGAATAAGAGTTAAATTGCTGTATATTTAATATTGTTTGTATGTATGTGTTGTTGTTTGGGGGGGGGGGTGTGGATGGAAGGATGTGAAAAGAGGGGTGTGGAAGGTGGGGCCTTTTCAAGTTGGTAGATGATAAGATTATGTAACCCATCGTTGCATGAAATGGGGGTCTGAACCCCCTTGGATGGTCCATTTTAAGATATAACGAAATTTGACTCCCCCAGATCGTTGCACCTTGGAGAAATTAATAAAATGAGCCATAATCCGTTGACACATTCCCTCAATGATGGGTTTTAGACATGACGGATAAAGATGGGTAAATCGACTTTAGTTTTTGACTGATCATTGCCGAGATATTTCTTCGTGCAATACAAGCAAACTTTCTCTAATTTCTAGATACAAATGACCTTTGAAAATATGTGAAATTCAGATAAAATGACGGGCAAAATGTGGACCGGGCATCCTCACAGCACTTAAGGGACGAACAAATCATTGATTTCTCAGATTGAACCATCTCAATGTTCTTCTGCGATTGTTTTGTGCTTAAAATTGTCTTTATTAAGCATTGTTATATAATTTGGCAAAACAAACTATATTGTTACAATGTCAACTTCTTTTAAAGGCAATATTATTAGGTAACAACAATATCTTATTTTCCTTTCATATAATTCACCAAAAACATTGAAATCAGCCAATAAAATGTCAACGTTCTTGGTCCTTGTGTTCTCAGGGAGTTCTGTAAACCTGAAGACGTTTTTGCACACAATCTTAAGGCGCTCCGTATAGGCATTTTGTATTTCTGATCTTTCCACTCCAATTGACACCGAGTGAACAATAAAAACCCTACTGGAAAGATCCGATCTTTTCTTTTCAACAAAAACAAGCATGGGTATGGAACACTACTTTTTTACAAAATGATCTTTGATAAACAATCGTGATTGGAATTATGAACTGAATTTAAATAGTCACCGTCTGAATATGATCCTTTGGTTTCCTGGGTGCTGATTGGATGGGACAGACCAAGTCCTGCAACAAGAACAGATACAGCAACAAACATAAAACTGACAGAAAGTAGGTTTTGGAGCATGGCCAGAGCCACGCTCCCTACAAAAATCATAGTCTGGATGGCATAATAGAAAAGCTCTCCTTGCAATAATATTTACATTTGTTTTTGTGAAACTTGGACTTGGTTGAGTTGCCGTGTAGGTTGTTTGATTATGGTATAAGACCTGGTGGAGATTCTCTATACTAATATCAAATAATATATGCCTAAATTTAGCATGTTTTGATATCAGCTTGTTAAAGGCCTATATACCAAGGAATGGTATTCACGAGCGTCAATGAGATTTGAGAGTGATGTGTTTTAAGAAGTACTAATTTTTAATATTTGAATGATTAATTCATGCTGTTATAATTATGTTTATAGCATAATGCTGAGTGTTACCTCGGCATCCTAGAACTTCAAACGCAAAATAAGGATGAGGTGTAACCCAAGTGAGTGTCATTATTCGAATGAATCTTGTCCTCAACATTTCAGGGAAGGTGACAGTTACTCGTTCACCACCAGCGACATTCCCGTTGAACTATAAAAGAAAAAACAAACAGGTTTTTGTTTTAGTCAGGATGATTTCAAGTGAAGCAACTTTAAAGACACTGGACACTATTGGTAGTTGTCATTATTTCACTTGGTGTATCTCAACATATGCTGAAAAGAACAAACCTGTCAAAATTTGAGCTCAATTGGTCGTCGAAGTTGCGCGATAATGATGGGAGAATAAACACCCTTGCCACACGAAGTTGTGTGCTTTCAGATGCTCGATTTCGAGACCTAAAAATCTAACTTTGAGGTCTCGATACCAAGTTCGTGGAAAATTACTTCTTACTCCAAAACTACGTTACTTCAGAGGGAGCCGTTTCTCACAATGTTTCACCATCAACAGATCTCCATTATACTCGTAACCAAGTATGTTTTTATGCTAAAAATTATTTTGAGTAATAGTTCTTAATAGTGTCCACTGCCTTTAGGGTAGTTATTGTTGAGAGCAACACAACAGTAACTATTATTTGATGTTATTCAATCATACAGATAATTGATGGTTATTTTGATGACTGTAGAAGTGTGGAGTTGAAGCTGCGTCGATCGACCGTCAATATTTATAAGGTTTACCCACACAAACATAAGGTTTACCCACACAAATATCGGTAAACAATATATTGAAGATATAATAATAATATTAATAACCGTATTTATAATGCCCTTTTTTGCCAAAGGATAGAAAGAATATAGTGACCTCTAAAATATCACCAAAATCCGTCTCTAAGTGACGCAATCTCAGCTCCCTTGGGATTATAGTAGCCTGTGCTGCCACGTAAAAAGCGCACCAAGCTAACTCAATCTCTCGGCCCTTTTACATGTATATGTTTACCCGGTGAAGATAGATTCTTTAAGTGGTGAGTGTCTTTATCAAGGACACAAATGTCATGACCAGGACTCGAACCCACATCCTGACTAGCCACCACAACTTGAGCCTGATGCACTAAACCGCTCGGCTCTTACACGCCACGTAATAACTTTTGCCCTTGACCGTCGTAGGGTTAATTACGTGCCTACGTTTATGCTAAATATTATGAAAATGCATGTAAACCTTTAACAATTATACACTAAACATCGTCCGACAGTCATCAAAAATAGTCATTGTATGATTTTGTGTTACAATTAACTATATAGTAGTTAGGCTAAAAAAATCATACCCACACATTATTGGTAAACAATATTATTGAATATAATAATAGTAATAACCGTATTTATAATGCGCCCTTTTGCCAAAGGATACAAAGCGCCAGGTTTTATTACTGCAAGGAGTGGGACAAATTTTTAGATATAAGAGCAATCCTTAGAAACCATGTAACTAGGTGCTGTGGCGCAAAATGCTGCCATCCAGCCAGGAACACCGGGGAGAACCCCTTCTCTTTTCGATAAGCGCACTGGGTTCTTTTACATGCGTTTACACAACACATGGAATCAACTGATTTACGTCCCATCCGAAGGACGAAGCAATGTTTATGTGTCCTGCTTAAGGACGCAAGTGTAACGGCTGGGATATAAAAACTTGTAGACATGTAAATCGGTCTCGAGTGTTGAGAAGAGATATCTGTATAAATCAAACATTTCAAATTGCCCATTAACTCCGAGGCAGTAGACACTCTATCCCAGGTAACTAAATCAAACGCATAGCTTCGATAATCAAGACTAATAGGGAGATACAAGAAAAGGTCTCTGACCTGTATGGTTTCTCCGTCCGCATTCTTCAAGTCATGCCAGCTTTCAGATTCGCCCGTTAAACTGTACTTAATGCTGAAGGTTTCCATGTAGTATCTTGTTTGACCCTGGACAATAAGTCCAGTAACAACTGGGCGTGGTAGTCCTAGATCAACTTGAATCCAAGAGCCTTGTTCTTCGTCCGTTTCTGGTATCCACCAGCGGTTGTTTCCTGTTCAAAATAAACGTCACTGATTAATGACATTGTTAGTGGAACTAAGAAATCAACCTAAAAGCGTTAATAGACATGTTCATTTGTGTGTGTCTGTGTGTGTGGGGTGGGGGGGGGGGCAAGTAGGGACACAAAAATAAATAACTTAACTGATAGTTGATTCAAATCATATAATGCAGTTCCAAAACAGTGTGCAGGTTATAGTTTGCAAGGTAACTAAACATTGCAAATACAAGCAAATCATAGATAAGAGAATTTTCATAAGGTACAACCTTTCAACTGCATACAAAGACTAAATTTCCAACAGTGATTAAAAGTTATCAATTAAGGAGTTGTACACTGCATTCACAAATAAGGCTCTGTGGCTAGGCCCTACTCGTTAAATTATTGCCTGTACATGTATTATGTTTTATTTCAGTGTAAATACCCAAAACATATTAATTGGGAGAAGCTACTCTAAGTTGGGAGAAGCTACTCTAAGCCGTTAAACAAATCAAAATCTAAATACAGGATTGAAAATGTGGATGTAATTTAAATAATCACGCTTTCGTCATGAAACGGATATTTGAAGTAGGCCTATCCTCTAAATTCCACTGCTTGCTTAAAGACACTGGACACTATTGGTAATTGTCAAAAACAAGTCTTCTCACTTGGTGTATCTAATCATATGCACAAAACAACAAACCTGTGAAAATTTGAGCTCAAATGGTCATCGAAGTTGCGAGATAATAATGAAAGAAAAAACACCCTTGTCAAACGAAGTTGTGTGCTTTCAGGTGCTTGATTTCGAGACCTCAAGTTCTAAACTTGAGGTCTCGAAATCAAATTCGTGAAAAATCACCTATTTCTCGAAAACTACGTCACTTCAGAGGGAGCCATTTCTCACAATGTTTTATGCCATCAACCTCTCCCCATTACTCAATACCAAGTAAGGTTTTATGCAAACAACTATTTTGAGTAATTACCAATAGTTTATACTGCCTTTAAAAGAAGACTGTTGCGGAGGTTTTTGGTTGATCTGAGATTTCCTCAATAAATTCACAAAGGTTTATGGCCTCAGTCTGAGTTCTCGTTCAATGTGAACAACACCAAGATCACTCTAAACGCTTATCTGACATTGTGTTTCAAAGATAAGTTTTGATGAGTTTAAAACTGGGAAAGCTGCGCTCGCAAGCAGCACTTGATTCTGAAACTGCCACTGCAATATTCGCAGACGTAATAACTCTGAAAATACATCCTTGTATGGATCTAAAAATGCAGTAAACAGAAGAAGAGAGCCTCTGCCTCTTCATAAGTGTTGGAGGGGGAGGCAAAGAAATGCGCTGTGATGTGGAGAAGAATTGGTCTTTAAGCTACCTTTAATTTCGTTCGTCATTTTGCTTTTTAAATCTCTGTTATGTTTGTGTTGTTTTAACGGAGCCGTTGTTGTGCGTTTAGACACTTTATCTTAACTTTTGTGACTTCCTGATGGGCAACCTTGTACTCTTTGTATAATGCAAGCCACCATATGGAAATGCGTTTACTGCCAATACGATGTCGCGCACATTTCCGTGCACGGATTAGCCATGACTAGGCTGTCCACATAAAATGAAACTTTTACTTTTACGATATATAGGACTGTACCTTTCTGTGATTTTTATATGGAGGGGGGGGGGGCAAGAGAGAGGGGGGAGGGCGAGGGTTCTGAGCGCGGGCGATCCCCCCCCCCCGCCCAAAAAGGATAACAAAAAGTAAAAGTGAAATCAGACAAAACCAATAACTTCAAATAGCACTCATGTAAATCCAATTCAATTTCTAAGTTAAGACCAACTCGACCGAACCAAGGCAACGCGTTCCTTTAAACGAACATTGAGCATGACTTGCCCTCATTGAGTCGAGCGTTTGGAGGTGAGTACGTTGACGCCCATGATGATGATCCTGTAATGCTCCCATCAGGGATCGCCCCACTCTCCATTCCTAGTGGTCCACCGGAACATGCTGGTCCTGAAAGTCGATAAAGAAGTAATAAATCTAAAGTGAAAATTAGTACGTTTTTTGCGTTTTTAGATACTTCATTCTATTTTCTATGTTTTAAATAAAACGGGTAGACAAAATTAGAATAGGCCTATAATGGCTATATTTAATAAAAAATAACAAAACAAATTTGTAATAAAATAACCTTTTAGTTGCTATAAAACAACTTTTTGTCGCATTTTGGCTCAATTCAACTGCATCAAACAGAACAATCAAATTTGAATGAGAGTTAAATTGCTGTATATTTAATATTGTTTGTATGTGTTGTTGTTTGGGGGGAGGGGTGTGGATGGAAGGATGTGAAAAGAGGGGTGTGGAAGGTGGGGCCTTTTCAAGTTGGTAGATGATAGCATTATGTAACCCATCGTTACATGAAATGGGGGTCTGAAATCCCTTGGATGGTCCATTTTAAGATATAACGAAATTTGACTCCCCCAGATCGTTGCACCTTGAAGAAATTAATAAAATGAGCCATAATCCATTGACACATTCCCTCAATGACGGGTTTTAGACATGACGGATAAAGATGGGTACATCGACTTTAGTTTTTGACTGATCATTGCCGAGATTTTTCTTCGTGCAATACAAGCAAACTTTCTCTAATTTCTAGATACAAATGACCTTTGAAAATATGTGAAATTCAGATAAAATGACGGGCAAAATGTGGACCGGGCATCCTCACAGCACTTAAGGGACGAACAAATCATTGATTTCTCAGATTGAACCATCTCAATTTTCTTCTGCGATTGTTTTGTGCTTAAAGTTGTCTTTATTAATAATTGGCAAAACAAACTATATTGTTACAATGTCAACTTCTTTTAAAGGCAATATTATTAGGTAACAACAATATCTTATTTTCCTTTCATATAATTCACCAAAAGCATTGAAATCAGCCAATAAAATGTCAACGTTCTTGGTCCTTGTTTTCTCAGGGAGTTCTGTAAACCTGAAGACGTTTTTGCACACAATCTTAAGGCGCTCCGTATAGGCATTTTGTATTTCTGATCTTTCCACTCCAATTGACACCGAGTGCAAAATAAAAACCCTACTGGAAAGATCCGATCTTTTCTTTTCAACAAAAACAAGCATGGGTATGGAACACTACTTTTTTACAAAATGATCTTTGATAAACAATCGTAAGAGAGATTGGAATAATGAACTGAATTTAAATAGTCACCGTCTGAATATGATCCTTTGGTTTCCTGGTTGCTGATTGGATGGGACAGACAAAGTCCTGCAACAAGAACAGATACAGCAACAAACTTAAAACTGACAGAAAGTAGGTTTTGGAGCATGGCCAGAGCCACGCTCTCTACAAAAATCATAGAAAGAATTCAAAGTGTGCTCTTCCAAGAAGGAAGCTATAAGAAAATAGGAAGATTGTCACGTGACAACCCTAAAAGTAAACTGGTTACACAATGAGCACTGAGGGCCCACTGTGACCCCATAGGCCTACTTTACACTGATATTAACAAATAATTGTTTTGGTTACAACTCAGTCATCTATGGACATACACTGAAGTTGATTCAATACTCACCGACTAGAAGTACACTCAGCAGCAGCATCGAACTAGCGAAGGCACAAGTAGACATGGTGAGATGATTGTAGGTTCAAGAAATGACGGCACAATATTCTATCACAATGCTCGGGCACGGTCCTACTTAAAAATGACTGCTCAAATATCAATGCACGGGCAAGTCCTATAGGCAATATGACAGCATAATGTTATATGTCAATGCACAGAACACCCCTATGATCTGAAACCCTACAACACAATTCTCAAGTACAACTTTGTCAATGATCAAAGTAGGTTAACTTGAATCCACTTACCGGAAAGTTTATTTTGAAAGACAATGACCGGAAACGACAAATCGGTTTCGGTGAGACTGCAGTTCCTATGTTTCAAGGTTGTTGGTTAAAGTCGTGATTGCGTGAAGGACGTCTCATTTGTGATTTTAGAAACCAAGTAACTTGTTGGATCATTTTTTTCAAAGACAGAACAGGCAAATTATAAACCAGAAATTTGTCAATAATCAACAAATGTATTTATACTTCCAACTTCACAGTTCATTTCAAAGTTACCCATGTACGTAGGCCTGCTCGGAGTCCCAACAAGGCCTATGTATACTCGAATAATGAGCGAACACCTTTAACTACTGGTACCTGGCCAGTTCTTGGTACCCGGCCAAAATGTATTCTTTACTACAACATTGACCTCGAGAAAGACTTTTTGATATCACCCATCAGAATGTCACCCATCACAACTTAACCTAGATGCGGAAAAGGTCGATACTTTTCAGCAATCACCTTTTAGTCTGTGATTTAAAGTCACCTGGAAGTGGTATTTTTTCAAAATAAAGCTTTTGTCCCTAATATATGTGTTTTGATGAGTGGAATGTGAATAAACAGTTAACTAAGGTTTTAAAAAATCAGTTCTTATGTTATTTACAAATTTAAGAGTAGACCCCGACCCGAGAGGGCGCTGTTCGTGACGTAAATCGAGGCAGACTTTGCCTGTAATGCGTAGAGTAAACACAATTGCAAAGTACATGTACGGACCAAGTCGTGAGTTTGTACGTTTCAAAAATGCCGACCAGGTGTATTGCTGCTGAATGCAGAAAAACACTTTTTGAAATGTACCAACTCACGACTTGGACGTACATGTACTTTGCACGTGTGTTTACTATACGCATTGCAGGCAAAGTCTGCCTCGATTGACGTCACAAAAGGGGTAGGCGGAGTCAGCCCCCCAAAACAACTTTATATATTTTTTAAACATATAAATCGTGACAAACAATTACTCAAAAAATTGTTTTATTGTTCGTTAGCATATACTCTTATGTTTGAAAGAAAAAAATATATATTTCCAGGTGACTTTAACTAAATTCAGTATATTTTCTAAAGCTATACTGTACTTCATTCAAGGGTAAGAGTCGTGTACAGCAAAATGAAAAGACTTAAAACAGCTCAAAGCGCAGAGCGATGATCTGGCTCAACTCAATGGGCACGATGCGAATGCGCCCTCCACGATGCCTTTACAATTAATGTTGCCTGTAAAATTTTAGTTACGTTACGTCCTCTTCACCATTATTTAGAACTTGAGGTCTCGAAATCAACCATCTCAACGTACACAACTTCGTGTGACAAGGGTGTTTTTTTCTTTCATTATTATCTCGCAAGTTCGATGACCAATTGAGATTAAATTTTCACAGGTTTGTTATTTTATGCATATATGTTGAGATACACCAAGTGTGAAGACTGGTCTTTGCAGTTACCAATAGTGTCCACTGTCTTTAATTATCTAATCAGTGGAATATCTTATTGGTCACATCGATCACCTTATTGAAACTATTGATCATTTTAATTATCACATACTGATCACTTTAATGACACCCATTGATCACCTTATTAACACCTATTGATCACCTTATTGAGGAAGTGTCGTGGCCAAGCGGTTAAGAGCACCAAATTCAAACTCTGGTGTTTCTGATCAGCAGAGTGTGGGTTCGAATCTCCAGCCGTGACACTGTGTCCTTGAGCAAGACACTTAACCATTGCTTCGTCCTTCGGATGGGACGTAAAGCCGTTGGTCCCATGTGTTGTGTAACGCATGTAAAAGAACCCAGTGCACTTATCGAAAAGAGAAGGGGTTCGCCCCGGTGTTCCTGGTTGTGGCTGCTTAATGCGCCGTAGCACCTTGTAAACCCTTATAAGGTGCTAAATAATTAGGTCTCAGAGTTCATCACTGCAATAACCTATCTTTCTGAAAGTTTGTATATACTCAGCGCCTTGAGTACCTTGTTTGGTAGATACGTGCGCTATATAAGACTTCGATATTATTGACACAAATAACTTACCTAACTAAAACACCTTATTGACTGCCTAAGTGAGACCTTAACTGTAATTGCTCCTTGTCGCCATTGCATGTATTTTACATACTACCATCTTCCATTAAACCGCCAAGCAATTCCACCACTCTTCTTTATCTCTAGTTACTTCATTCAATACCAGTTTATCACCTGGAGCTATAGTAAACAGTCATGACCCAGTCATCATTTTTAAAGTTATACCGTCAGAGCTGTGTAATGAGAGACTTAATCGCAAGTAACTGTTGTCGAAACTCTCCTAATATACCGTCTGTATACCGTGGAGTGATAGCGCCCTCTGTTATCAAATCGTGATTGAGCAGATCGCGGTCTGTACATCCCATACATAACAGGGACGTCTTGCACCAAGACTGCTTCTGAAGACGAATACGGTGTACTGTACGAAATGTCAAGACAACTAGCTCATTTCAGAACCAAATAACACTCCTCCCAGAGGAGATTTTACACATTGGTGTATCCACAAGTTGACTATTTTGTATAGATCAGTTGCCTTAAGATTATAGCCTAAGGCTGGCTTGAGTGCAACTGCACTTGAACTAAATATGGGTTGGATGGGACCTGATGGATTCCGAATGGATTGTTTGGTGGATTGGGTGTATTGGTGGATTATTTTTGGACTTGTGGATCTCAAAGGAACCTACCCCTTTCCTAACTAAACAGTAATTACACAATCAACAAAACACATGAGATTAGTTTGACATAATTGTTTACACCCGATGAAGAAGTTAGGTTTATTCTCACCAGCTCTGCCTTTTACAGGTCAACGTCCCTATTACAAAGTATATAAACCTTGCACTGGCCGCCATCTTTGATGAAATGTGCACGCATGAAAAGGCTATCATTGGCTGGGAGTCATGGGCAGCGCGTACACACGTGCACTTTTCCATATTGCTGTTTAACATTTTTGTTTATCAAAGATAGTTGTCAATGACATCATGTGCAGTCCTTCTAGAGCACTGCCAGTGTTTAACATGGCCCAAGGTTTAACCAATTAAATCCCAATAAGTGATTTTAGATCCGCCCACTTTTAAACAAGCTCTTTGCAACATAAAGTTGAAACTAATATTAAAATCCGTAGTTAAATTGATTCGTCAAAATATTACGCATGCACATTATTTGTTGTTGCTTTGTACACAAAATGCTTTGCTGTTCTTAATATCTGCATTTATTAATTATCATGATTGAAGCTAATTTAAGATTTACACATAAAATGGTTCTTTGTATGAACATTAATTTGTTGTTAAAGTCCTCAGTCACCTTGTGAATGTAAACCGATTTACTTTACATTTTAAAATTTCAATTTATGACTGGAAAGGTGATGTTCAACTATGCTATCTGAGTTTTTCCTTTCGAGAAATAAAGGGACGTACAATTTGTTGTAAATGGCATTTTCTGATAATAGTATGCTCAACAGTTATGTGATCCATTTGTCGGCAGAGCTCAAGGCATAATTTCTGTGCGCTTTAAGAGCTGCACTTCATAAGTCATTAGTCTAGTGTTTATTACCGGGTTTTTTATTTTATGTTTGTACATAAAAAATATATCAGTATATATGTTGTATTGCCATTCAGATCAGAATAGATTTAACTTCTGTGTTTGGTTATTTTTGTTATTTCTTTATTGAAGTTCATTATTGTGTAACTTGACGCTATTCTTGCAGTTATTCAAACAAGATTTACAAAATAATTTTATTTGTAATTTTTATTTAACGGATTCAGCTTTTTTTTTATGAAGGTGACTTAGTTGTTGGAAGTATTAAACATTGAGAAAAACCGTTTCCTCTGAAGTAACGTAGTTTTCAAGAAGAGGTTATTTGTTCTTTTGCAAATTCGATGGCCAGTTAGGTCAAAAGTTCCACAGATTTATTATTTTTATCATATTATGTTGAGATACGCGAAGTGAGAATATGCCTACTGGTCCTGGACAATTACCGAATATATCCAGGGTATTGTAATCCTAGAATTCTGTAATATTTTTAATAAGTTTTATGAAAGTAGGCTTAAATTGTATTTTTAACATTAATTACACACTAATGATTAACTTGAGAGAATAGTACAAAAAAAAGGAGCAGAGAATGGGACGTCCTCCATCGTCTCAAAAAAGGTCTCTCATTAGAAGTGTAATGACTTTGAGGTGATTCTTATCCTAAGCAAATTGCTTCGGTGTTTTGCATACAATCTATTTCCACCTCCCGTCATTCTATACTGTTCCCTTACAGACCATGCTTAAGTCCGCCTCTTCACAAATTCCCATTCCCTTAAATCGTACAGAACTGATGCCATTCATTCTGAACGGACAGACACACCGTGTACTCCAGACAGACGATTATCCTTGAAGTACAGTATACCCCCACTACAAAGAAATAAGTGGCCTCCTATCTTTACTGATTATACTGATAAATATTATTCACGGTACACGTTTGATTAATGATTGTAATCGTGTAATAATAACAATTCTTGATTATAAGAAGCAATTAATATCTCCGTTTGATTGTTACATTTATTCTTACGAATAAAATAAAACGTCCATGCACAGGTCCTAACACTTTATACCAAAGTTAAGCAGACCATGACGTGTGTGATGTTTAACTTTGAAAAACCACTGCCATTGGCGTTCCAAGCTCCTTCACGGTTTCTATACAATGAAGAAAACAGACACGTGAATGTAATGAAAAATATTACTTCAGACAATGTGGTACAAGAGTTATGGAAGGTTAATGCTGACACATGAATAAAAACCTACTATTTTATCGTGTACGCACATGATACTTGTCGTGTACATACATGATTTTTTATCGTGTTAGTACATGATAAATTCGTACACGATAAAAGTTCGTGTGCGTATGATCTCTTATCGTGTACGTACACAATACAATTGTACCGTGTGTGTACACGATGAGTTACCGTCTTCGTACACGATAAGTTTTGATTTGTCGTGTACGTACACGGGAAGCTCATATATTATGAATCGCGTACATCGTGTACGTACACGATAAGGTATTATGTACGCACACACGAATATTGCAGGTTTGTTTATTCACGTGGCAGCAATACGCTTCCGTAATAGGATGCTAATTTATTCTAATTTATTAAAATGTTGACTCACACATGGTAAACAATATTTATTCAGCTTTTGACAAAAAGCTTAAAGTCACCTGGAAATAGATTTATTTTTTTCGAACATAAGAGTATATGTTTATGAACATTAAAACACTTTTTAATAATTGTTTGTCACGCTTTATATGTTTAAAAATTAGATAAGTTGTTTTGGGGGTGACTCCGCCTACCCATTTTTTGACGTCAATCGAGGCAGAGTTTGCCTAGATCGAGCATCGACCCCCACGTGCAAAGTGCATGTAAGTCCAAGTTGTGAGTTTGTACGTTCCGAAAAAAGGCTGTTTTCTTGCATTTTTTTCCCGGCAATGCCGACCAGGTGTGGACTTCAATGTCTAATCGGTATTTATATTTCAAGGCGGAATATTTCGTTATTCAAAATGTCAAATTCAAGACCATTGAATATACAGACCCATTGTTCTTACAGTGATATCATCAGATTGTTTCGATGTTGACACATTTTACCCCGGAAGCCAACGAACACAATGGCATTTTACACAATGAGGTGGAGACTTGTCATTTTCAACACTCACAATAATGAGGACTTTATCTATCCGAAATTGAGTACACAGCAACTTATATTTCCACAATTCCAGTGCTTTGATTTGAGTATTTATTGATAAATTGTGGCTAGAATTATTCCAAAATGATTTCAAGGTTTAGAAATAATACATGTCTAAATGTGTTGTCACTGGTTCAGCGTGCAGTAGACACGGACAGAGTTGGGTTTTTTTATGATTGATATCTGCAGGCTCTCAGCAGAAGAAAACTTATTTTCAAGAGGAATTAACAGTACGTCTCTGATTAGTTTAAACAGCGCGTTTTCCTTGTTATGCATGTCCATAATAAAACATAATATAATTACCTTAACATTTACTGCAAAGATTCCTGCAAAAAGTAAATCGATTCTCGCCAACCTGTGATGTGAAAATCATTCCCGTAGGCAAAAAAACAAACGAGTTACTTGTTATTGCTACTAGATAGTTTCAGTAACGTGACAAATAATAGTGTTTTGAAAAAGTTAAACCGGTTATTTCGAGGTGTGAACAACATTTCAAGATTGAAGATGTAATGCTCACAAACATGCAAGTTGTGGAAATCTCCCCTGGAAATTTTGCCTAAGATGACATAGTGAAAATCTCGTGATTTTTTCACAACTTTCTCGTGACTCATTTAATCTATATTATAAAAGCGCTTAAATCGCATGGGCGCCGCCATTGTTGTTTGGCAAGTGGTGCCCGCACCCTGCTAAAATGATGCTTCCTGGGGTAAATTTCGGGGTACCCGTGTTGGAGCATGTGTTGTTTGTGACGTCACAGTCAAAGCGCGAGCGTGTGTGCAGGCGTCCTTTGTGATGTCACAGTCACGGCGCGAGCGTCCAGTAACTTCGCGCGTACATACAGTACAGAACAATGCATGGGGTGGGGGGGGGGGGAGCACGACGACAGGATGAAGACTGGTGGGGAGAACGTTGTGTGGACAGGGAGATGGAAGGGGCATGTAGTGGTACGTCTGTTGGAAGAGGGCGGGGGAACGCCAAAAAATGTAGGGAGTATTAGTAAAAGGGCTGGACAAATAAAACGGAAAGGGGAAGAAAAAAAGAGACTAATGGTGACATTGGACAGGGAAAAAATAAACTGGACAGAGAAAAATACACGAAACGGAGAACCACCTGACTGGCGGGACCCGCGGGGAACAGGAAAAGTTATGGGACGGCAAAAAGTGCAAAGAACAATTCACGGACGGGATGACGGGAAGGAGGCACGGGTAAGATTTTGGACGGGAATAGGAGGCAGGGGCACAATGTGGTACGTCTGTGGAACGGGGGACGGGGGCACGGCAAAAATAGAAATGACGGGGAAAATGAACAGGGCTGGGGTATAGGTAGGGATTGAACAAAATTAAAAGGGACTATCGTGATATGGGACATGGGACAGGAAAATATTAAACTGAATGTGGGGGGGGGGATTAAGCCCATAAAACGGGAAAACCCCACAATTGGGAACCGCGCGAAACTGGAAAATATGAGTTATGGGCAAACATTGGCAAGCAAAGAACACTGCAATGCAGGGGATCGTGGGGATGGACGGGAGAGGCACTGATGCGTGGGTTAGATATGGGACGGGATAGGAAAGGTGCACACGGTGGGACAGGGAGTTTGGGAAAAATGAACGAGGCTGGTGAGGGGGGAAAAAGCAAAGGGGTTTGAAAGCTATACAGGACAGAAAATAATCAACTGAACTGGAACAAAATAAACGAAACGGGATATAAACACTGGGAAAGAACCACTATCGGGATCCGCTGGAAACTGGAAAATATAGATGGGATCGACAATGCAAAACGGAAAAAAGATGGACAAGTGTACGATTTCACAAAGCACTAAGATTCATCTTAACTTAGGATGGCCTGTTTGCCACAGTGATTTGTATTGTGACCCTGCCCAGCCACTTTAGCCCTCCCCTGTACACAACGCTACACTTGCAGCATTTTACGTCGAGCTTTCCAGCGGGGTTGCCGCGCGAAGCGCGGCATCCCCCTTGTCAATAAAAAAAACCTTAACTTTCACAAGTTCGTTACTTCATGCGTGTAGAATGTTGATTTACATTAAGTGTAGGGGTTTGTGTATGCACACATGTGCAGCACTAAACTGAAGTTAACTTAGACTTTTTAAACGAAATTTAATAAGGGAATCAATGTGTGGTGAAGAGGTTTTCAACTAGTGGAATAAACCCGCCGAGGCCTGGTTCTTGATAATTTACCTCGACTTCGTATCGGTAAAATTATCAAGAACCAGGCCTCTGGAATTCTGGAAACGGGAAATTTTCCAGAGTAAAGTATCGCCGTTCACGGTTAAATTAAATGTTGTTATGCATTGCAAATTAATGAACCAATAATAGATAGACAAGGGCTGTATAAACGAATCGTTATAACGCCTTATTGCTAGGACCACGGTAAAGGAACAAATCTGTGTTGGATTAGGGTCTAACGTGGGGAGGTAGTTTGTAGTGGTGTAAATTTTGTATGATGACTTTGGTTAACGAATAACTGGGGGTTTTTGAGAAGAAAAAGTGCGCCACCAAGAGTTTGCAAAGCAGAGGTAAATGTGTAAAGACCGTTCAAGTCCCCGGCAAAACAAAACAAAATCTTTTATTTTTAACCTTTGATTTTCTTATCTGAACACAATAGTCAAACAAAGTATGTCAGTTCCATTACTAAAGTTAACACAAGATAATGTCACAGTCTAGTGTGAGCAGGGAAGTCAATAATATTTCGCTAGGCTCCTTACGAAAAAGGTCGTGCTACTACACTTGCTTCTCACATGTAATTTGAAATATATTAGAATGATGATGGCTCCGGTTTGCAAAGGGTTTTTGATAAGTATCATTTGGCTACATCCGTAATTACCTTTATAACAGGTTACTCCAGCAGTTTCTGTATTTCTGCACTTTGGTTTTTCCCAGCAATGTGATGGACACTCTGTGATTTTGGCCTCGGAACCGTCACACACAACCCGATCCATTAAGTTGGGACCACTCCCTTGACCGAAGAAAGCACCCGACTTTGCCTGCCTGGCACCAGGGTAACCCAGCTGTCTGCAGACGACCCCAGCATCAGTCAAGTCCCACTCATTGTCGCAGATGGCTCCCCATGTGCCATTCAAATTTATCTCAACCTTTCCACTTCTCATGGTTGGTCCGTCCACAAGCCTTACAGTGTCTTGTTAAGATAGGGAAGAGTGAATAGAAACAATGTAGCCGAGTCGAAATGGAAAGAGGGGTAGACAATTTTACCACGATCAGTTTTAAGCTTGAAATTTTCTGCATTAAAACCACTAGAAAAGAATAAAGAGTAAACTCAACCGGATTGTGCTTACGTATATAAATAACCAGAGTTTGTATAGCGAAGCGGGCAACTTAGTAGGCGTAGGTTTGTTTGTATATAAACAACCAGAGTTTGTATAGCGAAGCGGGCAACTTAGTAGGCGTAGTTTTGTTTGTATATAAACAACCAGAGTTTGTATAGCGAAGCGGGCAACTTAGTAGGTGTAGGTTTGTTTGTATATAGACAACCAGAGTTTGTATAGCGAAGCGGGCAACTTAGTGGGCGTAGGTTTGTTCGTATATAGACAACCAGAGTTTGTATAGCGAAGCGGGCAACTTATAATCTTATACTCTTCACAAAACAGCCACAAGACCATCGACCCACAGATGATAAACATTTAAAAGAAAACATTTCTTACTTGGTTTGCAGACTACTCCAGCAGTGCTGGTGCATGGATCATTTTCCCTGCAAAGAAATGGGCACCAGGAAAGATATGGCTCCGTCCCTTTACAAGCAACTCGATCCATTACAATAGGAAGTTCTGTCGCTCCGTAAAATGATCCAATCTTTGCCTCACTTGCCTCTAGGAAACCAAGCTGCCAGCATACAGTAGTCGCATCTTGTATGTCCCAGTTTGTATCACATACCGCACCCCAAGCACCGTCATGGTAAATCTCGACTCGACCTCTAAGTACGTCATCACCTCCAGCTAGCCGGATGATACCATCTTCAATAAAACAATACAATGTTTTGTCACACCTAAGAAAGTATGTTTTGCCCTATCTTGATAAAAAAAAACATTGTAAGAGGGATGAAATAGCTTAAACTAATATAGATTGGTTTAAAAAAGTTGGTCTTGAGAGCAGCCTTAATGAGTCCAGTGAGTGTAGTTGAGGCATGGATGTGGACGGGAAGGTTATTCCATCAGAGAGTGGGTGTGACAATTGATGAGGAGGCGCATTTTCTGTAGCGAGTGCGGGGGATATGACCAGAGTTGAATTCCAAGTGGGCAGTAAATGATGATCAGAGAACACGAGACGTAGGTTGCTTCATGTGAATTAGTCATTCTGAGATACATTTAGGGGCCAGACCATGTTTAACTTTGTATGCAAGAGTAAGAACTTAAAATCGGATCCTTTGAGACACCAAGGAGCCAGTGTAAGGAGCGCAGAAGGGGAGTGATGTGATATGATTTCTGTGATCTGATGTGATGTGATCTGTGCGAGACACTGAGTTCTGTAATGGAGGGGAGCAATGTTGGATTGATGTAGAGACTATTGCAGTAATCGAGGTAAAACAAAGTAGTGAAAGCATGAACCAGTCGTTCAGTGGTACTTTGTTCTAAGTAGCGTCTAAGCTTTCCGATCTTGTGGATTCAAACAGGCAGCGGAACAACGTGTGTTCTTGGTGAGTTTGTGTAGGGTTAAATGGTGATCAAGGGTGACTCCGAGATCTCTAACGGTCTAAATTGTTTGATATTTTTTATATTAGCATGGATTACATATACAAAATATGCTTTGAACTTATAACAGCTTATAACCGTTAACTTCATGTAAGATCCAGAAAATGTTATTCTTGAGCATCAATAAATTTCTATAGTGATGTGTTTTATAAGAATTACTCATTTGACATGTTTATATAGCATAATGCCGAGTTTTAACGTTACCTCGACATCCAAGAACTTCAAATGCAAAGTAAGGATACGGTGCAATCCAAGTGAGTGTCATTATTCGAAGGAATCTGGTCCTCAATATCTCAGGGAAGGTGACAGTTACTCGTTCACCACCAGCGACATTCCCGTTAAACTAAAAAAGAAAAACAATAATTTTTCGTTTCTAGGTTAATTTGTAATAAATAATATATTGATATTATAGTACACAGTGACACCTATGGCGCTTCAACATTCCCCATCACTTGCCCATGTCAGCTCACTTGGGATTAGATAGTCTGTGCTGCCACATAGCGCACTAAGCTAAGTCGATCCCTGCCCTTACCAAGTATCCGTTTACCCGTTGAAGAGAGAATCAATTAAATAAGAGTGTCTTGAGCAAGTAAACAAGTGTTAACTTTGATCTTACCATTAACAGGGTTGTTTTACGTGCATGCGTTTTTGTTGAATATTATAATTAAAAAATTGTACAATATTTAACAATTGTGTCAATTTGGCTAAAACAAACATCGTATGAAAGTTAACAAAACAAAAAACAAAAACATCATACAAACACGTTTTTGATAACATTATTGTTGTTATAATTGATGTTAAATTTGCATCGGGGATAAAGGGGGAAAAAATATATATATTTATTATTGTTGTTGTTGAAAATAAATATTAAAAAATGTAGACAATCCATGTAGATCGGTCTCGAGTCCAGAGAATTGATATTTGTATAAATCCAATATGTCTAATTGCCCAGTCCCTCGGAAAAGAGATATCTGTATAAACCAAACCCTCCGAACCAGTCAACACTCGCAAATAACAAAGGTACCTAAATCAAAGACTAGCGTCGCTAATCAAGACTAGGGAGCTCCTAGATACAAGAAATGGTATCTGACCTGTATGGTATCTCCGTCTGCATTCGCCAAGTCATGCCAACTTTCAGATTCTCCCGTTGAACTGTACTTAACGCTGAAGGTTTCCATGTAGTATGATGAATGACCCTGTACAATCAGTCCAGTAACAACTGGGCCTGGTAGTCCTAGATCCACTTGAATCCAAGAGTCTGCTACATCCTTTACACTTGGTACCCACCAGTGGCTGTTTCCTGTGTATAAAAACAAACGTCACTGATGAATGCTATTCTTTAGCAGAACTTAGAATCAATCCCTTATCCATTCCAATAAATTGTTATTTTCAAAGTTGATCATCACTTCCTACAAATGGTATATTTCGATTATTTCGTCGCAAACATATAGGGGTTATAATTAATGAAACACTTCCCTGAGGCCACTTCCATTATTACCTAGTAGTTTAATTGCTATAATATGGACTCCATGGTCAGTGTGCTTCTTTTTGTGCAATATTTTTTTCACGTTTAGCAAATGCTCCTCTGGGTTCGTCACGTATTCCAGATACCTTCTTCGACTTCCCACTGGCTGGAAAAATTGTTGGGACGGCGTCGTGTTTAAGAATGGCTCTTCTCGTCATGTCAAAGGAGTGGTGTATCCCGGATTCGAAGCACGACGGCGGCTCGAAATGTTCGCTGCATAGCGCTGAAAAAGACGTCGGACCGGACCACTTTGCTCTAGTTAATCTGACTTTCGCAGCCCACAACCGCCTATACTTGGGATCTGCAGGAAACAGATGAAGACTGACCCCATCTTTAGTTGTTTTGCTGCATCCAGCAGCAATACACCTGGTCGGCATTGCCGGAAAAATGCCAGAAAAAAAAAACCTTTTCGCAGCGCACAAACTCACGTCTTAGAATTACATGTACTTTTGCACGTGTGTTTATCTACGCATCGAGGGGGGTCTATGTTTGATCGAGACAAAGTCTTCCTTTTCCTATATCACAAAAGGGGTAGGCGGAGTCAACCTCCCCAGCACTTAATTAATTTTTTTAAGATATAAATCGTGACAAACAATTACTTAAAAAATGTTTTATTGTTAATAAACATATACTCTTATGTTTAAAAGAAAACAAATCCTATTTCCAGGTGCCTTTAAATAAGCTTTTTGTATTCCTTTTTATTTGAATGTACATTGTTTTTTAATTCAGCCAGTAGGCTGCATGCAATAAGCATTTTTTTAATTAAAACCACAATTTTTATAATAATAATAATAATAATTGTATGACTAGACACTCTTCCTTAGTTCGTAGCAAACACAAAAAACTCACCAAAATTTCTGACACAAAGATACATAAGGACTGCTATCCATGGAACCAGGTTCAACTTGAACCAGGAGGGATAAAGTGAGTAGATAAGACTAGTATGTGGATCAGGTCAGCAAGTTCTGCCTGCAGTTAAACGGAAATGGAGTATGACTTGCCTTCATTGAGTCGAGCTTTTGGCGGTGAATATGACGCCGAAAGAGATGATGATGCAGTAATACTCCCATCAGGGATCGCCCCACTCTCCATTCCCAACGGTCCAATGGTACATGCTGGTCCTGAAATAAGTCAATAAAACAATCATTACATTAAATCTAAAGTCAAGATCTTCTGTTTCCAATTATGATACAGTATGGAGGATGAACATAAATAAAACTGCAGCTTTTTAGTAAAGTTGATGATTGTCATTTGTGCTCATAACAGGCTTGAATGTTTTGTGCTCAGCAGGGTATAGTACACAGTCCACTAAAGTCGCAATTGGGGCTGACTGCTTTACAAGAAATGCAATTAAATGTAGTTTACTGACAATTTATTAAATTTCAAATCCCGTTTAATAGTTATTTAGTTTAAACTTAGATAAACACCAGTTTTGCAAGAAGGGAGGTATGTTTAGACTGCATTTTAATGTTCACCGTCTGAATATGATCCCGGGGTTTCCTGGTTGTTGATTGGATGGGCCAGACAAAGTCCTGCAAAACAAAACAAAATATATTTTCACTTCCATGTTTATAAATAATATTTGAAATTGTGTGTAAAACCCTGCAGCGTGGGCTGCTGTCAGCACATTGTGACATATTTCAATATTCCATTGCCTTAAAAACCACATCGTATACATTGTCAGCTCATTGTGTCACGATATCCTAAGTTGGACCATGTCACGTGCCATAGAGGGGTTGTCAATCACCAAGGGGGTCAGTGATTTGGTAAGGAGGGGACGGGACAAACCTCTGCCATTATACTTTGTGTAATTGGCATGTCAATTGGTAATGTTCGATGAAACCAAATTGAGCAATATGTACAACAAGGGTTTTAAGTGGGTTTTAAAGGAACACGTTGCATTGGATCGGACGAGTTTGTCTTTGAAAAGCGTTTGTAGCCTCGAAATTGCGTGGTTTTCCTTTTACCTCGTCGACTAACACGGACAGCCATTTATAGCCAATTTTTTTGTTCAAATCCTGATCTGGTAATTTGTTCTTTGTTCAACACTCAACAAAACAGTGATTAACGAGCAAGTGATCGAGTGACTGTCTTGCACCAAAAGCGGGTAAACTACTTATAGTTATTGTATCGGGGATTCAAAGTTACGACCGAGCCAAATGTGTTTTCTGTAAAGATTCAATTAAGTTATATTTTTGACGATTTTGTTTTGACAAGATGATACTAATAATACTTTATACAAATCATGTTTTACTTTACACTGATTTTAGTTACAACTCAGTTAGTTGTGGATATTACACTGAGAAGTTGATTCAACAAAACACTCACCGACTAGAAGTACACTCATGAGCAGCATCGAACTAGCGAAGGCACAAGTAGACATGGTCAGATGATTGTAGGTTCAAGAAATGACGGCACAATGCTCTATCTAAATGCTCGGGCACGGTCCTATACACAATATGACAGCACAATATTACGTCAATGCACGGGAACACTACTACTCTGATCTGAAACCCGACAACAAATTTTTTTTATATTATACTCATGTACAACATCGTCAGTATTCAAAGTAGGTTATCTTAAATCCATGTACCGGAAAGTTTATTTTGAAAGACAATGACTGGAAATGACAAATCGGTTTCAGTGAGACTGCAGTTTCAAGGTTGTTGGTTAAAGTCGTGATTGCGTGAAAGACGTTCCATTGCTAATGTTAGAAGCTGTTACAGACAAATTATAAACCAGAAATTAGTCAATAATCAACAAAATGTGTTTTCTACTTCAACTTCACACTTGATTTCAAAATTACCCAAGTTCGTAGGCCTGCTCGGAGTCCCAACAAGTAGGCCTGCATGTACTCGAGGAATGATCAGACACCTTTAACTATTGGTACCTGGCCACAGTTCTTGGTACCCGGCCAAAAATGTCTTCTTTACTACACACTGATCTCGAGAACGACTGTCTGACTAATGTGAATCCAATGTCACTCATCACAATTTAACCTAGATGCGAAAAGGTCGAAACTATTCAACAATTTATTGTTAAATTTTGTAAACTATAAACTCAGTACCTCTCTAATCTAAAGTTTAATACTTACTTTATTTAGAAATCAACATCAATGTACAATACAACATGAGATGACAAAATCAGCTCAAAACGAAGAGAAATCGTTCCACTCAACGGGCACAAAAGGCGATCGAATCTTAACCGCCACGACGGGCTCGAAGAAGCGCCTCTACACGATGCCTTTATACTATTAAGGTTGCCAGTGAAAATCTAGAGGGGGGGGATAAACACTAGTAGAGACTCCCTTGGTGATTGACAACCCCTCTATGGCACGTGACATGGTCCAACTTAGGATATCGTGACATAATGAGCTGACAATGTATACGATGTGGTTTTTAAGGCAATGGAATTTTGAAATATGTCACAATGTGCTGACAGCGGCCCACGCTGCAGGGTTTTACACACAATTTCAAATATTATTTATAAACATGGAAGTGAAAATGTATTTTGTTTTTGTTGCAGGACTTTGTCTGGGCCATCCAATCAACAACCAGGAAACCCCAGGATCATACTCGGATGGTGAACATTAAAATGCTGTCCAATTATACCTCCCTTCTTGCAAAACTGTGTGTTTATCTTATAAGTTTAAACTAAATAATTATTAAACGGGATTTAACATTTAATATTTGTGTCAGTACACACCATTTAATTTCATTGATTATAAAGAAGTCAGTCCCAATTGCGACTTCAGTTTCTTTGCTTTATACGAAGCTATTAACGTGCAATATTCAGCCGACGTGTGTCAAACTAAAAGAAGAATGCATGGCTCAATAGGAGGCCACATTATTGCACATACCTTATTTGAACCCTCTTGGGAATGGGCGTGGCCACAGTCTGTAGTAGGTTGCTGATATGTGTTTATTTACACCGCCCAAATGAATGTTAAACAGCTACTTGAGCGGAATGTTTATAACGGAAATGCTAATGTTAACTTGATAATAATAGTGTAATTTTGATATTGTGTACACTTCTGAATTTGTCGTAATTATCGATTAATAAATCCAAGTCCATGATTTGCAGTCAAAAAGTAGCTATGTGGTCCCGGGAATGGTCCCTATCCCGCGGCGCGGCACAGGTTGGGGGAGTTTTCTAATGAGGTCAGTGCTATGGGTGATGGGACTGGGACAGGTGATGGGATTAGGACTAGACTTGTGGACAAGTCTTTAATGGTCCCACGCGGTGATATAGTCGAGTTGTGTCGGTGTTCTCGGGAGATCACTGCTCTCGCGCGAACTGCTGGTTGTCCGACTTCTACTCCCCATTTAAATGGGACCGTGTAGTCGACGTGAGAGCAGTAGTCTTGCAGGGCCGGCAGTCTCGCAAGAATACACTGCGGGAATTGCAGGGAGAGTCGGAACACTATCACCGCGACAGACATTTAAATACTTGTCCACAAGTCTAGTTTAGGACTTGAATCAAGTCTACCCACACAATCGTACCATCAACAAACACACTGAAAAAGCTCCCTACCATGGGGTCAGGGTTACCTTGTAAACTTCATTACACACTCAGCATCCAGCTAGGCACAGAAATACTCACCGTAGCGCTAGGTTGAAAAGTGCTGGTTTGGCATGATATTCTGTCCTCGTGGAAATCGTGTTTCCCCAACTCCCCACCCCAACCCTCTCCATAAGGGTTTCAGTGTAACACAAAAGTGCCCAATAATTGTGATCTGGGGGGGGGGGGGGTTGTTGATTAGTCTTGGTGCAAGACGTTTCTCGTCTCCCTTTCACGCACACCGCGGCCAATTCACCGACAGCGCCCGCACCGACTCACCTGACTTATGAGTGGACTAAGTCAGGTGAGTCGGTTTGGTCGCGGTGTGCGTGAAAGGGAAGAGAGAAACGTCTTGCACCAAGACTAGTTGTTGATAGGCCCTAACAATGATTTGGTCTTATTTGCTGAGAGGGAAGTTTGGAAAAACAAACTGGTCTAGGGGTGTTTTGACTTGGTGGGGGAATAACTCGAGCGGGCCCAGGGACTTCCCATTTTAAATTGAGCATAGGATTACAATTCAACAGTCAATAAATAAACAGCACTTTAAAGTAAAAAGCTGTTAGTCTTCTAATTTTGTTCGTGACTCTTTTAAATATGAAGACATAAGGTTAATCCAGGACCAAGGCTTGAATGAATTGGCGTGTACTTGAGAGCTTGGGTTCTGGCATAGTGATGGTGAAATGTGGTCAAGTCTAAATAACGGGTGTTGATGTTTGTGTTACACTTTATGGCATCGCAGTCAACAAGTTCAAACAAAGATTTAATGGTAAAAACAATGACGTGCTGCTGCCTCCTGTAGCTCATCCAGTTAAGTGACTTTAAACGTTCCTCATAGGGCATGTCACCTCGCCGTGGCGTTGAGCACACGACTTCATCACGGCCTTAATTTTAGTGTTTTAATGTTGACTGCCTTTTCTATTTCACTAGTAATGTCATTTAATACCATCATACTCATCTAGATCTAGTAAAACAGTTATGACCCATTCATCATTTTTATAATAGAGTAATAGTGCCCTCTGTAAGCAATTCGTGGTGGGCGGATCGCTGACATTTATTGGTCGTGGATACACAGAACAGGGACGTCTTGCACCAAGACTGCTCCCTGAATACGAGAACGGTATACTGTACGAAATGTCAAGACAACTAACTATTTTCAGAGCCAGCACTCCCCAGAAATTTTTTTACACATGATTGTATGTATCCACAAGTTGACTATTTTATATTTACTTCTTTTTCTAGGTATAATCTTAAGTTGCCTTATGATAAACGCTGCATTTTGCTTTGTAAACAAATTTTTGTCCTGTTCTTAAAATCTGCATACATTAATTATCATGATTAAACCTAATTTAAATACTTAAAATATAAATACATAAAACTTGTTTATTTTGTATGAAAATGTATTTGTTGTTGAAGTCCTCACAGTCACTTTTTGAATGTAAACCGTTTTACTTTACATTTTGAATCTTTTATCTGATTTTACTGAGTATATATTCACGGTTCACGTTTTGATTAATGATTGAAATCGAGTAACATTATTATTACATTGTATTCCTATTATTAATAATTGAGCCGTCCATGCACAGGTCCTTTAGTAAGTCTTCAGCCCACAGTTAGGGTTTGGCGCTCTATGCTCCATTCACGGTATCTATATAGAAAGAGAATAGATACGAGATTGTAATCATAATAGCATGCTACTGCAGGCTGCGTGGTACAAGAGGTTGATGTTAAACCAGTTTTGCTTTTTATAACAAGAATTTACAAGTGGTAGACAAAAATATATTCTAGCTTTTGATATAAAGCTTCATGTCCTTTTCAAACAAGCAATAGTGAGGTATTCCGTGCACGATGTGTGTGTTAAAACAAATGCCATTTGGGGGCATGTGTTTTACTGCCCCCACGTACTCCCCGCCTTTTTAAGACAAGAGTACAACAAAGATGGTTTAGAAATAATTTCATGTAGCCAAGAAAAATTCATAGAATTAGAAACAGCAACAGTAAACTAATTGACAGACGAGAAACCATTTTGAACACACACCAAGTCATTATAGTTGCGCTCAGTTAAGAAGTTCACATATTTATTTAGAATAGGCTATTTTTATCATCGAAACGGATTTGAAAGTTCCGATATGTTCTGGTTGTTTTCGACAATGTTTCTTTCCTGGCTCTTTTCACCAATAATTTTTATTGCACGGACCTTTTCGAATGCGAATGCGAAGCGAGTTTTGGCAACGCAATAATCGGTACGCGCTCATTTAAATTTTTGTTGCAAGGAAATTCGCTTCGCACGAAGCATTGGCAGGAAATATATTCAGGGCTTATATTCCTACATTATAATTACTATTTTAACAGATAGTTAAGAGCGGACCTTCGGATATTATTGATTTGTTACTCCTACATTATAATTACCTGAGCATCTACTGCAAGCCATCCTCAGAGTGGTAAATGTCTCGCCAACCTGGGATAAAAAAGAATATTCCCTTAAACATGATACATTTCAAATTCTTCACCTTTTAAACAAACTTTCAGTTTCCCTTGTGGTGTTTTTAATATCTAGTTAAAACTAGATGTTAAGAACCGAAGTATGTGTCCAAACAACCGAAATACAAATTTGGGTCCAATACAAAATACCAATTGCCAGTTCAGCCTGACTACAGAATTTAGTCAGGCCTCTAGGATCAATTAATACTGGCCCGGAGATTTTCTAGAATGTAGTTCAATCACTCACAGTAAGAGTGGAACGTCAAATTTGATTTCAATTTGCAATCTGAATCAATTGACTAGACTAGTTGTCTTTACGGATGATTTGAAGCTATATTGTGTGGATTATAGTAAATAATACAATTCGGACTGGGTTAGAATTTAGGGTAATGAAAATAGGAAATGTGCAGTAATGATAACCTACTAAATTAGAGATCTTATGAAATTTAAATCCCCGAGGACAAATTACGATAGTTGAGAATTGCTCAAGTATGATAAAGTGCGCCACCAAGAGTTTGCAAAGGAAATGTCAACTTTAAAGTGTAAAGTCCCCGGCCGTCATAAAATGGTTTCATCATTTCTTAATACATCTGATTTTCTTAGTACATGAACGTGAAACGATAAAGGGATATTTATATCTCAGAACCATTACGCAAATTCACACAAGCTTACTTTGGGCAGCGGAGACCGATAATCTTTGCTAGGGTTAATAAAAAGGTCGCGTTCTTCAATCACGTTGAAATTGAGTACACGTTTGTGGAGCTCCCTTTGAATACTTTAAAAATGTAAGCCTGGTATCGGCGGTTTGCAAATTTTATGAGTTTCCTTTTCATAAGACGATACGTACCTTTAGCACAGATTACTCCAGCAGTTTCTGTGTTTGTGCACTTGGGTTTATCCCAGCAATGCGATGGACAGTCGGTGATTTTGGCCTCGGAGCCGTCACAGATAACCCCATCCATAAGGTTAGGATTACTGCCTTGACCGAAGAAAGCACCCACCTCAGCATGCGTGGCACCAGAATAACCCAGCTGTCTGCAGGCGACCCCAGCATCAGTCAAGTCCCACTCATTGTCGCAGATGGCGCCCCATGTACCATCCACATTGATCTCCACTCTTCCACTTCCCCTGGCCGGTCCATCCACAAGCCTCACATCATCTGATTGTTTATAAAGATGAGAGTTGAACTCGCTATATTGTTGCCAAATCTAAAGAGTTTCAAGTGAGTGTCAATTTGACCCCTTGTTTTGAAATTGATTGCATCGTGACAATTATTTAGTGATTTAGAATTTATATTCGTGAGGCTTAATTTTGTTTTGAAAAGAAGAGGAGATAATAGGAATATTGTGTTGTTAAGGAAGAAAGTTGAAGGAATGAGGCTCACAAAACCATCTAACGATTTAAACGTTTATAAAATATGTGTTTTATGGGCAACTATTTTTATTTTCTCCAACCAAATATTTGAGAAGCCCAAGTTGCAATAATATCGAGACGGGATTTAGTATTATATTCGTGAGGCATAAAGGAAGACGTTGCCTTGGGTCGGTCGAATTGGTCTTTGAAAAGCGTTCTGTAACCGTTTGTTATAAAATGCATATAGGTAGAAAGATGTTGTAATAGTAGAATGCAATGATCTACACACAAAATAGGCCGCGAAATTGCGTGGTTTTCTTTTTACCTCGTCGAACAACACGGTCGGCCATTTATGGGAGTCACATTTTTGACTCCCAAAAATGGCCGACCGTGTTAGTTCGCGACGTAAAAGGAAAATCGTGCAATTTTTGAGTGATACTTGTGTAGATCATTATATTCTACTTGTAAAACATATTTCTAACCATAATTGCATATCATAAGAAACGGTTTCAAACGCTTTTTATAGACCAACTCGTCCGATCCAAGGCAACGTGTTCCTTTAATTTTGTTTTGAAAAGATAAGAGGAATATTGTGTATCTTCCTTATAAGACAGAAAGATGTAGGAATAAGGCTCAGAAAACCATCCGACGATTTAACGTTGTAGTGTTTTATTGGAAACAATGTTTTTCTCCAACCAAGTTTCTCTTTGAGAAATATAAGCGTCAACTCATCCGTCGCGTTATCAAATATTGCTATTATTGATATTTCTTAGGCTTCGATAAAGGTATTGATTTTATAAATGCAACATTAGCTTTTATTCTTGTTTAGTAAAACTATATTTGGGTGTGGTCCCTGGCTACACGGCAGTTAAAGGCAGTGGACACTATTGGTAATAACTCAAAATAATTATTGGCATAAAACCTTACTTGGTGACGAGTAATAACTTGGGAGAGGTTGATGGTATAAAACATTGTGAGAAACGGCTCCCTCTGAAGTGCCATAGTTTTAGAGAAAGACGTAATTTTCCACGAACTTGATTTCGAGACCTCAGATTTAGAACTTGAGGTCTTGAAATCAACCATCTCAACGCACACAACTTTGTGTGACAAGGGTGTTTTTTTCTTTCATTATTATCTCGCAAGTTCGATGACCGATTGAGCTCAAATTTTCACAGGTTTGTTATTTTATGCTTTTGTTGAGATACACCAACTGTGAAGGCTAGTCTTTGAAATGTACCAATAGTGTCCACTGCCTTTAACGTTTGTAAGGCTTCTGACTGGCACCCGAACAAAGCTATAAAACATAGGGCTAGATAGCTCAGTTGGTAGAGCGCCGGCACGTTAATCCAAAGGTCGTTGGTTCGAATCACACTCTAGTAAATTCTTTGTTCAACCCCAAAAATCATTTCGAAAATTTGTAACCGTTATTTTTTTTTGTCTGAGATAACTGAAGGTTTCCTTAAAAGCTTCAAGCCAGCAGTCCCATGACCATCGACTAACAGATAAAACACAATAACAAAAGCAACAAATATTTCTTACTTGGTTTGCAGATTACTCCAGCAGTGCTGGTGCATGGATTATTTTCCCTGCAAAGAAAAGAGCACCTGGAAAGATATGGCTCTGTCCCTTTACAAGCAACTCGATCCATTACAATAGGAAGTTCTGTCGCTCCATAAAATGATCCTTTCTTTGCCTCACTTGCCTCTAGGAAACCAAGCTGCCTGCATACAGTAGTCGCATCTTGTATGTCCCAGTTTGTATCACATACCGCACCCCAAGCACCGTCATGGTAAATCTCGACTCGACCTCCAAGTACGTCATCACCTCCAGCTAGCCGGATGATACCATCTTCAATTAAACAGTACAATGTTTGTATTAATACGCCTAGGAAAGTATTTTTTGCCCTTGTTGTCTTGTATGTCTGTCTGTGTGTTTGTGTGTCTGTCTGTCTGTATGTCTGTCGGTCATGCTGTCTGTCTGTCGGTCATGCTGTCTGTCGGGCTGGCGGTCGGTCTGACCGATCTGACATTACAATATTAGAGATTGAGTGGTGACATTTTTAGGTACACAATACCGCTTTACTAAACAAGCACGGGTTTTCTGTAAGCAGATTATCTGAATAAGAAAATAAATCAAAACTATGTTATTTGTTAAAGCTTTTTGGAAAGATAACAGGATTTTAGAACAAAATTACCTCATCGTGATGACGTAACAAAATTAACGTTCGTAAAATATTTATATAAACAAAAGCATTGATATGTAACCCAAAATCCCACTTTTGTCATTTGTTTGCACCGTTTTTAAACGACGATTGACACTTTTAACTGATCTAAATTAATCATAAATGAGTAGGGGAAGTACTGCGTCTAGAGCACTTAAGTACTTGTCTGTTTTTCATAAATGTTCTGTACAATGTTTAATATAATCTTACATCTGAGAAGAGTCATGCACAATTTGTATTCGAATTAGAGACTTTTGAATTTCATCAAGTGGGGCTTGTTCTGAATAAGCAGAATACTTTGTTTTGGTATAAATTATTTTTCTGGCCAGTGAAAATATATACAAGGTCGGCCCAATGTGTATAGGGGTTGCGAACAAGCTTTTAACGTGGGGTCCAGTGGAGTGGGTGGCATAGAAAAGCTCTCCTTGCTATAATATTTACATAACTTTTTATGAAACTTAGACATGGTTCACATCCCGTATTAGGCTGTTTGATTTTGTCATAAAACCCAGTGAGGATTCTCTGTTTGTGTTTCTATAAATCGTACATGTTTTGATATCAACATGTACTAGAAAATAACTTCAGCTATTAACATTCATTCTGTAGATTCATTCACAATGACCCACTGTCATCCGAGTGTTAAGACACTTGTGATTATCAGCTTTTTACTTTTTCAATAATATGATAATTATATCCATCAATACTTCATCGATGTAATTATTAGACTCGTTGAGATACGGCGGCCACTTCAGGAGTGCAATGTTTGGTTTGAGCGTAGACAAACACATTTACCGAAACCAAAAAGTGTCTCAATGTGTCCACTAAACATCAAATAGACTTATTGATGTCTCGGTTTACCTTGTTTACCATAAGGGAGAGGACAAACGTTGCTAAGCCATAAATGTGACAATGGGAGACTTATTCAACTGCCATTGAGAGCACTATAACAATTTGATATACATAAAAATTCGGCGATAATGTAATTTGACTCCCTCGGTCGTTCCCCCAATTCTCCATTTCTTAGACAGTTCTTTGCTTTGTATTTTCCCATTGCAAAGTTAATTTGATGTCTGTACACAATTAGACCTGGTTTTTATTTTGTAATACGAATTTAATTTGTTGAGACAATAAAGTTCCAGTTGAAATGTCAAAAAGATTTCTTCTTTTTTGGTTTTTATTAGTTTCTTTACATTATTCCCTTCTCCCCTTATGCTTTGTTGTCTGCTCCTCAAATACAAACAAATTCATATTTGAATAACTATTTCACTCAGTTACGTTTGCTTAAAACATAATTCTGAAAGTTTGAACGTCACCTCGGCATCCAAGAACTTCAAAGGTAAAATGAGGAACAGAACTAATCCAAGTGAGTGTCATTATTCGAAGGAATCTGGTCCTCAATATCTCAGGAAGGGTGACAGTTACTCGTTCACCACCATTCACATTCCCGTTAAACTAAAACAGAAATCAAAGAGAAATAACTTGAGGCTCTTCTTGTGAGCAGCATAGTCATTAAATTTAATTCATATTATTCCGATCTAAGGATAATTGATGACTCTTGTGGGAACTTACAAAGCTCTTTTCACAGGAAAAATCCCGGGAACTTTTGGTCGATCTTTTCACACTACAAAAAAAAAAAACTCCCGGGAATTTCCCGGGTAATAACTTATGCCCGGGAAATAAATAACCCTGCTCAGGGGTAGGGTTAAGGAATTTAACCCCGGAAATAGTAATCCCATGAGTTACCATTAGTTGGATAGTGACACCGGTTGGGTGGCGCTGGGGTCAAAAACTCCCGGAATTTTCCAGGGAGTTTATGTTCCGGGAAATGGTTTTGTAGTGTGAAAAGGTCTGAAGTGTGACTTTTGACCTGTATACAGCTGAGGCTGCAATAATCGACTGTAAATACATTGGGATTTTCATTCAAACATGGTTCTAAATAACATGTTGGATTAAAGGCAAGAATTATATTTGGTTTTTGAAACCGTTCGATAAATTTCATCCTGTATTATATGACTGTATGATGGAAAATAACCCGGCGGACTCCCCTTCGGACTCGGACTCTAACTTAACACACGAGGGACTCGACTTAAACATTGTCGTAAGGTTCAAAATGTTAATGCGCAAAAATGGGCCGGGTGTATTTAGCGATACTTGGGAAAATAAGAAAATTGCTAACTCGTATTTTCGGTCAAACTTGAACCATTGAGCCTCATAGTTTTATCATACAAGCGGGCACATAGTGAGCATTGGACATGACTTGGATAAGTGGTTTGATGCATGTTACTTAGGGTATTTGAAATTTTTGCCAGCTAAGAAGATTGGTTTGAAATAGTTTGATTTAGAAGTTATAGTTGTAAATTTTGTATTTTTAGATCAACACCATAATGCGTTTGTTCGTATTTGTCATGGAATATAGGTTTTTTTCGGCGACGTTACTTTAATTAGTCGCCGATACCGCGATACGAATTACGGAGAAGAGATATCAGTATAAAACTAGATATAGTGTTTGTACAAACAAACACTAGGTGTTCGGCTATTGTTGGGTCAGTGTTTGAATAAATGAAACAAGTATTGTTAATAGCTCGTCAAATTACAAAGAAATCAAAACCAAACAGTTTTCTCGATGTGTAATAATTTATAGAAAAAGCATCAAAAAGTTTACATTTCAACCTAAAAGCCTTTAAATACTGCCTTTTCAAAGCATTTTACAGGCTCTTCCAGTTTAAAAAGGTCAAAAAGTCAAGAAAAGGTCACCAACACACCCATTTTTGTGGAATACGTGAGGCCCTTTCATATGATGTATAGATTGTCAAAATAGCTTTTGTGGTTGAGGAAACGTGAACTGATGAATAATGGCGACTGGAGAAGAGACTAACTAACCGGAAGGGAAATGTTTGTTGAAAACGCCTTGAAAACAGACTACGTACGTAAAGCCCTTTCATATGATGTAGATTGTCAAAATAGCTTTTGTGGTTGAGGGCATAGGAACTTATGCATGATGACGACTGGAGAAGAGACTAACTGGAAGGGAAATGTTTGTTGAAAACGCCTTGAAAACAGACTACGTACGTAAAGCCCTTTCATATGATGTATAGATTGTCAAAATAGCTTTTGTGGTTGAGGACATAGGAACTTATGCATAATGACGACTGGAGAAGAGACTAACTAACCGAATAGGAAATGTTTGTTGAAAACATCTGAAAACAGACTACGTACGTAAAGCCCTTTCATATGATGTATAGATTGTCAAAATAGCTTTTGTGGTTGAGGACATAGGAACTTATGCATAATGACGACTGGAGAAGAGACTAACTAACCGAATAGGAAATGTTTGTTGAAAACATCTGAAAACAGACTACGTACGTAAAGCCCTTTCATATGATGTATAGATTGTCAAAATAGCTTGTGTGGTTGAGGACATAGGAACTTATGCATAATGACGACTGGAGAAGAGACTAACTAACCGAAAGGGAAATGTTTGTTGAAAACACCTTGAAAACAGACTACGTACGTAAAGCCCTTTCATATGATGTATAGATTGTCAAAATAGCTTGTGTGGTTGAGGATATGGGAGCTTATGCATAATGACGACTGGAGAAGAACCTAACTAGGAGGAAAATCTTTGTTGAAAACGCCTTGAAAACAGACTACGTACGTAAAGCCCTTTCATATGATGTATAGATTGTCAAAATAGCTTTTGTGGTTGAGGACATAGGAACTTATGCATAATGACGACTGGAGAAGAGACTAACTAACCGAACAGGAAATGATTGTTGAAAACATCTGAAAACAGACTACGTACGTAAAGCCCTTTCATATGATGTATAGATTGTCAAAATAGCTTGTGTGGTTGAGGACATAGGAACTTATGCATAATGACGACTGGAGAAGAGACTAACTAACCGAAAAGGAAATGTTTGTTGAAAACACCTTGAAAACAGACTACGTACGTAAAGCCCTTTCATATGATGTATAGATTGTCAAAATAGCTTGTGTGGTTGAGGATATGGGAGCTTATGCATAATGACGACTGGAGAAGAAAATAACTAGGAGGAAAATCTTTGTTGAAAACGCCTTGAAAACAGACTAAAGCGAAGCTATTTATAGGAGAAAAAAAAATTAAATACAAAAATAAATCGTACAAATTTTGGTCGCCAAGTGGTCTCCCATCCAAATACTGACTGGGCTCGATTTTGCTTAACTTTAGTGACAGGTGTTATCAACGCAGTATGGTACGCAGCCTAAAACGATCAACACGTGGTGCAGAGCGTGACCATGCTCATCAATGCACCGCATACTTACACGTGGTGACCGCAATGCACCGCATGCTTACACGTGGTGACAAAGTACATGTACATGTAATTGTAAAATCTTTACGCGCAATCAATGGGGGAATTTTGTAGTGCTTTATACGTGAATTTTAGATTTTTCAACATCGATTTTGAACCAGAAGACAAGATCAAAATGGGGTCATGTCTGTGAGGTGTTTACGGAGTTTTTAATGCCCTTTCCGATGATGTATTGATTGTCAAAATCCGTCATGCAGATCAAAAGTTATGATTTTTTAAAATAATACCGCATACTTACACGTGGTGACCGCAATGCACCGCATGCTTACACGTGGTGACAAAGTACATGTACATGTAATTGTAAAATCTTTACGCGCAATCAATGGGGGAATTTTGTAGTCTTTATACATGAATTTTGAAATTTTCAACTTCTCTTTTGAGCCAGAAGACAAAATCAAAATGGGGTCATGTCTGTGAGGCGTTTACGGAGTTTTTAATGCCCTTTCAGATGATGTATTGATTGTAAAAATCCCTCATGTAGATCAAAAGTTATGATTTTTTGAAATAATAAACTTTGAGTTAGTGTATCTCGTCAACTGATGACGTCATCGTGACGTAACAACTTTTGCATCATCTACTGGTTATTGTCTACCTGTGTGCAAAGTTTCAACTTAATGCAAGCTTCGCATCTATGTTTTTTCTTGCGGACAATCGACAGCGAGAAGAATGAGAAAAACCAAAAAAAAACTAGATATAGTGTTTGTACAAACAAACACTAGGTGTTCGGCTATTGTTGGGTCAATGTTTGAATAAATGAAACAAGTATTGTTAATATTGTCAAATTACAAAGAAATCAAAACCAAACAGTTTTCTCGATGTGTAATAATTTATAGAAAAAGCATCAAAAGTGTACATTTCAACCTAAAAGCCTTTAAATACTGCCTTTTCAAAGCATTTTACAGGCTCTTCCAGTTTAAAAAGGTCAAAAAGTCAAGAAAAGGTCACCAACACACCCATTTTTGTGGAATACGTGAGGCCCTTTCATATGATGTATAGATTGTCAAAATAGCTTTTGTGGTTGAGGACATAGGAACTTATGCATAATGACGACTGGAGAAGAGACTAACTAACCGAATAGGAAATGTTTGTTGAAAACATCTGAAAACAGACTACGTACGTAAAGCCCTTTCATATGATGTATAGATTGTCAAAATAGCTTGTGTGGTTGAGGATATAGGAACTTACGCATAATGACGACTGGAGAAGAGACTAACTAACCAAAAAAAGGAAATGTTTGTAGAAAACACCTTGAAAACAGACTACGTACGTAAAGCCCTTTCATATGATGTATAGATTGTCAAAATAGCTTGTGTGGTTGAGGATATGAGAGCTTATGCATAACGACGACTGGAGAAGAGACTAACTAGGAGGAAAATCTTTGTTGAAAACGCCTTGAAAACAGACTAAAGCGAAGCTATTTATAGGAGAAAAAAAAATTAAAAATTAATACAAAAATAAATCGTACAAATTTTGGTCGCCAAGTGGTCTCCCATCCAAATACTGACTGGGCTCGATTTTGCTTAACTTTAGTGACAGGTGTTATCAACGCAGTATGGTACGCAGACTAAAACGATCAACACGTGGTGCAGAGCGTGACCATGCTCCTCAATGCACCGCATACTTACACGTGGTGACCGCAATGCACCGCATGCTTACACGTGGTGACAAAGTACATGTACATGTAATTGTAAAATCTTTACGCGCAATCAATGGGGGAATTTTGTAGTGCTTTATACGTGAATTTTAGATTTTTCAACATCGATTTTGAACCAGAAGACAAGATCAAAATGGGGTCATGTCTGTGAGGTGTTTACGGAGTTTTTAATGCCTTTTCCGATGATGTATTGATTGTCAAAATCCGTCATGCAGATCAAAAGTTATGATTTTTTGAAATAATACCGCATACTTACACGTGGTGACCGCAATGCACCGCGTGCTTACACGTGGTGACAAAGTACATGTACATGTAATTGTAAAATCTTTACGCGCAATCAATGGGGGAATTTTGTAGTCTTTATACAGTGTACATGAATTTTGAAATTTTCAACCTCGATTTTGAACCGGAAGACAAGATCAAAATGGGGTCATGTCTGTGAGGTGTTTACGGAGTTTTTAATGCCCTTTCCGATGATGTATTGATTGTAAAAATCCTTCATGCAGATCAAAAGTTATGATTTTTTGAAATAATAAACTTTGAATGAGTGTATCTCGTCAACTGATGACGTCATCGTGACGTAAGAACTTTTGCATCATCTACTGGTTATTGTCTACCTGTGTGCAAAGTTTCAACGTAATGCAAGCTTCGCATCTATTTTTTTTCTTGCGGACAATCGACAGCGAGAAGAATGAGAAAAACCAAAAAAAAACTAGATATAGTGTTTGTACAAACAAACACTAGGTGTTCGGCTATTGTTGGGTCAATGTTTGAATAAATGAAACAAGTATTGTTAATATTGTCAAATTACAAAGAAATCAAAACCAAACAGTTTTCTCGATGTGTAATAATTTATAGAAAAAGCATCAAAAGTGTACATTTCAACCTAAAAGCCTTTAAATACTGCCTTTTCAAAGCATTTTACAGGCTCTTCCAGTTTAAAAAGGTCAAAAAGTCAAGAAAAGGTCACCAACACACCCATTTTTGTGGAATACGTGAGGCCCTTTCATATGATGTATAGATTGTCAAAATAGCTTTTGTGGTTGAGGACATAGGAACTTATGCATAATGACGACTGGAGAAGAGACTAACTAACCGAATAGGAAATGTTTGTTGAAAACATCTGAAAACAGACTACGTACGTAAAGCCCTTTCATATGATGTATAGATTGTCAAAATAGCTTGTGTGGTTGAGGATATAGGAACTTACGCATAATGACGACTGGAGAAGAGACTAACTAACCAAAAAAAGGAAATGTTTGTAGAAAACACCTTGAAAACAGACTACGTACGTAAAGCCCTTTCATATGATGTATAGATTGTCAAAATAGCTTGTGTGGTTGAGGATATGAGAGCTTATGCATAACGACGACTGGAGAAGAGACTAACTAGGAGGAAAATCTTTGTTGAAAACGCCTTGAAAACAGACTAAAGCGAAGCTATTTATAGGAGAAAAAAAATTAAAAATTAATACAAAAATAAATCGTACAAATTTTGGTCGCCAAGTGGTCTCCCATCCAAATACTGACTGGGCTCGATTTTGCTTAACTTTAGTGACAGGTGTTATCAACGCAGTATGGTACGCAGACTAAAACGATCAACACGTGGTGCAGAGCGTGACCATGCTCCTCAATGCACCGCATACTTACACGTGGTGACCGCAATGCACCGCATGCTTACACGTGGTGACAAAGTACATGTACATGTAAGTGTAAAATCTTTACGCGCAATCAATGGGGGAATTTTGTAGTGCTTTATACGTGAATTTTAGATTTTTCAACATCGATTTTGAACCAGAAGACAAGATCAAAATGGGGTCATGTCTGTGAGGTGTTTACGGAGTTTTTAATGCCCTTTCCGATGATGTATTGATTGTCAAAATCCGTCATGCAGATCAAAAGTTATGATTTTTTGAAATAATACCGCATACTTACACGTGGTGACCGCAATGCACCGCGTGCTTACACGTGGTGACAAAGTACATGTACATGTAATTGTAAAATCTTTACGCGCAATCAATGGGGGAATTTTGTAGTCTTTATACAGTGTACATGAATTTTGAAATTTTCAACCTCGATTTTGAACCGGAAGACAAGATCAAAATGGGGTCATGTCTGTGAGGTGTTTACGGAGTTTTTAATGCCCTTTCCGATGATGTATTGATTGTAAAAATCCTTCATGCAGATCAAAAGTTATGATTTTTTGAAATAATAAACTTTGAATGAGTGTATCTCGTCAACTGATGACGTCATCGTGACGTAAGAACTTTTGCATCATCTACTGGTTATTGTCTACCTGTGTGCAAAGTTTCAACTTAATGCAAGCTTCGCATCTATGCTTTTTCTTGCGGACAATCGACAGCGAGAAGAATAAGAAAAACCAAAAAAAAAAAAAAACTAGATATAGTGTTTGTACAAACAAACACTAGGTGTTCGGCTATTGTTGGGTCAGTGTTTGAATAAATGAAACAAGTATTGTTAATATTGTCAAATTACAAAGAAATCAAAACCAAACAGTTTTCTCGATGTGTAATAATTTTTAGAAAAAGCATCAAAAGTGTACATTTCAACCTAAAAGCCTTTAAATACTGCCTTTTCAAAGCATTTTACAGGCTCTTCCAGTTTAAAAAGGTCAAAAAGTCAAGAAAAGGTCACCAACACACCCATTTTTGTGGAATACGTGAGGCCCTTTCATATGATGTATAGATTGTCAAAATAGCTTTTGTGGTTGAGGACATAGGAACTTATGCATAATGACGACTGGAGAAGAGACTAACTAACCGAATAGGAAATGTTTGTTGAAAACATCTGAAAACAGACTACGTACGTAAAGCCCTTTCATATGATGTATAGATTGTCAAAATAGCTTGTGTGGTTGAGGATATAGGAACTTACGCATAATGACGACTGGAGAAGAGACTAACTAACCAAAAAAAGGAAATGTTTGTAGAAAACACCTTGAAAACAGACTACGTACGTAAAGCCCTTTCATATGATGTATAGATTGTCAAAATAGCTTGTGTGGTTGAGGATATGAGAGCTTATGCATAACGACGACTGGAGAAGAGACTAACTAGGAGGAAAATCTTTGTTGAAAACGCCTTGAAAACAGACTAAAGCGAAGCTATTTATAGGAGAAAAAAAAATTAAAAATTAATACAAAAATAAATCGTACAAATTTTGGTCGCCAAGTGGTCTCCCATCCAAATACTGACTGGGCTCGATTTTGCTTAACTTTAGTGACAGGTGTTATCAACGCAGTATGGTACGCAGACTAAAACGATCAACACGTGGTGCAGAGCGTGACCATGCTCCTCAATGCACCGCATACTTACACGTGGTGACTGCAATGCACCGCATGCTTACACGTGGTGACAAAGTACATGTACATGTAATTGTAAAATCTTTACGCGCAATCAATGGGGGAATTTTGTAGTGCTTTATACGTGAATTTTAGATTTTTCAACATCGATTTTGAACCAAAAGACAAGATCAAAATGGGGTCATGTCTGTGAGGTGTTTACGGAGTTTTTAATGCCCTTTCCGATGATGTATTGATTGTCAAAATCCGTCATGCAGATCAAAAGTTATGATTTTTTGAAATAATACCGCATACTTACACGTGGTGACCGCAATGCACCGCATGCTTACACGTGGTGACAAAGTACATGTACATGTAATTGTAAAATCTTTACGCGCAATCAATGGGGGAATTTTGTAGTCTTTATACATGAATTTTGAAATTTTCAACTTCTCTTTTGAGCCGGAAGACAAAATCAAAATGGGGTCATGTCTGTGAAGCGTTTACGGAGTTTTTAATGCCCTTTCAGATGATGTATTGATTGTAAAAATCCCTCATGTAGATCAAAAGTTATGATTTTTTGAAATAATAAACTTTGAGTTAGTGTATCTCGTCAACTGATGACGTCATCGTGACGTAACAACTTTTGCATCATCTACTGGTTATTGTCTACCTGTGTGCAAAGTTTCAACTTAATGCAAGCTTCGCATCTATGCTTTTTCTTGCGGACAATCGACAGCGAGAAGAATAAGAAAAACCAAAAAAAAACTAGATATAGTGTTTGTACGAACAAACACTAGGTGTTCGGCTATTGTTGGGTCAGTGTTTGAATAAATGAAACAAGTATTGTTAATATTGTCAAATTACAAAGAAATCAAAACCAAACAGTTTTCTCGATGTGTAATAATTTATAGAAAAAGCATCAAAAGTGTACATTTCAACCTAAAAGCCTTTAAATACTGCCTTTTCAAAGCATTTTACAGGCTCTTCCAGTTTAAAAAAGGCAAAAAGTCAAGAAAAGGTCACCAACACACCCATTTTTGTGGAATACGTGAGGCCCTTTCATATGATGTATAGATTGTCAAAATAGCTTTTGTGGTTGAGGAAACGTGAACTGATGAATAATGGCGACTGGAGAAGAGCCTAACTAACCAGAAGGGAAATGTTTGTTGAAAACGCCTTGAAAACAGACTACGTACGTAAAGCTCTTTCATATGATGTATAGATTGTCAAAATAGCTTTTGTGGTTGAGGACATAGGAACTTATGCATAATCACGACTGAAGAAGAGACTAACTAACCGAATAGGAAATGTTTGTTGAAAACATCTGAAAACAGACTACGTACGTAAAGCCCTTTCATATGATGTATAGATTGTCAAAATAGCTTGTGTGGTTGAGGATATAGGAACTTATGCATAATGACGACTGGAGAAGAGACTAACTAACCGAAAGGGAAATGTTTGTTGAAAACACCTTGAAAACAGACTACGTACGTAAAGCCCTTTCATATGATGTATAGATTGTCAAAATAGCTTGTGTGGTTGAGGATATGGGAGCTTATGCATAATGACGACTGGAGAAGAGCCTAACTAGGAGGAAAATCTTTGTTGAAAACGCCTTGAAAACAGACTACGTACGTAAAGCCCTTTCATATGATGTATAGATTGTCAAAATAGCATTTGTGGTTGAGGACATAGGAACTTATGCATAATGACGACTGGAGAAGAGACTAACTAACCGAAAAGGAAATGTTTGTTGAAAACACCTTGAAAACAGACTACGTACGTAAAGCCCTTTCATATGATGTATAGATTGTCAAAATAGCTTGTGTGGTTGAGGATATGGGAGCTTATGCATAATTACGACTGGAGAAGAGACTAACTAGGAGGAAAATCTTTGTTGAAAACGCCTTGAAAACAGACTAAAGCGAAGCTATTTATAGGAGAAAAAAAATTAAATACAAAAATAAATCGTACAAATTTTGGTCGCCAAGTGGTCTCCCATCCAAATACTGACTGGGCTCGATTTTGCTTAACTTTAGTGACAGGTGTTATCAACGCAGTATGGTACGTAGACTAAAACGATCAACACGTGGTGCAGAGCGTGACTATGCTCATCAATGCACCGCATACTTACACGTGGTGACCGCAATGCACCGCATGCTTACACGTGGTGACAAAGTACATGTACATGTAATTGTAAAATCTTTACGCGCAATCAATGGGGGAATTTTGTAGTGCTTTATACGTGAATTTTAGATTTTTCAACATCGATTTTGAACCAGAAGACAAGATCAAAATGGGGTCATGTCTGTGAGGTGTTTACGGAGTTTTTAATGCCCTTTCCGATGATGTATTGATTGTCAAAATCCGTCATGCAGATCAAAAGTTATGATTTTTTGAAATAATACCGCATACTTACACGTGGTGACCGCAATGCACCGCATGCTTACACGTGGTGACAAAGTACATGTACATGTAATTGTAAAATCTTTACGCGCAATCAATGGGGGAATTTTGCAGTCTTTATACAGTGTACATGAATTTTGAAATTTTCAACCTCGATTTTGAACCGGAAGACAAGATCAAAATGGGGTCATGTCTGTGAGGTGTTTACGGAGTTTTTAATGCCCTTTCCGATGATGTATTGATTGTAAAAATCCTTCATGCAGATCAAAAGTTATGATTTTTTGAAATAATAAACTTTGAATTAGTGTATCTCATCAACTGATGACGTCATCGTGACGTAAGAACTTTTGTATCATCTACTGGTTATTGTCTACCCGTGTGCAAAGTTTCAACTTAATGCAAGCTTCGCATCTATGCTTTTTCTTGCGGACAATCGACAGCGAGAAGAATAAGAAAAACCAAAAAAAAAAAAAAAAAAACCGAACAAAATCAATGAGTTGTTCGGGCTGTTGCCCGAACACCTAAAAAAAAAAAAAAAAAAAAACACCGAACAAAATCAATGAGTTGTTCGGGCTGTTGCCCGAACACCTAAAAAACCGAACAAAATCAATGAGTTGTTCGGGCTGTTGCCCGAACACCTAACAAAAAAAAAAAAAACCGAACAAAATCAATGAGTTGTTCGGGCTGATGCCCGAACACCTAAAAAAAAAAAAAAAAAACCGAACAAAATCAATGAGTTGTTCGGGCTGTTGCCCGAACACCTAAAAAAAAAAAAAAAAAAACGAACAAAATCAATGAGTTGTTCGGGCTTTTGCCCGAACACCTAAAAAAAAAAAAAAAAAAAAAACCGAACAAAATCAATGAGTTGTTCGGGCTGTTGCCCGAACACCTAAAAAAAAAAAAAACGAACAAAATCAATGAGTTGTTCGGGCTGTTGCCCGAACACCTAAAAAACCGAACAAAATCAATGAGTTGTTCGGGCTGTTGCCCGAACACCTAAAAAAAAAAAAAAACGAACAAAATCAATGAGTTGTTCGGGCTGTTGCCCGAACACCTAAAAAAAAAAACCGAACAAAATCAATGAGTTGTTCGGGCTGTTGCCCGAACACCTAAAAAAAAAAAAAAACGAACAAAAACAATGAGTTGTTCGGGCTGTTGCCCGAACACCTAAAAAAAACCGAACAAAATCAATGAGTTGTTCGGGCTGTTGCCCGAACACCTAAAAAGAAAAACCGAACAAAATCAATGAGTTGTTCGGGCTGTTGCCCGAACACCTAAAAAAAAAAAACCGAACAAAATCAATGAGTTGTTCGGGCTGTTGCCCGAACACCTAAAAAAAAACGAACAAAATCAATGAGTTGTTCGGGCTGTTGCCCGAACACCTAAAAAAAAAAAAAAAACCGAACAAAATCAATGAGTTGTTCGGGCTGTTGCCCGAACACCTAATGAAAGATACAGAAATTTAAACAAACAATATTGCGTGTGCACCGTCGTGTTGAAACCATGGAGCATTGTCAGGTGACGTGAACCCGGGAATTCCCTACAAAGATTATTTTCGGTAAACGCGCATCTGTCGAGCGCAATCTGTGTTAGTTGACGTTTTTTGAAATTTACGCACGGTAATTTTATTACATGCAAACGCGAATACAAATCGCGCGCGCCCGCGCAAAATCAAAACAATATTGGCATTTTCGAAGATTGCGCCAATAGCTGGCGGGCGCAGCCATAAATAAGTTCATGCATTTAACGCAAACGTTATCGCATTTTAGCATGGGATGACACGTACGCTTAACTCCAGCAGGCAAATGTCATATTATTATTGACCACTGTGAAACATAAGGTACCTGAGTTAAGATCATCATGTGGTGGGTAGAGAAACTTGAATCTGCAAACAAGCTCATACTTTTTCAAAATAACCGTCCAGTCCGAAATGAACATGATGTTTTAATTTTCATCGTGGCTGTCAGTGCATTGCAAGAGGATGAAACTGGAAGAACTATAACGGTAGGTAAATACTATAGTATTATTTTTACTAGCCCCATAAATCGGTCCAATCCATGCCACAAGGCTACGGAGTGGATTGGACCGATTTATGCACAAGGCTACGGGACCGATTTATGGGGCTAGGTATAATACATGAACCTCAAAACATTTCTTTAATTTTAAATAAATGATGGTCTTTGACTTCTGGGCCTTTGTGCATGTTCCGAGTTTATCTTTTGCACCACAATGTATATTGATGTTTGTGCAATAAAAAGAATAACGACTTCAGGCTACACTCAATTCTGTCCAAATCAAATTAGTAAATGTTCAAAGTTGTCTAGTTGCGATAACGTAACCCTCCTACCTATAGCGAGGGTTACGTTATCGCAACTAAAAGTTGTCCTGCTAATCATCTGTCTCCTCAGGTCAGTTTTGAAAACGGGTCGAGCCTACAGCTATCCCTGGATGATTTCAGTCAAAGAGACACCAGTTTGAAGGCAGATTTGAAGGCAATAAACTTTGTCAAGCAGTTTGCTAAGGAGTTTTCGGGCCAGTTACCAGCAGAAGAACAACCTAAAACTAAAAAAAGCGGTAAGCTTTTAAGTTTTATCCTATATCCAATTTCATTTGATAAAATTTCATTGTCACAACCAATGAATATTATGCCATATTCTGCATGAAACCTGTTTTTTTTTCTCAAATGTACTGAGGATCAAACTGTTTGATTGAGTATATCCCTGGTAATTTCTTGTCTGAACTGAAGAACTAAAGAAGGCTTGGACTTGAAACCTAATTTTGGTTCAACAATTCACAAGCTTTAAAACCTGATTATGGTTAGACCAGGTACTGAGATTTTAAACCTGCTTAGTTATCTTTTAATTCTAAGTAAAACTTTCATCGTATACAACATGTAACCCTTTAGTGATCAAAAAGAAACATTGTACATTCCAGGGCCTTTTTGGCAGGCATGATAGTACTACACTTATCATTATGTAAATTTGTTAATTTCATCTTCAATTCAAAAATTAGTTATAAAAGTAACGGCTGAATAGGTTTTAAAGATGTGCCCTTTTCTTCATATCAAACTTTGCTAAAAATTAAACAGCACACTTTCCATGAACGAAGATAATTTATAAGATTTGTTGTTTTCATGAGTTTTTGGGATGCGAGGTGGCAGCAGACTTACCAGGTATATCTATTGTTCTTTGTAATGTGAGCATTCTCAGATATGCGTAAACAATGAAAATTTACCTGGTAGGTCTGCTCTGCTGCCACCTAGTGCCCCAGAGTATCCCCCATCCCTGAGTTGTGTACAAATTGTACCTGCACTCGCAGAGTCCAGGCTCTGTGGCTGTTTTGTGTGATGCCTATTACATGGTTGTAGTGGTTGTATTATTTTTATATTTTAGGCTATGGTGTGCGACATGTTGTAGCAGGGTGTGTTGTCGGAGTAGGTGCTGTTGCTGCAGCTCCATTTGTACTCACTGCTGTAGGATTTACATCAGGTGGAATAGCAGCAGGATCCATTGCATCAGGCATGATGTCTTCTGCAGCAATTGCAAATGGTGGCGCTGTTGCAGCAGGAAGTGGAGTGGCTGTTCTGCAGTCAGTTGGAGCTGCAGGGTTAGGAGCTGCAGGTACTGCTGCAGTTGGTGGTGCTGGTGCAGCAGCTGGGGCTGGTGCTTCTGGTGTAGCAGGTTTCTTTCAGAATTACTTTAGAGGTAGGGTCATAGATTGGTTTTTGTCTGTCGAATCCATGTGATTGAGTACGCAATACAAATTTTGACGTTACAAATTCGCAGCGAATAATTCCCAACAGTTGAACTGTGTTCAACTCCTGCAAAACATTCGCTGGAAAATAGCCATGTGACGTCAAAATTTGTATTGTTTTCACATTTGCAGGAAGACATCCACATGAAAACATACTGATTAAAAATATTCAAGGCAGAGGACACTGTTGGTAATTACTCAAAATAATTTTTAGCATAAAACATACTTGGTAACAAGCAATGGAGAGCTGTTGATAGTATAAAACATTGTGAGAAACGGCTCCCTCTGAAGTATCATAGTTTTTGAGAAAGAAGTAATTTTCCACGAATTTGACTTCAAGACCTCAGATTTAGGTTTTGAAGTCTCAGAATCAAGCATCTGGAAGCACACAACTAGTGTGACAAGGGTGTTTTTTCTTTCATTATTATCGCGCAACATCGACGACCAATTGAGCTCAAACTTTCACAGGTTTGTTATTTTATGCATAGTTGAGAATACACCAAGTGAGAAGAATGGTCTTCGACAATTACTAACCTGTATACCGCAGTTGAAACTAATTAACAGTGAGTTTTTAATATTTCTCCATAATTTCTCTCACAGATCCATTTCTTATTCTTTTCTTCTAGGACGTGGAGACTCTACAACCGAGAACAAGACCTCCAATACAACACAGGAGGATGATGATTATGATAATAATGGTGATGGGGAAGATGGGGATGGGTGGGTATTGGGGGAGGGGGGAGAGGGTATGGGGGGTTATGGTTATGATTGGGATGATGATAATGATTAGATAAAGATTGGATGGGGGGGGGGGGCGCTGATTGAGATGATAATGATGATAATAATTGGCACCTGTAAATGGGTTGATCTTATAGTTATAAAATTACCCTAACCCTAACCCGCAGATTGTATCTAAAAGTACATCGATCAGTTGTTATTTATGTGCACGACAACAAAATTAAGGACATTAGACTAAGTATCCCTCAATTGCATTAAAGACAATTGTTGGCAATAACCTTTGTCCGAACGAAAAACCTATCCAGTCAAAAGATTCAACGAGTACTACATTTAATCTTTCAGAGGTTTATTTTACAATAAGGTCTCACATCAAAATCAATTGAATTGTGAGGTAGTGATGTATAACAACCGAAACAGTCACCTTTTGGTTGGCAGCTCTCCCTTCCTGCCTTGCATGTTAATATAGCCACAGTACAATGGAGGCTAAATAAAGATCTTTAATTCAATAGCAATTAGGCCTATTTTAAAACCCACCGGCTTTATGAAGAGTATTTTATCATTTTTTATTTGTTTAAGTTGTGCAAATGCGAGGTCCTACACGGGAAGTGACTTTAATTAAACGGTATGTGTTTCATGTAATGATATTAGATGACAGAGTTCCAATTGAGTACTGCTTATTGTACACTATCATGATTGTATCTTGACAAGGTCCACACTGATGAAAAATCAGCAGAATTTTTCTGTCTGTGATTTGATGTAAGTGTAATACTAATAGAGAAAATTATCATTATATCTGCAGTCAGCAAACAAGCTTGAGTAATAGGTATAATTTGACCCTCAATCTTATTATTTTGTTGTTTGCTGTTATTGAAAATAATAAAATAAGCCACTTTTCTGTTAATAGTCATATAACGTGTTATAATTTTTGTTGAGAAAAATAAAAAGAAAAATGAAAAAGGTTATTTGAAGTCAAGTTATTATAAATAATAAACATGTCTCCTTACCTTTAGTCACTTTGTGTCTTAGTATGGCGTGAAGTGTTAATCTTTCCGACACCTGAAAGAAAATTACAAACACTTAACAAGTGTTTCTGATAGTATCCTAACACTTCATGTGCTACTGAATGCTAGCAGACGACACTATTCTCAACGTTATTAGTTAAAACTATTTGTTGCCCTCTAGAGGGCTCTGTTGTACACAATTACAAAACCGGCTGGGTGTGTACTGCAGGCATAATATAGGTCGTTTAGCTCCCCCCCTGGGTCCACCCCGGTGTGTGGCGTGTTTTTTTTCCAGGACCAACGTGTGCAGATAATTACCCACGTTCGTCATGGAAAAAAAAACCGCCACACACCGGGGTTGACCCAGGGAAGCTAAACGAACGCAGTTACTAATGTTACGCCAACTTCTGCGATTTTTGGGGGTTTCCCCATATACAGCGAACGTTTTTGTAATAAAGTGACTCATTTATTTGGTCGTTATTCAAGATGCTAAAACGAGTATGCAAACACGGTATCTCTGTGGCTCATAAACATCAGAAATGGTGTTTTATCATGGGTCAAAGAGACACCAGTTTAAAGTCGATAAACATTGCCAAGCAGTTTGCTAAGGAGTTTTCGGGTCAGTTACCGGAAGAACCTGGGGCTCGGTTACCGGAAGAACCTAAAAGAGGTAAGCTTTTAAGTTTTATCCTGTTATTATATCATTGGACAAATTTCATTGTCATAACCAATGAATGTTATTGTTATGCCAGAATCTGCATGAAACCTGTTTTTTCTGTAATGTACTGATCGAGGATCAAACTGTTTCAAGTACGGTATATCCCTGGAATGTTTTTGTCCGAACTGAAGTTAAGACGTGAACTGTGATAGTTGCGATAACATAACCCTCCCCCGACGGCTTTGAAAGCAGAACGAAACTCATAGAGTAGTAGTACTAGTACTACACCCTTCTTTTTAGAAGCCCGGAATCAGACATAAATGAAAGATACAGAAATTTAAACAAACAATATTGCGTGTGCACCGTCGTGTTGAAACCATGGAGCATTGTCAGGTGACGTGAACCCGGGAATTCCCTACAAAGATTATTTTCGGTAAACGCGCATCTGTCGAGCGCAATCTGTGTTAGTTGACGTTTTTTGAAATTTACGCACGGTAATTTTATTACATGCAAACACGAATACAAATCGCGCGCGCCCGCGCAAAATCAAAACAATATTGGCATTTTCGAAGATTGCGCCAATAGCTGGCGGGCGCAGCCATAAATAAGTTCATGCATTTAACGCAAACGTTATCGCAATTTAGCATGGGATGACACGTACGCTTAACTCCAGCAGGCAAAGGTCATATTATTATTGACCACTGTGAAACATAAGGTACCTGAGTTAAGATCATCATGTGGTGGGTAGAGAAACTTGAATCTGCAAACAAGCTCATACTTTTTCAAAATAACCGTCCAGTCCGAAATGAACATGATGTTTTAATTTTCATCGTGGCTGTCAGTGCATTGCAAGAGGATGAAACTGGAAGAAATATAACGGTAGGTAAATACTATAGTATTATTTTTACTAGCCCCATAAATCGGTCCAATCCATGCCACAAGGCTACGGAGTGGATTGGACCGATTTATGCACAAGGCTACGGGACCGATTTATGGGGCTAGGTATAATACATGAACCTCAAAACATTTCTTTAATTTTAAATAAATGATGGTCTTTGACTTCTGGGCCTTTGTGCATGTTCCGAGTTTATCTTTTGCACCACAATGTATATTGATGTTTGTGCAATAAAAAGAATAACGACTTCAGGCTACACTCAATTCTGTCCAAATCAAATTAGTAAATGTTCAAAGTTGTCTAGTTGCGATAACGTAACCCTCCTACCTATAGCGAGGGTTACGTTATCGCAACTAAAAGTTGTCCTGCTAATCATCTGTCTCCTCAGGTCAGTTTTGAAAACGGGTCGAGCCTACAGCTATCCCTGGATGATTTCAGTCAAAGAGACACCAGTTTGAAGGCAGATTTGAAGGCAATAAACTTTGTCAAGCAGTTTGCTAAGGAGTTTTCGGGCCAGTTACCAGCAGAAGAACAACCTAAAACTAAAAAAAGCGGTAAGCTTTTAAGTTTTATCCTATATCCAATTTCATTTGATAAAATTTCATTGTCACAACCAATGAATATTATGCCATATTCTGCATGAAACCTGTTTTTTTTTCTCAAATGTACTGAGGATCAAACTGTTTGATTGAGTATATCCCTGGTAATTTCTTGTCTGAACTGAAGAACTAAAGAAGGCTTGGACTTGAAACCTAATTTTGGTTCAACAATTCACAAGCTTTAAAACCTGATTATGGTTAGACCAGGTACTGAGATTTTAAACCTGCTTAGTTATCTTTTAATTCTAAGTAAAACTTTCATCGTATACAACATGTAACCCTTTAGTGATCAAAAAGAAACATTGTACATTCCAGGGCCTTTTTGGCAGGCATGATAGTACTACACTTATCATTATGTAAATTTGTTAATTTCATCTTCAATTCAAAAATTAGTTATAAAAGTAACGGCTGAATAGGTTTTAAAGATGTGCCCTTTTCTTCATATCAAACTTTGCTAAAAATTAAACAGCACACTTTCCATGAACGAAGATAATTTATAAGATTTGTTGTTTTCATGAGGAGTTTTTGGGATGCGAGGTGGCAGCAGACTTACCAGGTATATCTATTGTTCTCTGTAATGTGAGCATTCTCAGATATGCGTAAACAATGAAAATTTACCTGGTAGGTCTGCTCTGCTGCCACCTAGTGCCCCAGAGTATCCCCCATCCCTGAGTTGTGTACAAATTGTACCTGCACTCGCAGAGTCCAGGCTCTGTGGCTGTTTTGTGTGATGCCTATTACATGGTTGTAGTGGTTGTATTATTTTTATATTTTAGGCTATGGTGTGCGACATGTTGTAGCAGGGTGTGTTGTCGGAGTAGGTGCTGTTGCTGCAGCTCCATTTGTACTCACTGCTGTAGGATTTACATCAGGTGGAATAGCAGCAGGATCCATTGCATCAGGCATGATGTCTTCTGCAGCAATTGCAAATGGTGGCGCTGTTGCAGCAGGAAGTGGAGTGGCTGTTCTGCAGTCAGTTGGAGCTGCAGGGTTAGGAGCTGCAGGTACTGCTGCAGTTGGTGGTGCTGGTGCAGCAGCTGGGGCTGGTGCTTCTGGTGTAGCAGGTTTCTTTCAGAATTACTTTAGAGGTAGGGTCATAGATTGGTTATTGTCTGTCGAATCCATGTGATTGAGTACGCAATACAAATTTTGACGTTACAAATTCGCAGCGAATAATTCCCAACAGTTGAACTGTGTTCAACTCCTGCAAAACATTCGCTGGAAAATAGCCATGTGACGTCAAAATTTGTATTGTTTTCACATTTGCAGGAAGACATCCACATGAAAACATACTGATTAAAAATATTCAAGGCAGAGGACACTGTTGGTAATTACTCAAAATAAATTTTAGCATAAAACATACTTGGTAACAAGCAATGGAGAGCTGTTGATAGTATAAAACATTGTGAGAAACGGCTCCCTCTGAAGTATCATAGTTTTTGAGAAAGAAGTAATTTTCCACGAATTTGACTTCAAGACCTCAGATTTAGGTTTTGAAGTCTCAGAATCAAGCATCTGGAAGCACACAACTAGTGTGACAAGGGTGTTTTTTCTTTCATTATTATCGCGCAACATCGACGACCAATTGAGCTCAAACTTTCACAGGTTTGTTATTTTATGCATAGTTGAGAATACACCAAGTGAGAAGAATGGTCTTCGACAATTACTAACCTGTATACCGCAGTTGAAACTAATTAACAGTGAGTTTTTAATATTTCTCCATAATTTCTCTCACAGATCCATTTCTTATTCTTTTCTTCTAGGACGTGGAGACTCTACAACCGAGAACAAGACCTCCAATACAACACAGGAGGATGATGATTATGATAATAATGGTGATGGGGAAGATGGGGATGGGTGGGTATTGGGGGAGGGGGAGAGGGTATGGGGGGTTATGGTTATGATTGGGATGATGATAATGATTAGATAAAGATTGGATGGGGGGGGGGGGGCGCTGATTGAGATGATAATGATGATAATAATTGGCACCTGTAAATGGGTTGATCTTATAGTTATAAAATTACCCTAACCCTAACCCGCAGATTGTATCTAAAAGTACATCGATCAGTTGTTATTTATGTGCACGACAACAAAATTAAGGACATTAGACTAAGTATCCCTCAATTGCATTAAAGACAATTGTTGGCAATAACCTTTGTCCGAACGAAAAACCTATCCAGTCAAAAGATTCAACGAGTACTACATTTAATCTTTCAGAGGTTTATTTTACAATAAGGTCTCACATCAAAATCAATTGAATTGTGAGGTAGTGATGTATAACAACCGAAACAGTCACCTTTTGGTTGGCAGCTCTCCCTTCCTGCCTTGCATGTTAATATAGCCACAGTACAATGGAGGCTAAATAAAGATCTTTAATTCAATAGCAATTAGGCCTATTTTAAAACCCACCGGCTTTATGAAGAGTATTTTATCTTTTTTTATTTGTTTAAGTTGTGCAAATGCGAGGTCCTACACGGGAAGTGACTTTAATTAAACGGTATGTGTTTCATGTAATGATATTAGATGACAGAGTTCCAATTGAGTACTGCTTATTGTACACTATCATGATTGTATCTTGACAAGGTCCACACTGATGAAAAATCAGCAGAATTTTTCTGTCTGTGATTTGATGTAAGTGTAATACTAATAGAGAAAATTATCATTATATCTGCAGTCAGCAAACAAGCTTGAGTAATAGGTATAATTTGACCCTCAATCTTATTATTTTGTTGTTTGCTGTTATTGAAAATAATAAAATAAGCCACTTTTCTGTTAATAGTCATATAACGTGTTATAATTTTTGTTGAGAAAAATAAAAAGAAAAATGAAAAAGGTTATTTGAAGTCAAGTTATTATAAATAATAAACATGTCTCCTTACCTTTAGTCACTTTGTGTCTTAGTATGGCGTGAAGTGTTAATCTTTCCGACACCTGAAAGAAAATTACAAACACTTAACAAGTGTTTCTGATAGTACCCTAACACTTCATGTGCTACTGAATGCTAGCAGACGACACTATTCTCAACGTTATTAGTTAAAACTATTTGTTGCCCTCTAGAGGGCTCTGTTGTACACAATTACAAAACCGGCTGGGTGTGTACTGCAGGCATAATATAGGTCGTTTAGCTCCCCCCCTGGGTCCACCCCGGTGTGTGGCGTGTTTTTTTTCCAGGACCAACGTGTGCAGATAATTACCCACGTTCGTCATGGAAAAAAAAACCGCCACACACCGGGGTTGACCCAGGGAAGCTAAACGAACGCAGTTACTAATGTTACGCCAACTTCTGCGATTTTTGGGGGTTTCCCCATATACAGCGAACGTTTTTGTAATAAAGTGACTCGTTTATTTGGTCGTTATTCAAGATGCTAAAACGAGTATGCAAACACGGTATCTCTGTGGCTCATAAACATCAGAAATGGTGTTTTATCATGGGTCAAAGAGACACCAGTTTAAAGTCGATAAACATTGCCAAGCAGTTTGCTAAGGAGTTTTCGGGTCAGTTACCGGAAGAACCTGGGGCTCGGTTACCGGAAGAACCTAAAAGAGGTAAGCTTTTAAGTTTTATCCTGTTATTATATCATTGGACAAATTTCATTGTCATAACCAATGAATGTTATTGTTATGCCAGAATCTGCATGAAACCTGTTTTTTCTGTAATGTACTGATCGAGGATCAAACTGTTTCAAGTACGGTATATCCCTGGAATGTTTTTGTCCGAACTGAAGTTAAGACGTGAACTGTGATAGTTGCGATAACATAACCCTCCCCCGACGGCTTTGAAAGCAGAACGAAACTCATAGAGTAGTAGTACTAGTACTACACCCTGTACACTGATCATTATTATTATATGAATTCTTTTAAATTTCATCTTCAATTCAAAAGCGATTAGTAATGTAATGCCCCTTTCTTCATATTAAATTTGCTAAAAATCAAACTGCGCACTTTCCATGATTGAACATAAGATTTTTTTATTGTTTTTTTCAATTTGTACCCAACTCAGGGAGTGGCAGCAGAGCAGCTCTACCAGGTAAATTTTTATCGTTTACGCATAGATTTACCTGGTAAGTCTGCTGCCACCTAGCGTCCCGAAAGCCCGGCAGCCCAGCTATATTGACGGGCTGCTGGGCTTTTGGTACGCGAGGTGGCAGCAGACTAAATCTATGCGTAAACAATGAAAATTTACCTGGTAGGTCTGCTCTGCTGCCACTCCCACTCCCTGAGTTGTGTACAACTTGTGCCTGCACTGTACGGTAAGTCCAGGCTCTGTGGCTGGTTTAACATGTGATGCCTATTATTCTACATGGTTGTAGTGGTTGTATTATTTTAATACTTTAGGCTACTGTGTGCGACATGTTGTAGCAGGGTGTGTTGTTGGAGTAGGTGCTGTTGCTGCAACTCCATTTGTACTCACTGCTGTAGGATTTACATCAGGTGGAATAGCAGCAGGATCCATTGCAGCATGCATGATGTCTTCTGCAGCAATTGCAAATGGTGGCGCTATTGCAGCAGGAAGTACAGTGGCTGTTCTGCAGTCAGTTGGAGCTGCAGGGTTAGGAGCTGCAGGTACCGCTGCAGTTGGTGGTGCTGGTGCAGCAGCTGGGGCTGCTGCTTCTGGTGTAGCAGGTTTCTTTCAGAATTACTTTCGAGGTAGGGTCATAGATTGGTTATTGTCTGTCGAATCCATCCACATTAAAGCCTGGTTCATACTTCATGTGAATAAGCATGATACGAATTATGATGTCCCAAATCCGCAACAAATAATTTCCAACATTTGAACTATGCAAAACATTCACTGCGAAAACAGCCATGTGACAAACCAATTGTATTCATATTCTCATGAAAACAAAATTATTTAAAAAACATTAAGACATGGCTATTGTAACCTACCTTACCTCAGTAGAAAAATGACAACAAAAAACACAAACAAACTTAACTTCGTTCGTTTCATTTAAACAGTGAGTTTTTAATACTTGTCCATCATTTCTGTCACAGATTCATTTCTTATTCTTTTCTCCTACAGTCAAGAAAAAGACATCCAATACAACACAGGATGAAAATAATGATGATGATGAGGCTGATGATGATGATGGGGAAGGTGGGAAGGATGGGGGAGGGGGGAGAGGGTAGGTACGGGGGGGGGGGGTTATGATTGGGATTGGGATGACGATAATGATTAGTTTAGATTAGATAAGATTGGATGAAGGAGGATGGATGGGGTTATGATTGGATTGGGGCAATGATTATGATAAGAGAAGATTAAATGGAGGGGGCTGATTGAGATGATAATTGGCACCTGTACATAGATGGTTGATCTTATAGTTATAAAATTACCCTAACCCTTATACGCAGACTGTATCTAGAAGTACATCGATCAGTTGTTATTTATGTACAATACAACCAAATTAAGGGCATTAAACGAGTATCCTCCAATTGCATTGAAGACTACATAATTGTTGCCAATAAACTTTGTCCAGTTAAAGACAGTGGACACTATTGGTAATTGTCATACACCAGTCTTCTCACTTGGTGTATCTCAACATATGCATGAAAAAACAAACATGTGAAAATTTGAGCTCAATCGGTCGTAGAAGTTGCGAGATAATAATGAAAGAAAAAACACCCTTGTCACACGAAGTTGTGTGCGTTTAGATGGTTGATTTCGAGACCTCAAGTTCTAAACTTGAGGTCTCGAAATCAAATTCGTGGAAAATGACTTCTTTCTCGAAAACTACGTCACTTCAGAGGGACGTGTTTCTCACAATGTTTTGTACTATCAACCTCTCCCCATTACTCGTCCCCATTACTCGTAATCAAGAAAGGTTTTATGATGATAATTATTTTGAGTAATTACCAATAGTGTCCACTGCCTTTAAAGGATTCAACGAGTACTATAAAAATGTCTACTCTGACACATATATTTCTTCTTTCAGAGGTTTATTTACAATAAGGTCTCATATCAAAACATTGAAATGTGAGCTAAACCAGATTGAGTTGTGGGGTATATATAAAAACAGCCAAAACAGTCGCCTTTTGGTTGACTGGTCTTCCTTCCTGCCCTGCATGTTAATATAGCCACAGTACAATGAGGCTTGTTATGGGTTCATTAGATTGAGACTCAAAGGAAAGAGGTAATGACAGCCTGACTTGCTTAAGAACTCTTTGGGTCATGTTCAGTCCAAGTAATGCTTTAGTACATGAGTTATATTATACACTGTATTTTGTCAATAGAGGGTGGTTTATAAGATGAGTGGTCTTCTATCAACAAGGCTAAAATAAAGATCTTCAAATCAATAGCAATTAGGCCTATTTCAAAACCACCGACTTTATGAACAGTATTTGGTTTCTTTGTGTAAGTTGTGCAAATGCGAGGTCCTTCACGAGAAGTGACTTTAATTAAACGGTATGTGTTTCATGTAATGATATTAGATGACAGAGTTCCAATTGAGTACTGCTTATTGTACACTATCATAATTTGTATTTTGACAAGGTCCACACTGTGATGAAAAATCATCTACAAATTATCATTATATAATATCTGCAGTCAGCAAACATATGGGTGTTTTTACCCTGAGTCTTATTGTTTTGTTGTTTGCTGTCAATGAAAACAATGAAATACGTATACATTCTGTTTTGGACTTTTGTTATAATTTTTGTTGAGAAAAATAAAAGAAACAAAAAAGGTTATTTGAAGTCGAGTTGTTATAATAATCATGTCTCCTTACCTTTAGTCACCTCTCTGTACTAGTATGGCATGAAGTGTTAATATTTCGGAAAGATTCCGACATCTGAAAGAAAATTACAAACACTTATTAACAAGTTTTCTGATAGTTCCCTTGACACTTAGTGTGCTACTGAATGCTAGCAGACGACATTAATTTCAACGTTAATAACTATTCTTGCCCTCTAGAGGGCTCTGTACACGTACAATCCGCACCAGACTAAATTAAAAGCAGTTGCGTGGTTGAGACAGTGGAGACCGTCTTGTAACTGATGAAAGTTTTTGTAATAAAATGACTTAATTCTTTGGTCTTATTCAAGATGCTAAAACGAGTTTGCAAACACGGTATCTCTGTTGTTGCTCATAAACATCAGAAATGGTGTTTTATCGTGGGTAGGGGACCAACAAGAATGCATCATTCAACTAACGTTAAGATGATTTCAAGGGAATCAAGAAGGTAAGACTAGTGTTGTTCCGTCCCAACTTGATAATCGTCCCCAACTATAGTTGGGACTGGTCCCAACTTGAGTGTTAAAGTTGGGGCGTCTTAACAACATTTTATCTGGTAGTGGTAGTGGTAGGGATGGTCTCAACTATAGTTGGGACAGTCATCATGGTCATTGGTACAGTTCGGAGTTGGGACAGCCATTACTCGTGTTGGGACCCCCAGTCCCAACTAGAGTAAAGATTGTAAATTGTCCCAACTGTAGTGGGGATAGACCAAATTTATTTAATAATATTTTGGATAACTTTCCGTATGGCGCCACCGCTTTTTTACAAATTTTTACAAAAACGGTATATCTCATTGATTGAGGCAAATTAGATACTTTATTATTTCATATCGAATGAAAAAGTGGTGGCGCCATACGGAAACTTTTCCAATTTTTCGGGTGCGTTCATTTAGCTTCCCTGGGTCAACCCCGGTGTGTGGCGATTTTTTTTCTCCAGACGAAGGTGGGTAACTATCTGCGCACGTTCGTCCTGTGAAAAAAAAAACGCCTCACACCGGGGTCGACCTGGGGAAACTAAACGAACGCACCCAGGGAGGGATGGTCTCAACTATAGTTGGGACAGTCATTGGTACAGTTAGGACAGTCATTACTCTAGTTGGGACCCCCAGTCCCAACGGTAGAAATAACTTGACTTCGCTTGTTCATTCATTGTCTTGGCCCCTAGGGGTAGGCTAGGCATGTTTTTTTGTTTGATGCCCACAAGTTCATCTCTATTTGTACAAGTAGGCTCAAACGCATACCACTGTAATTTTCAACATAAAAGTATATAAAATTTAGAATTTCTTGAGAATAATTAATTTACCCACTCAAACCCTTAGCTACGCACCACCACGCTCCAGCCTCAAAAATACCGTCCCTGAAACTACTTTGCAGACTAGCTTACACCATGAGGCACTGTTTAATCTGTGCACACACAACTAGCACACAGTAGTCTGGTTCCCTGACCAAAGATTCCTTGACGTCTCTCGTTAGAACTCTTTGGTCAGGTATCACCCACGGTTAAAAATAGAGCATGACGCAACTTGTCAGGGTCGGGGGTCATCTCCAGGGAAACCATGTCTGCACATACTACTAGTTGCGATAACGTAACCCTCCTCCCAACGGCCACCAGGCCGGAGGGTTACGAGATTATTTTGATCGTCAATTAATTATAATCTGGTTCAACACGTATAATTTTGACAGCTAGTCACCAGATTTTGCCCCATTTTTACCACTTTTAAAAATCATGAAACTTAATCCTCAATCAATGTCTAACTCTAATGAACACTCACAAGTCAAAACACCTTTGAAAACATATTTTTTACAAAAACTTACCAGATCCCGGAGCGATTTCCCAGGTTTATATATTTTGAACTTGTCGCATCGCTTTGCAAACGCTTTATTTAGGCACAACGCCTGCATTGGCAATAACTGGCATAAAAACTCCTGGATCTATGGCAGACAGCACTGACATTACGAGTCCGTACCGAACATCAACGATACTGTCCGTATGTTAACGACAACATGTTCGGAACATTTCGGATAACTTCGAAAGAGGAGGAATTCCTCCTTTTTGGTCACGTGATTTTGGGTGATACTGGACCTTAAATTCGACAGAGCCTAGTCGTAGATTTTTGGGTCTGGGAACCAGACTAAGCACACAGCATCAAAAAACAACCCTGGTACCACTGCAACGCACTGGTACCCTGAATTATTGTCCCAACTATAGTTGGGATGCCCCAACTTTAACACTCAAGTTGGGACCAGTCCCAACTATAGTTGGGACGATTATCAAGTTGGGGCGGAACATTATTATTAAGAAAAGAATAGTGTTTGTTTTTATAGCTCCATGGTTCCGCTATCGTCTCCCACGACCGAACAGCGGAACGAACCTCATTTCTAGGAGAACACACAAGGGAAGACACAGCTCTTGTTGTTGGTGAGCTGTGTTCGTTTTACCATGTTAACGTCGGTCTTTTAAAGATAGTCGAACAAAAACATCATTTAAAACTATAGAGAGCCTTACCTGAACCAGCCCTACAATCGACAGTTGCGATAACGTAAAACCCTCCTCCCGACGGCGGAGGAGGGTTATGTTATCGCAACTAAACCAGCCCAACAAACACATGACAAAAGATTCAGAAAAAGACATTTCAATTCAGTGGTATTATAATTAAAGAATAGAGATGGTAAGAAGAAAAGTAGAGTAGAGTGAAGCTTTTATTTCAGTTTCACAGAAGAGCACATTAAACAGATTCCCATTATTATTAAACCTATAATGGTCAGGGACTCTGGCTGAACGGGTTCGGCTGACCTGAACTACTTGTGAATCGCAACCCTCATCTCTTGACAGCCTGAGGGAGGAGGGTTGTTACGAATCGCAAGGCTGAACAAGGTAATTGTAAAACAAATTGCTTTGATTTATTGAAATATTTGTACTCATTGAAATGTTTACCTCCTCGACTGTCGTCTATGTGAGTCTGACGAAAGACAACATTTCTAAAATAGGTTTGAGAAAGTGGTTGGGGTAGATAAAACTCCTGTGTGGCATTTGGGTTCAGTCTGAATTTGGTCCACATACCTATAATATTTGTAAGAGTAAAATGTAATTATTGTTTCTCAACTTGTTGTCTACTCTCCCTTAATAGTCAAACGATTCTCAAGTGAATCTATTATTTGAAGTGCCCTTAATTGACAACGTAATTTACAGTTGCACTTGATTTTCTCCTGTATTTATTGATGTCATTTGATTTGACTTTAAACAAAAGATTGGAACAAGCATCTTATTCAACCCTTGGGATGCATCGGTCCCTGCACACAACAGTGGTTGAGGAGGAGATATTGAAGTTCCGTAGACTGTCTGAATCTTGGTGGGATGAGAATGGTGCATTCCAGGCATTACACAGCCTCAACGATATACGCATACCACTCATTAGAGATGGTCTGGTCAGAAAAGGTCAAGGGTCAGGTCAAACTTTAGCCAGGCCACAACCACTCACTGACTCTGTCATCTTGGATGTTGGATGTGGAGGAGGAATTCTTTCAGAGGTGAGTTTTGTCGAGTAATATTTGGCACCCCCATACCCTCTCACACTCGGCTATATTTGCCATTGAGTTGATAATGTAGTCAATTGCAAGGGTTGTTTATATGGTGGTGCAAATGCATTAACCACATGATTGCTTATTGCAGGCTGGCATAGTGCACCTATCATTCCAAACCATATCGGATGATATTAAATGGTCATACAGTAGGAGGGGTGACCGTAATGTGGAGATGCATTCACCACATGATTGCATATTGCTTGCTGGCATAGTCAATCAATCATTGTGAAAGCCTCTGTGACTGGCCCAGACTAGACTATGCTTGACACTTAATCCTCAATGACAGGCTTTGCTCTGAGGACAATTTACCTGTCATCTAGCATCCTTAAAAGTTTCCCATTATCAAGATGTAACTATTCAAAACTCTATTGACTAATATTTGCAGCCATTGGCCAGGTTAGGAGCAAGAGTGACTGGTATTGATGCTGCATTGGAGAACATTGAAGTGGCTCAACAACATGCTTCTCATGATCCTCTGTTACACAGAGGACTGAGGTATATGTGTATAACAGCAGAGGAACTATTAGAGACAGAGAGAGGTGTGTTTGATGCAGTTGTTGCGTCTGAGGTGCTGGAACATGTTAGTGATGTAGAGGGGCTGGTAGCGACGTGTTCACAGTTGACTAAGGTTTGTTCAGTTTTAAAATTACACAGTCACTCAAGGCACAGCAATTTTTTCTGGTTAAAGGTACTTCTATAAGGAAGATTTAAATTTGTATGGGACTTTGCAAATGACACCACATCAAAAGTATGGCATTTGCTGTGAGTGCTGTGGGTTATGTCGAGGACTGGTCACTGGGTGTGAGGGTAGAAGATTTGAACAAGTGTGGGAGGGTTGGCAACTGCATTAAGACCATAAGGGTTTTGCATTTTGCTATTGTATCACAACCATTGTAGTTTAACTCAATGCATTGCTTATTTAACAGCCTGGAGGTTCGATATTCTTCACCACTATTAACAAGACGTGGCTGTCCTATGCTTTAGCAGTAATTGGGGCTGAGGACATAGCGAGGGTTGTACCACATGGCACTCATGACTGGACTAAGTTTATCCCTCCAGATGATTTGCAGAGGTTTCTTGAAGCAAGTGAGTATATTCTTCTTATACCCTTTTACTATCCCTAAACTCTCCTTACCACAAAATACCACAGGAGACTGTGGAGACTAACTAGTCCACAGTACACCAAGCCACAGGGTATCCCGTAATATCAGCTGTACAAATAGGAGAAACCTATGCATCCCCAGGCCTGGAATTTCATCTTTAAGTGGGCAAGGCCATGGCATTGAAATATCTTAAAAGTGTAAGGGAAACTTTTGATGGGACACTACAGCCTACACCAGGGGCAACGTACAGAGGCCATGACCTCTGTGGTCTCCGTCTGGCACCAAGTGTATTTTGTGCCAGTCTGTCTGTACACAAAACAAACCCTTGTACCTAGTGCTAGCCTGGATGGTATGGTACTTTGTGCCAGTCACTGTCTGTTGTACTCAGACACAAAACAAACCCTTGTACCTAGTGCTAGCCTGGATGGTATGGTACTTTGTGCCAGTCACTGTCTGTTGTACTCAGACACAAAACAAACCCTTGTACCTAGTGCTAGCCTGGATGGTATGGTACTTTGTGCCAGTCACTGTCTGTTGTACTCAGACACAAAACAAACCCTTGTACCTAGTGCTAGCCTGGATGGTATGGTACTTTGTGCCAGTCACTGTCTGTTGTACTCAGACACAAAACAAACCCTTGTACCTAGTGCTAGCCTGGATGGTATGGTACTTTGTGCCAGTCACTGTCTGTTGTACTCAGACACAAAACAAACCCTTGTACCTAGTGCTAGCCTGGATGGTATGGTACTTTGTGCCAGTCACTGTCTGTTGTACTCAGACACAAAACAAACCCTTGTACCTAGTGCTAGCCTGGATGGTATGGTACTTTGTGCCAGTCACTGTCTGTTGTACTCAGACACAAAACAAACCCTTGTACCTAGTGCTAGTCTGGATGGTATGGTATTTTGTGCCAGTCACTGTCTGTTGTACTCGTACACAGAAGAAACCCATGCACCCAATGCTAGCCTGGATGGTATGGTACTTGTGCCAGTCACTGTCTGTTGTACTCGTACACAGAAGAAACCCATGCACCCAATGCTAGCCTGGATGGTGTGGTATTTTGTGGTATGCTGTGGTACCTGTGTATAGAAGGGTTAGTTGAAAACTAAAACACTGATATTTAGAAGAGAAAATTCTTACACATCCTCTAGTTTCAGTTAACACGCCACATTTTGATGATTCCTCCACATTATATGGTTATGTTAGGTGCAAACAATGAAAACCAGTTTCTTGTTTTGTCAGAGATTTCTTGACATTCCTATGGCACTTTATTTTGAATGTTTGTTTTTATCAACAGATGACTGTAACATGAGATTAGTGCATGGGATGATTTTGAATCCAATCACAATGCGCTGGTCATGGGGGTCTCCCAAGGCATGTAACTATGCCATCCATGCTATCAAGAATGATAGATCACAAACGGACTTTGATGAAATTGAGGAAACACAAAGTTGACTCCATGGGTCAGACTCTCCTGAGATGATTTAAGAATCCTCCAATGCGCCAACAGAGGGCAGTATTCCACACCAAACCTTAACTTGCTGTACTTCACTAGCTCCAATCAACCCGAGGATCATCTTGAAGACAGTATACAACATGCAGAAAACCATGAATAATAAGTTTCCATCTTCTGATGTTCTCGACCTCGGCCAACCCTTGCAACAGGGTCTCTTCTGGAAGTCCAATTTGGTCTTCCCTTGCACTACCAGGAGGAGTACCGGGAGGAGTACCAGGAGGAGTACCAGGAGGAGTACCGGGACCTTGCTTTTGCTCAAACCATGGAATTCTTTATGTCCATCTGGAAGGCTTCATCTCTTGAGCAGTTTAAGGGACTCTAAGAAAAACTATAAATACAAATAAATATGAATAGTAAACTTGTGGGTACAACCATGAGTAAGATCTCTTTTGAAGGAGTGGTGGCTCTGAAAAGAGCTGGTTTGGTCTCGACGTTTCGAACAGTACACTCGTTTCGAACAGAACAGTCTTCAGGAGAAGCGACTCTATTAACTACCAGTCAAGAACTATCGATCACCATCCAACCTGCCAACAGAGGGCAGTATTTAATTGGGTAGTGCTATCTACCACAGACAGTCCTAAAACCACAAGGCTGATGATAACAACTGACTGTTAGCAGCTGTCTGCCTAACCAATCAATCAATTGTTAAATTAATAAGGCGCTAATCCAACAGTCATTGGTCATGGCGCTGTACAATAAGCTAAACAAAAACAGTTTCATTCTTCATAACTACTACAGAAGGCACACAAACTTCCAGCAGAGTTTTTAGTGCAGACAATATAAACAAGTACATTTTCCTACTTTAATTAGCAACCAAATTTGCTTACCAGTGAATGGGTTTAAAGTCCAAGGCTTAGGCATAATAAAAGAAATTGTACATCAGCCCAACTGGTGTTTTACCATTGAAAAATAACAATCAAAACAAATTTTATATCAGACAAAAAGAGTGTAATAAATTTAATGTGAGTTTTGGGATGAAATAAAATGTAAAATATGTAGACCGTATTGAATGCGACTATATCATTCAAATAGCCTGTCCCACAACATGGCGCGGGGTGTGCGTGTGGGCGGTATGTGCATGCTTCATTGATATATGCATTTAGACACACCCATACAGTCTGCCCTAACATATGGCCACTTTCATAGCAACAAAGGAGTTATTTGATATTGTCTATTGTTTCTGTAACTGTATTGAGAAACAATAAAATAGCATATATAGAATGTTTCCCAAGGTAAATTTGAGACATGTTTATTTCTTGCCCATTATAGTTATTTGATTTTTGCAATAATAATAATAGCAAAACTGTACCTTGCACATAAATCAAGTGATAGAATGCCTTTTGTGTTCACAATAGGCACTAGGCTTATAACAGGATGAACAGGGAATGATGAAAAAATGAGTTTTTGATGTGGGACAAAGACTCCGACTTGGAAAGCCACAGAGGGACGGACATTACCCCAAAACTGATATAACCAGGTCTTTTATACCAAGTTTATAATTTATTTTGCAATTATCATGTTACTGTGAGGTCAAAGATTATCCCAATTGATTCCAATTATTTTCATAACATGTCTTATGACAACATGCAGTTCCAAGCACAAGTTCGTCCCTCACGTCCGTCCATCACTTTAAAAACGGGCTCAAACATCTCAAATAAATCATTTGTTTGTACTTTTTCTCTCAAATCATATTATTTACAAATGTTTATGTTAAAAATTATTTTCCAAGATAGACTTTATAAATGTTGTTGATTTTATAAATTAGTCTCATAATGTGTCGTCCCTCACTGGAAATCATTGTCCTTGCATTTGTAAAGAGCCCCCTCCAGTTTCTTGAGTGTAACCGACTTTTAATTGTTGACAATTCATGAAGTGTTGCTATTTATTGTTCATAATTACTGAGAAAATTTGATATAATTTTTCAAGTTTCAATATATATTTAAAAATGTAAAGAGTGGCATTGTTTGCCAACTCTTTTGTAGTCCGTCTCTTGCGCATAACAAACGTCCCCTGCTTAAAACCCTAAAGCAAATTTCACTAAATAATACATTGATAATGTGTATTAACACTGCAAGGAAACATTTAGGTTGAAATTAGTTTGAATCTGCGAGCACCTAGACTTGTGGAGCAGTGATCTCGCGAGACCACTATCTCAGCGCGTGGGCCGATTTAACGACTTGTCCACAAGTCTAGCGAGCAATAGGAAAGGGCATAGTGTCTACAGTTGTTTGTTTATTGATTTCTGTCCTTAATAACGAAGGGACGAAAATTACTGATTAACGCGCTCAACAGATTTCAGCACGAGACTTCTTCTAATATTTCTCACGAGTGGAATTTCTCACAAGGGGATTTCCCTTTTTAGATGCATAATAGCAGGTGTGCAGCGTGCTTTGTCATTGTGGTGTGATCAGTTCTTTTCCTTCGTCCATGAGTTAATAAACGCAGGACATGATGGTGAAACTTGAAACGAAGGGCAAGCTCATTCTCATTTTACTCATCCTGAGCATTACTAATACTAGTGCAAGAAGACGGGTAGGTCTAAAGAAACTTACTTTTGTTATGAATATGATCCATTTCAAGTAGCCCACCTTGTTGAGCTGTTAATGGCTCCGCTTTTAACATTGGTCTCATCACTGTCGCCGACAGTGATGACTGTTGCCGACAGTGATAATTTATAAGTATCATGTAATTTAGTTCTACCTGCTGTAGTTATATATGGTGGCCCTGAAGGGACATTAAACATATATATTTACGTGAATATTTACGTAAATATATGATGGATTTTGCCCTAAATCGGAAATATTCACGTCAATATTCACGTCAATATTTGCGAATTCTGACCATACGCAAATATTTACGTAAATACGTCAATATTCACGTGAATATTTAAGATTGGGGCACAAATCGTGAATATTTACGTTAATATTTGCGAATTGGCCACAAACCGTGAATATTTACGTAAATATTTACATGAATATATTTTTGCGATTAAGGGCAAAATCCATAAATATTTACGTAAATATTCACATAAATATATATGTTCAATGTCCCTTCAGGGCCACCAAAACAATTATATAGTGCCTTATGCATGGCCTCAAAATGCTTTACAATAATATAAAAATCAGCAAACAATACAAAGATACAAATAGAAAACACTCATAAAATCGCATAATAGGCAGATAAGCAAAATACAACCAACAAAATAAATAGGAGTTATTTAAAATGAGCCGATAAAACACAATAACAATTGTCATAAAAAAAGTCCCTCCGCTCTATGGCTGTAAAATTTACACTGCTAACATTCTATAGACAAAATTCCTGACAAAATGTCTATGGAAATTTAAAATCCCAATAAGTAAATTTAGTTTCTTTTACTTTTTCAGGGGAGGCACAGGGAAGAAAGTGATGGTATGTATATCCTAATGTATATGGACAAATATTAATTGTCTTGGGTAATGAATATTCATACATCACTTTAGATGAAATTATTGTTCGTTATTTATTATTAATTAATTAATTTATTGTTATTCTTAGGGAACTGTCTGGCTATATTCTACTGCCGCAGAGTAGATAATCGGAGGTTCGGGAGACTTCTCAGTTCTGAAAAGAACTGTCCTGCTTTTTAACTATTACCAGGATGGATTTTCTATACCATCCGCCCTGTTAAAAAGCAGGACAGTTCGTTTCAGAACTGGGAAGTCTCCCGAACCTCCGATTATCTACTCCGCGGCAGTAGAATATAGCAAGACAGTTCCCTAAGAACAACTCTACCTGGCAAGTAGATACACACATGGTGTTACCGCAATCCAAGTACACATTGATACCTCACCATGCAATGCCTCAAATCCTATATAATTTATTGTTATTATTATCTATTTATATATATTATATACAGTCAAGTTAATACTAATTGCGATAATCGTAACCCTCATACTCCATAAGGTCAAATAATATAATAATTTGGGGGGCTAATCATCCTTACTCGCAGCTAAGAGCTGAATTGCGAAGGACGCGGCTACAACGTGTTCGAGAAGCAGACATGCAAGGGCGCATTCAGCTGCCAGCCACATCAACCCATTATGACCACGGAGCACAGCCAAGATCGAAAGTGTTTGATTTTTTCCTGAGGGAGGAAAACCGGATAGTCTGGAAAACCCTCGTGGCACAGCAGAGAACTCACTGCAATTTCTAGTCACCAGACTTCCCAAATTTATACCCCTCCTTTTCAGGACACCATGTGACACATTCGGCCAATCACACAAACAAGCGGCGCAACCTGACCATTGTGCCTGTTACAAATCCGCATGCATATTAATGAGCATCATGCATATGTTACAGATGGGCTTTCTCTCCCCCTTATCCTGTTCCTTTTGTTATGACATATTTGTTGGTCTTTAAGAACATCTGTGGTATTTGGCAAAACAGGTCAGTCTGTTTCACAATGTGTATTGTTAGATGTTATGCAACGGTCATAATGTAACATTGTGTCCTTAATGTGTTGACACTCCAAACTTATTATTAAGGTGCAGTGGACACAATGTTTAGTATAATTGCCCACTGCATTGTGTGATGTTTCTAGCCTATAAAATACTGGGTATGCCTCTTGCTGGGTTACACTCATCACTCCGCCACCACTGAGTCAGCCAGGGGCTCTGCCCAACTCATACATTGATGGGTGTCACCGCTTCAACCATCGGCCACACCATTGTCCAGTATTGGTGTTTCAGCCATATTCCAGTTACAGAGACAGTCAGTCACAACTGTGCTCTTTCTCCTTCAAGTTGATGGCTTGAACCAACCGGTTCTTGCACAGAGACAGTCAGCCAAAACTGTGCTCTTTCTCCTTCAAGTTGATGGCTTGAACCACCCGGTTCTTGCGCTCCGATGGCCTAAAACCCACGCCCGGTTTTGAGGCTCTTCCTAGATGGCCTAAAACCCACGCCCGGTTTTGAGGCTCTTCCTAGATGGCCTAAACCCATGCCAGGTTTGAGGCTCTCCCTAGATGTACCAATCTAGTGCCAGACGTCAGTTTAGAAGAGGCACCGTGTAACCAGCACATCGAACCCAGTCATCAAACTTCCGGTAGCTATAATCTTAGGGTCTCTCATTTGAATTGTATTAAATCTGCCATGTGCATTATTAATGGTTCTATTGCTTTAAATATTGTTGTTTGAGTAAATTAAATTATCATCGTGAATATAATCGCTGGTTAGGTTTCACTCTTTCTTGTCAAATGTCTCTGTCGTGCCTTAGTTCCTTTTTGACATTGTAATGAATTAGGCGCACGTAACACATACAACAGCGGTTTGGTGTCTGCTGATTGGTCGAGATTTGCTATATACCGGGCGGTTAGAACTTGGCTAGAATCCTTTTTTTTTAAGTAAAAATTTCTGATTTTGGTAAATTTACCTCTAGATCTAGTAAGTTTGCCTTTAAAAAGTTGTGTTATACCCACCCAATGGTATCAGAGGAAATGTGAAAACAGCAACCTCTTCAAAAACACTAATCACACACAGTACATGTTAGTTGATTTCCAGTCTACCATGCCACCCTTAGGGAATTTAATAATATTGTGTTCTATATTCCAGGCTTCTCTTTAGGTGGTCTCCTAGCAATGGGTTTATTCGGAATAGGTGCTGTAGTCGCAGCTCCAGTTGTACTCGCAGGTGCAGGATTTACAGCGGGTGGAATAGCAGCAGGATCCATTGCATCAGGCATGATGTCTACTGCAGCAATTGCAAATGGTGGCGCTATTGCAGCAGGAAGTACAGTGGCTGTTCTGCAGTCAGTTGGAGCTGCAGGGTTAGGAGCTGCAGGTGCTGCTGCAGTTGGTAGTGCTGGTGCAGCAGTAGGGGCTGCTGCTGTTGCTGCAATCAACCAAGATGAGGATGAGGATGAATGATTCGGATTAAATGAAAGCAAACTGTGTTTGTTTTTACTTAAGTAAGAATTTCTAGTAGATTTAAGGAACTTTCATTTTCAGTACAGTAGACTTTTGGCCAATGAATCAATGCTTAGCTTTCGCAGCATAAACTTTTAAAAGAGAAAGTGTAAAGAAAAGCTTATTAAATTTGATTAAAGCCCATGGGCAACATTGTTAACTACCAATGACCAGTATCGGCATTTAATTTTAATGTGACCCAAGTCACAAAACATAGTTACATTGAATAACTAATCATTATTTTATTAGCCATAGAGTTAACCCTAACCAAGTTACATTTCACTCAAACAGCAGATTTTACTCCCCGTTTCAACTAATGTTGAATTGCTTATAAATGAAATATGCTGCACCTGACTAATAGATTGCTTTAGTTTGATTAATTTCATAATCTGAACTTAGAAGATTTCTAAAATCTTCACATGTGATCTGATTTATAAGGATGACTGTGAATTTTTAATGCATTTGTTTCAGACTTTGTGTTTGGCATTTGTGGTTTGTCTCTTTCAATGATTCTGTGCTAGATTTCAGTATAAACTTAAAGGAAAGGTAAACGTTTGGGAATCACTCGTTTGGCAATTTAATTATTGGCAATAAAAACTGTTGGTTAAAAGCCTACAGGGGTTTACGGTTAGTATAAAGCATTCTGAGAGACATTTCACTTCTAAGATGTGGTTAATAAAATTTATCAGTTTTTAATCTCAAAAATAAAAATCTGAGAAGCGTTATTGCAGTAACACTCCTCAGTTTGGGTGAAGCGTTATTGCAATAAGACTCCTCAGTTTGGGTGTTATTGTTTGGGATTATTCTTCCCGATTTAGATTTTCGGCGATATCTTGTACATTTTGAGCTTTGGTTTTTCCTTTAAGAATGACAAAGATCTACCTGGGTGTTATATAAAACAAAAAAATACGTCTTTTGTATTCTTACAATGGAGAGAATATTTAATTCGATGAAAGGTGGAATGTTCCATTCAACTCGACTTCACCTCATTGGTTTGAACATTCCATCATTCAATAACTTAATTCTCATCATTGCACGAATGCAAACAATCGTTATTTGTTAAAGTGAACACTTTAGATAATGCGTAATAAAAAGAAATCAAAATATAGTGGCTGCTTATAGATTTATGAAATACTGGAACACTTCAATAAAAATAGACGTAAATTGTTTCTCAACTAAAACTTGCATCCGAGTTTATTTTGTGTTCCCGATGAGTCCGTACCGTGGTGTGAAGTTACATCGCATTTGATTTGACAAAAGTTTTGATGTTTCACTGTTTTCTCCTTTCCGACGAATGTTCAACCAATCATAGCGAAGTTGATACACAGTGAAGAATAATTATAGCGGGAAATCCCCACCTACCCCAGTTATTTAGGTAACGAATTAGGGCATCTCTACGTGCTGCGATGTTTATTGGAAGTGTGTCTAGGACTCTGCGTTGTGGTGTAGATTCCAATTGATACAAATACATGTTAACTTTTAACCCCTGTATATTGCCCCATCAACAGTCCAGTAGCTTAAATATTGGACCTTAGAACAACCTCCCTGATTGATTATTGACTACTCACTGTACCAAGGCCAAGGTGTATGCCTTGCCCTTGACCCAAGTGCATTACCTTGTCCTTCCTACCACATGTCATCACCTGGGTTAAAAGCCCATGGACATTCTTCTGGTCTTAGGTTTATGATGGCTCTTAAATTGGAAAGCCTGACCCAAAATACTTATTAGTTTCTTCCCTCACTCTATTTCCAACCACCAAACGAGACACATGTCTCTGTGCTTCCACTAGTGTATACTATTGCTTACTAAAATTATTCCATTGCTTAATAAAGCCTATCGTAAGATCAGTATGTGTGTGATTCCATATTATTCCGTCAACAACTAACTCCCAAAGTGGGTTAGTATTTTGAAAAACATATTTTCCAACGAGTCTTTAGCAACTAAGCAATCACTGCAAGTATAATAGGCTTTGCTCTATAAATAACAACTTCAAAGAAAACCTGTGGATTATTAGTAGCTACTGTCAATTTATATATCATCATATTCTCTTTATTTCAACCCTGAAACTATTATACGCAAAGCCCCTTTAAGTTTAAAGTCATTATTTCTCACAACGGGGAACTCCCGCCAGTGTTTTTTTTTTTTACTATGCGCAGGCGCAGATCGCTGGAGGTGTACGCAGTGGACGTTAAAATGGCTAAACTTGATGCAAAAACCAAGCTCATTTTTATTTTATTCTTCATGAATATTACTTACTGTAATAACGCCAGTGAGCCACCTGATTGTGGAAGGAGACAGGTAAAAGAAATGACTTTAAATCGTTGTAATCTTTGCAGAAAATGGTACGGTTGCATATGCGATATCATTAGATAATTGTATGCATTATCAGACAATTGATACTCAGTAACTTGGGCGCTAGATTCCTGTTTTTTTCCCGAAATTTAACCGATAATCGACAGATGACCGATAATGTCAAAATTTCGAAAAAAGGGAATCCAGCGCCCCTAAGTGGGTCTAGATATGGATGTTAATCAGTGTAAAAAAACCTGGGAATTCGCTCCGGGATCTGGTAAGTTTTTGTTCCTTTTTCTCCAAAAATATTTTCTCAATGGTGTTTTGAGTGTTCATTATAGACATTGAGGATTAAGTTCGTGCCCTTAGAATTTGTGTCATGATTTTTGAAAGTGGTAAAAATTGGGCAAATCTGGTGACCAGCTGTCGAAATTATACGTGTTGGACCAGATTGTCATATTTGCCGCCCGAGAGAATCTCAGCTGGTAGAGCACTGCCAAGTTAATCCAGAGGTCGTTGGTTCAGATCTCGCTCTAGTAAATCTTTCTATCAACCCCCAAATCATAACAAACCCAGTCAATTTCCCCTTGTGGATTATTTGTCTAACAGGTCAGTTTTGAGGATGATGTCAGTTATGAGGATAAGGTCACCCATCCTGGAACTGAAACAAGTAAGTAATTTGTGTAAACATGAGACAAACCCCTGGCATTTGTTAAAATGATTTGACATCACGACAAACCCAAATAGATCCTCACTAAAAGTCACCAAAGACCTGCAGCTAGAGTAGTGCTTGGCCCATACTTGGAAACACCTTTCCACTTTTAACCCTCATTGATGGCTGCATGGAGTTTATCGCTCAGTGAGCATTTATTTAGTTTTTTTTAAATTGATGTCATGCAAAATGTGTAATCAAAATCTGCTTTATAAAGTAAGTTTTTAAACTGGGTAATGGTTTGCATTAAAAATTATGTAAAAAGTGATGCCCAATCGAAATCATCATTGGAAAGGTGGGAAGAACACAACAGCCTTTTCAAAAACACTTATTATCACACAGAGCACTTATAACTTGATTTCCAAGTCATCCATGCAAGCCTAAAACAGTTTAATTTCTTTTGTTTTTATTCCAGGATCTTTGGACGGTTTCCTAGCAATGGGTTTTTGCGGATTACTTGCTGTAGTCGCAGCTCCAGTAATACTCCCTGCTGTAGGATTTACATCAGGTGGAATAGCAGCACCATCCATTGCATCAGGCATGATGTCTACTGCAGCAATTGCAAAATGGTGGCGCTATTGCAGCAGGAAGTACAGTGGCTGTTCTGCAGTCAGTTGGAGCTGCAGGGTTAGGAGCTGCAGGTACTGCTGCAGCTGGTGGTGCTGGTGCCTTAGTAGGGGCTGCTGTTTCAGAAGCATTCTAGAGGATGAATGGTACTGTATCTTGGCTGAATAGTTTAGCCCATGCATCAAACTCAAGTTCTGGAGACTAATTCACTGGAGTGTGGGTATAAATCCTGGTCATGACACTTGTGTGTCCTTGGGCAAAACACTTATTACTAAATTTGCTTCAATTTACAGTGCGTCATATACTCATCATATGATGGCTGAACTGTACAGGAAAGGGATTAAGGAAGACTGACTTTGATTTGTGAAGACAAACTATTGTTTCAATTAAAGGGATAATTTGGGCATGGACAATTAAGTAGGAACTTCTAATATCTTCAATATTACAGAAATGTTATTAAACATTGTCTGTTTTTCTTTGCACGCTATTTTTGGACCTACAGGGTAGACTTATGGCCAATGACAAGAGTTACGATTTTGCAGTGTATGCTTATTACAAGTAAGTGTTTCATATGTTTTAATTGAATTGCAAAAAATGTTTGTATATTAAAGACCGTGGACAATATTGTCATAGACCAGTATTCCCACTTAATGTGACCCACGTCACCCACATATAAATTAATAAGAAACCTGTGAAAGTTACTCAGTTTGTCATCGGAGTTACAAGAAACTTGTTCAGTTTTTTTTTCTTCTCATTTCTCAAAAGTGGTAGCATTTCAGGCAAAAGTTATGGGAACATTTATATTATGTTATGGGAACATTTATATTTTCAATCTTGTCAATAGTGTGCACAACCTTGAAATGTTGATTTGCTTATAAATTAAGTAAATTGCTTGCTTTAGTTTTATTATTTTCGTACAGTGAACTTGGAAGATTTTTGAAGCCAGACATTTGACTGTTAGTTTTTTACATAATCACTCATATAATTAATGGCAATAAAAACTGTTAGTTTTTATGGCCAATATTTAATTTGAATCTGTCTCAGATTGTGTATTTGGGATTGTTCTTCCTGCTTAGACTATTCGCCTCTGTTTTTCAGCGATATCTTGAACATTTTGAGCTTTGGTTTGTCCTTCAAATGACAAAGATCTTCCTGGGTGTTTGATTAAATAAATAATAAATGTTTTGCATTTATACAATAAAGAAAATATTTCAATTTGTTGATAGATGGAATGTTCCATTCAGCTTAGCTCGCCTTTGAAGCATTCCATCTATCAACTTATGAATCAATTCTCATCATTGCACGAATGCAAACATTCATTGTTTGTAAAAGTGAATGCCCTCAAAATTGTCAAAATTTAGAATATGCATTAATAAAATGTAATCAATATATAGTAACTGCTTAGATTAAAAAGTTTAATTACATTGGGTTTTTGGTAAAGAACTTTTGTTATTACACTTCAATAAAAATGGACGTAGAATGTTTCTCAAATAAAACTTGCATCCGAGTTTATTTTTGTTCCTGTATAGTTCACACACTTTTCATTATTATCATGAGCACACTGGAAATAAACTAAAATAAAAATCTTCTACAGAAAGGCAAATTGTGTTGTAACATTTAATGTCTAAAAAGCATTTGGACAAGTAAATTTTGTTATAAATATATTTTTCAAAACAATGTAGTTTTAATGTGAAAAGTTCATCTCTCCCAAAATTGTCTTTCAAATGGCTCAAGAGCAAATTTTCCAAGGTTTGTTGAAACGAACATTTTCTCATGTTTGATTGGAATCAATGACAATAAGACGGAAGTTTGACCAATCTTTGCATTTAACTACCCTCACCACCAGGGTGTGGTTGTATCAGGGATGTTTGAAGCTTTGCAGGCTGTGGACAAACTATCACTAATGAGCTTGTCAACCATGCGTAAATCTCTTTTGGAGGAGTGATGGCTCTGAAAAGAGCGGGTGTGATCTTGACAATTTGATACAAGTATACTCTGCTCATCTTCAGGAGATTGCTAGACCTCTAATGGTCTACCCTGTGCATTCCTCCAGCCCTTGCTGCAACCTAAAGTAGTCTCCTCAAGACAACTCCTGAAGACAAGATACTGTTTGAAACAGTGAGACCACACAGCAACAAATCTTCTCAAAGCCAACACTCGTCCCAATAGAGATTTATACATGGTTAAAGACGTTGGACACTATTGGTAATTGTCATAGACTAGTCTTCACAGTTGGTGTATCTCAACATGCATAAAATAACAAACCTGTGAAAATTTGAACTCAATCGGTCATCGAAGTTGCGAGATATTATTATTAATGAACGAAAAAACACCCTTGGCGCACCATGGTCACATGAAGTTGTGTGCTTTCAGATGCTTGATTTCGATATCTCAAATTCTAAATTACTTCTTTCTCCTAAACTACGTCACTTCAAAGGGAGCTGTTTCTCACAATGTTTTATACTATCAACCTCTCCCTATTACTCGTAATCAAGAAAGGTTTTATGATAATAACTATTTTGAGTAATTACCAATAGTGTCCACTGCCTGTTACCTTATTTCCTAAAGTGTGGGTTTCTATCTTCATTTGAAGAATAAAATTAGTCAAAATTAAACAGCAAGATAAGTAAATTTCCTCAAAGAGGCCTTGCAACTACCAACTAGAAACCTGACTTGTTTAATATCACACACACTGCATGTATTATTATCTAATTATAGAAAGACTCTGCTATTGTGTTTACATTTATACCACAGATCCTCTCGGTTGGTAAACAGTTTGCAACAGCAAATACTATTTTCTAATTTAGTTATAAATAATATTTTAGGCAAGATTCAACGGATATTCAAAGCAGATGAAAAGACAAAAATATTTCTAATCTAAATATGAGCTATAAAAAAAAAAAAATCTAGAATTTCTTTTTAATTTTCCAATAAGTTAATGTAAGCTTATAGCTGACCCGATGGCTAAGAGAGTACAGAATTTATAATTTGAATTCACACACTTCATGATTGAATAGGTTTAGTTAAAAGACAAAATATACATTTTCTAGTGACACGATAAACAGAAACATCGCCCCAAGATGAAGGAATAAACATTCTGGTATTTCATATGGTAAACTCAGCACCCAAACTGTTGGACTCTGATTATGGTGGTATGTCTGATCCCATGAGTGATTTACTAGGATCCTTCCACACTCTAACAAAACCATACACCATATGGTAAACACAGCACCCAAACTGTTGGATTCTGATTATGGTGGTTTGCCTGATCCCATGAGTAATTTACTAAGATCCTTCCTCATTCTAACAAAACCATACACCATATGGTAACTCAGCAGCCAAACTGTTGGACTCTGATTATGGTGGTTTGCCTGATCCCATGAGTGATTTATTAAGATCCTTCCTCATTCTAACAAAACCATACACCATATGGTAACTCAGCAGCCAAACAGTTAGACTCTGATTATGGTGGTAAGCCTGATCTCATGAGTGATTTATTAAGATCCTTCCACACTCTAACAAAACCATACACCATATGGTAACTCAGCAGCCAAACAGTTAGACTCTGATTATGGTGGTAAGCCTGATCTCATGAGTGATTTATTAAGATCCTTCCACACTCTAACAAAACCATACACCATATGGTAACTCAGCAGCCAAACAGTTAGACTCTGATTATGGTGGTAAACCTGATCTCATGAGTGATTTATTAAGATCCTTCCACACTCTAACAAAACCATACACCATATGGTAACTCAGCAGCCAAACAGTTAGACTCTGATTATGGTGGTAAGCCTGATCTCATGAGTGATTTATTAAGATCCTTCCACACTCTAACAAAACCATACACCATATGGTAACTCAGCAGCCAAACAGTTAGACTCTGATTATGGTGGTAAGCCTGATCTCATGAGTGATTTACTAGGATACTTCCACACTCTAACAAAACCATACACCATATGGTAACTCAGCAGCCAAACAGTTAGACTCTGATTATAGTGGGATGTCTGATCCCATGAGTGATTTATTAAGATCCTTCCACACTCTAACAAAACCATACACCATATGGTAACTCAGCAGCCAAACAGTTAGACTCTGATTATGGTGGTAAGTCTGATCTCATGAGTGATTTATTAAGATCCTTCCACACTCTAACAAAACCATACACCATATGGTAACTCAGCAGCCAAACAGTTAGACTCTGATTATGGTGGTAAGCCTGATCTCATGAGTGATTTATTAAGATCCTTCCACACTCTAACAAAACCATACACCATATGGTAACTCAGCAGCCAAACAGTTAGACTCTGATTATAGTGGGATGTCTGATCCCATGAGTGATTTATTAAGATCCTTCCACACTCTAACAAAACCATACACCATATGGTAACTCAGCAGCCAAACAGTTAGACTCTGATTATGGTGGTAAGCCTGATCTCATGAGTGATGTATTAAGATCCTTCCACACTCTAACAAAACCATACACCATATGGTAACTCAGCAGCCAAACTGTTGGACTCTGATTATGGTGGTAAGCCTGATCTCATGAGTGATTTATTAAGATCCTTCCACACTCTAACAAAACCATACACCATATGGTAACTCAGCAGCCAAACAGTTAGACTCTGATTATGGTGGTAAGCCTGATCTCATGAGTGATTTATTAAGATCCTTCCACACTCTAACAAAACCATACACCATATGGTAACTCAGCAGCCAAACTGTTGGACTCTGATTATGGTGGTAAGCCTGATCTCATGAGTGATTTATTAAGATCCTTCCACACTCTAACAAAACCATACACCATATGGTAACTCAGCACCCAAACTGTTGGACTCTGATTATGGTGGTATGCCAGCCCTTATCACCCATGAGTGATTTATTCTAACATAACCCAACACCATATGGTAACTCGACACCCAACCTGCCTGATCCCATATAAAGAATAATCCTCAGTCGCAGTCCAACCTTGAAATACACCAACACAATCGCAAAACAAAATATCTGCACAAAATGTAAATATGCCAATCAATATGTATTGCGTTGATTTTTCTGTTTCTAAATGACAAATGTGTTCACTATAGATACATCTCTATGGACATCTATGGAGTCCAATTTCATAGAGCTACTTCTAAAGCACCTTTGTCTGTTGAACCAGCTCTATTAAACTGGGCCCTGCTTTTACTGCAGTAGAAACTTAAATTAATATTGTGATAAAATAATCATAACATAACAGTATGGTAAATTGATTGCTTTACATCAGTACAAAAACATCCTGAGTATCAGAAATTAACTTGAAGAATGTATTGCTTGTTAAAGCATGGAGTTAGGTTAGACTACCTTTCTCTATGCTCAAAGGATGTTAACAAAGACAATGTACAGAAACAAAATTTTTGAATCAAATTAGAGAAAATTAAAAGATGTGGTGCCAAAAAATTTCTGAAGTAAAGAAATAAATATAAAAAAGGCTTGAAGAAGTTGCCAAAGTCTCAAATCCTACAAGTCGTGGCAGGCATTTTTACACATGCCTTGAAGATGATCAGAGCATAGGCGTACTGATTGAAATGTTGAGAGAATAAATAGGAGAATAAATCCAGAATAAATAGCAAGACAGGTTCTTGAGAACAAGTTAACGCAATCTGACTATACAAGAAATACTTGTCTTGCCTGGTCCACTGATTGTGTGGAATGTGTTGATTTGTTGCCAAGACAACTTACTGAAACTAAGGAGTTGACATACCATCTCAGCAATCAGCATCACTGAGAGAAATAGTTGTGAGAAAAGTTGTTACATCCAATTTGACTACAGAATGACATAGAAACTACATAGGTTTTGAAACTGTGAGAAGTCATATCTTTAAAAGAGGATGTTGTGAGGTAGACCTAGCATTATCTTTGGTTTCATTAACTCTCCCTAAAGTATTGGGTGATGTTCTATTACGTCTCCTTAGCAGCCATCGGTGAGGTGAATATGGCACCGGGCTAACGGCAGTCATCCTATCCTCACTTGGTACATTACCATTTACAGGAGATGGGGATCTAGACGACCACCATGATAGCTTCTTGTCTTTCTCTTTCTTATCCTCCTTAGACTACCTCCCAAGGTTACAAGCGGCGCCCATGTTTTCCAAAAGTTGAAACAGGAGTTTATTCTTGTATTAAATTTATTAATTAAGAAATGCCCTTTGATGAAGAATACACATTGTATTTAATTCACAACCTCTTGATAGGGAGGAAGGGTCGGTGGCACTCGACCGAACGTTGTACGAGTAAGTTCTGTACAGGCTTTTGTATCGAGTGCCCGCCTTCGGAGCCAATTCAATTAGTATTTTTCTCGCCATTTATTCGTAGCAGTGAAATAAAGTGCTCAAATTAGTTTTTGTCGGGATCCCGACAATATATCACGTGACCAATTCTTATGTGTTTTATCCGTAATTCTCCGCTAACGAGAATTTATATTGTTTTACCGTTTTCTCAAAAAGTAAAGCATTTCATGGACTAATATTTCAAGAGAAGTCTTTCACCATTACCTTCTGTAAACCCTGTAAATTATTTTTAAATCTGTGAACTTTTTTTGTCCGTACCGAAAGTGTCTAATGGCTTTAAAACCATCCGATTCCTCACCCCTGTAAATACTACACGACTGCCATTGGTTACTGCAGCGTGCAGACCGTGTGAAAAAGTTAACACCTCCTTTGTAAACTAACTGTTCCACTATGGCTAGTAAAAACAATGCAGTAAAACATTGTCTGGCGGTTGATACTATAATTAATTTTAACTTGGTTTCGGGTGGTTCCATCGATGTTTAACCAAGGGGGTGGGGTGTCTGGCGGGCCCAATGCAGTAAAACTTGTGTGTGTCGGTTAATACTTGTGTTAAGAAGAGTGTTATTGGTCATTTCAACTTGGTTTCAGGTGGTTCCACCACCGATGTTTTACCACGCTGCGGGTGGGGATGTCTGATGGCGGGCCCGATGCAGCAAAATATCAACTTCGTTTCAGGTGGTTCCTCCGATGCTTAAACCGGGGGGGGGGGAGTAGTCTGGCAGGCTTATGCAGCAAAACATTGTCTAGCGGCTGATACTGGTATAAAGAATAGTGTTTTATAGGCATATTGGTCATTTCAACTTTAACCAAAGTGCTCTCGGCTGCCGGTCTATCTTCGTACTTAGTGGATCTCAACATATGCATAAAGTAATAAACCTGTGAAAATTTCAGCTTAATCGGTCGTCGAAGTTGCGAGATAATAATGAAAGAAAAACACCCTTGTCACACGGAGTTATGCACTTTCAGATGCTTGATTTCGAGTCCTCAAGTTCAAAATCTGAGGTCTCGAAATCAAATTCGTGGAAAACTGCTTCTTTCTCGAAAACTACATTACTTCAGAGGGAGCCGTTTCTCACAATGTTTCATACTATCCTCCCCATTACTCGTTACCAAGAAAGGTTTTGTGCTTATAATTATTTTGGGTAATTACCACCAGTGTCCACTGCCTGTAACCCCTAAAAATCAGGTCATTTGTAAAATGACCTGAAAACAAAGTGTTGTTCAGTATAGATAAATGACAGTTTAACGGATAACAAAACAACCAAACAAGCATTGCCTTACAATGTTCTTACCTTGGGGGGGGGGGACTCAGTTACAGGACCTTACAACAATTACATTGTACGACATGGTAAGATGATGGTAGATACATGAAATGACTAAACAGTATTCTATTTCAATGCACTGGTACGCTCCCACTCTGATAAAATCGAAACCAATATGGTGTTATTATACTCATGTCCAACAGTGTCATTGAACCTAGATAGGTTATCTTGAATCCATTGTATGGGTAAGTTTAAATTGATACACAATGAATGGAAATAACAGATCAGCTTCTGTGACACTTTGCAGTTCATAGTTTCAAGGTTGTTGGTTAAAACCTTTATGGTGCAAGGGCTGTCTTATTGAGTGTTTGTTTTTAATTAAACAGTCGATTTTAATTTCGTATTTGTATTTCGAAAAAACAAATAAAGTCCAAGTTCCCCAACCACACCTAGCTAAACAGCATGCCAGTTTTCCTGTAACCAGTTGTTTAATAATAATGTTCAAGTGTACTGCAAAAACTGGCGGGGTCGTTTAAATCCACACCACGGGTGTTGTCACATGCCGAGAAGAGAATCAAAATAATACACCATAGAGTGTTAAAGTAACACCCACTTCTTTAAAATAAACTGCATTAGTGTTATTCTAACACCATATATGTTGTTATTTTTTATTCTTTCTTTGGCCTTTTATGGTGTCAGTTTTAACACCCCAGTTTTCCCAATGAGTATTGCTGATGCATCACTCATGGTTAGTCGTAACTTCATGAAAGAAGGTCCATTTGTAATTTGTTGAAGCTGTATTTTGTTGTATCATTTTTAACAGATACAAAAACTCAAAGTGTAAACCAGAAATTGGTCATTAACCATTTCTTTTTTTTTTACATACAACTTTCCTATACATCCTTCATTTCAATGTTAACCATACTCGGAGATCAAAGTAATGATATCGGGATGTTGCATGGACCTGGTAACACTTTTACTCGTACTCAAATTCCCAACGTAGGCCTACGCATACTCGAGTAGGTCTGCTATTTTTTTCTTTTCTTTTTTTAATGCAAGTCGCCCAAAACAAGGCTAAAAGCCACTCTAGGTAAAGGGCTCAGAAAACATAAACATGCAGAAACTCAGTTGAGGTGAAAGTAGGAATTGATATTCCTCTTAAAAGATGGAAGATCATAGGATGAAGGGAAACATGCACCAGGCAAGGAGTTCCAAAGAGATGCAGGACTAGGGAAAAAGCTACTGAAGTAGCTCTTTGTTCTACATCTCGGCACAGCTGCAGTATATTTGGATACCTATGTGTATTTGGTACCCGGTGTGGCGGTTTCAGTAATCCGTCGTGTTCAGTTTTCCGGGTGACGTAGTCAGACAAAAATACCGCTGCGAGAACCCTGGCGAGTACTGTAATTCTCTCAGTGACCCCAAATTGTTTCTATAATACGATTCTTTTCTGTTTAGTCACATTCTCTTGCTCCATCTTTATTCATGCGTACAACTTTAATCAGGTCACACTGCTTGTATAAAAAACAAACCCCATTTCTCATTTGAAAATATAAATTCTCTCATACGATCCACGCGTTCGTTATCACTGCACCGAGTGGTATCATGGCACCTGGCATTGATCTCACCACCAGTGTATTTATACCAGAGGGCCTGGACGTACTTTATGTAGGACATCAAACACAATGTCCACAGATATACACTGATTTACACTTACACAGTTTGAAGATAATGAGTAGATAACTTAAAATATTACTTGCTGAAGTGCTGTAGTTTTTGGAAAAGAGTAAACAATGTCATGAAAATAATGTTTGTCTCAGTGCAGTGATCAATGAGACAAAAATTATGTTAGCATGTTAAAAACGTATTTAAAGGTAGGCCTACGCTTTCTATTATCATTATCTTCACACGGTGTAATGTAAATACTATGTGGACATTGTGTTTTTTTGTTACACAAAGTCTGTAAAAAGGTTATTGTTGTTTTTAAACGTTACTTTCAAACCTGCCATAGCGTCACCTTGAACAATCCCTGCTTTAGGTTCACAATGGAATATCTATTGGGGCCCAAAAACTGAAAACAATGCCGTTGGTCAACAAACATGACTCCGTGTGATATAAAGAAAACTCCGCAGCTACGTGTTTCTACGTGTAAATAGGGTTATTATAAAATCACATTGCAGCCAGAAAGGCTGAATGACACGACATTATCAACTTCAAAACAATCTGTGAGGCAACCCGCCCCCCCCCCCCTCAACGCCAGGCTTGCACACTAGATAAGACAAACAGTCTTTTTAGTGAACCTGTGGTATGTCATTTTAACACGTGCATTAATGGCACTGAAAACTATAATATTAGTAACTACTCCAAATAATTGTTTGCATAAAAACGTTCTTAGTAAAAAGCAATGGCGAGTTGTTGGTAGTATAAAACATTGAGAGAAACTGCTTCCTCTGAAGTAATGTAGTTTTTAAGAAACTGTTATTAATTGGTTCTCTTGCAAATTCGAAGGCCGATTAGATCAAAAGTTCCACAGATTTATTAGTTTCATCATATATTATGTTGAGATACACCAAGTGAGAATATGCCTACTGGTCTTGGACAATTACCGAAGGTATCCAGGGTATGGGCCTAATAGTAATCCTATAATTTTGTAGTAAGGCTATATTATTAATCACTGTTATGAAATTAGGCTTAAAATTATATACTTAAAATTAGTTACACACTTGAAAGTTGAAAAGGAGCAGAGAATGGGACGCCCTCTATCGTCTCAAAAGTTTCTCATTAGAAGCGTAATGACTTTGATGTGATTTTGCATCCTAACCAAATTGCTCCGGTGTTATGCATAATCTATTACCACATCCCTGCATTCTACTCTGTTCCCTGTACAGAGCATGATTTGATACGTCTCTTCGCAAATCGCCATTCCCTTGATCGTATACGTACAGAACTGATGCCATACATCTGAACGGACAGACCTGCCGTGTATTCCCTGCCAGAGAGACGATTATCCTTAAAGTACCGTCTACCTCCACATCAAAGGACTGATGAGTAGCCTACTTATTTTACTACATCTACACTGATTATACTGAGTATTATTCACGGTAGACCTTTTGGTTTATAATTGAAATCGAGTATTCATAACAAGGCTTGAAATTACGAATCATTAGATCTGGTTGATTATTACATGTATTCTTACTAATAAATGAGCCGGCCATGCACACTATAGGTCCTTTAGCAAAACACTTCAGCCCAAAGTTAGGAAGACCTTGGCGTGTGTAATGTTTAACTCTGAAAATCCGCTTCCGTTTGGCGCCCCAGGCTCCATTCACGCTTTCTATAAAAAGAACAGAAACGAGGTTGTAATTAGTACTCCAGTCCGCGTGGTACAAGAGGTTGATTTTAAACCAGTTTAAAACAAGAGTTCAAATTGGTGGTAGACAGAATGTGTAAGCTTTCGATAACAAGGTTGATATCGATTTCGAATAACCAATAATAAGGTATTCCGTGCACTTTGTGTGTTTCCAAACGTCACAGGGACGTGTGTTTAAAGAAAACACGTTGCCTTGGATCGGACGAGTTGGTCTATTAAAAGCGTTTGAAACAGTTTGTTATGAAATATATGGTTAGAAAGATGTTTTAAAAGTAGAATATAATGATCCACACAAGTATCACTCAAAATTGCACGGTTTTCATTTTACGTCGCGAACTAACACTGTCGGCCATTTATGGGAGTCAAAGTTTTGACTCCCATAAATGGCCGACCGTGTTTGTCGACGAGGTAAAACGAAAACTACGCAATTTCGAGGCATTTTGTGTAGATCATTGTATTCTACTATCTTTCTAACCATATCGATTTTATAACAAACGGACAGGACGCTTTTCAAAGACTAACTCGACCGATCCAAGGCAACGTGTTCCTTTAACTGCCAGACTCACTCCCCGCCTTTTGAGCCACCATGTAATGTTCACAAATAACAACAGCAAATCAACTGACGGACGGGCAACCATTTTTAACACACACAAATCCTTATAACGTTGGGCTCATTCAATAATAATTATTCTTAGCTATTAGAATAGGCTAAAACTATTGGAAACAGATTTGAAGGTTCCAAAATGCTCTGTGTTGTTTTTAGTCAATGTTTATTTCGTTACCTCTTTCCTTGACCTCTCGATATTAATTTGTTTGTTACTCCAACATTATAGTTACCCGAACATCTACTGCAGGGCTTCCTCAGCGTAGAAACTGTCTCGCCAAGCTGGGATATAAAAGAATATTTCCGTAAACATAATAAATTTCATGTTTATTAAACTTTTATGCAAACAGTCAGTTTTAAAGCCATCTTGTGTTGATTATTGACAATTCGAACAGGGTTTGAATTTTGGGCAATGAAAGGAGTGAATTCGGATTTATTTTATATAAAAATCCCTGATGAACAAATACGATAGTTGTGAAATGCTCAGGTTTAATATAGTGCGCCACCAAGAGTTTGCAAAGAAAATGCCGTCTTCAAAGTGTAAAATCCGCGTCATAAGTGGCCTAATCATCTCTTAATACCTTGGGTTTTATTAACTGAGAACGAAACAATAAAAAGATCCGCTCAGACCCATTGCTTGCATTCATAGAACATAAATACACAGTCTATACCATGACAGTGGAACCATTTGTCAAGGTTAATAAAAATGTCGCGTTCTTCAATCACATTATTTTAGTACTCATTCCCAATGGATTTTTTAGGGCTCCCTATGTAACATACTTTGAAAAATATGAGCACAATGGATGCGGTTTGCAAGTACCTTTAGCACAGATTACTCCAGCAGTTTCTGCGTTTGTGCACTTGGGTTTATCCCAGCAATGCGATGGACAGTCGGTGATTTTGGCCTCGGAGCCGTCACAGATAACCCCATCCATGAGGTTAGGACCACTGCCTTGACCGAAGAAAGCACCCACCTCAGCATGCGTGGCACCAGAATAACCCAGCTGTCTGCAGACGACCCCAGCATCAGTCAAGTCCCACTCATTGTCGCAGATGGCGCCCCATGTACCATCCACAATGATCTCCACTCTACCCTTTCCCCTGGTCGGTCCATCCACAAGCCTTACATCATCTGATGGTTTATAAAGATGAGAGTTGAACTCGCTATATTGTTGCCAAATCGAACGAGTTTTAAGTGAGTATCAATTTGACCCCTTGTTTTGAAATTGATTGCATCGTTGATTATAATTGATTATTATCTCGCAAGTTCGATGACCGATTGAGCTCAAATTTTCACAGGTTTGTTATTTTACGCATATGTTGAGATACACCAACTGTGAAGGCTAGTCTTTGACAATTACCAATAGTGTACACTGCCTTTAAGGAAGAAAGTTGAAGGAGTGAGTCTCACAAAACCATTCGACGATTTAAACGTTTAAAAAATAAGTGTTTTATGGGCAAATGTCTTTATTTTATCCAACCAAGTAGACCCTATAGGCCTACAGTTAGAGAAAAGTCTTCTTTGAGAAAGATAAGTGTCAAATGATCCGTCGCTATATTTCAGGCCAAAGTGAAGGTATCGATTGTATTAATGCAACATTAGCTTTGATTTTTTTTCTAATGAAAATTGTAACCGGTAGTTTTTATGTCTGAGATAACTGCAGGCTTCCACAAGCTTCAAGACAGCAGTCCAACGACTATCGGATAACAAATAAAATACAATAGTTAAAGCAATACAAATTTCTTACTTGGTTTGCAGATTACTCCAGCAGTGCTGGTGCATGGATTATTTTCCCTGCACAGAAATGAGCACCTTGAAAGATATGGCTCCGTCCCTTTACAAGCAACTCGATCCATTACAATAGGAAGTTCTGTCGCTCCGTAAAATGATCCAATCTTTGCCTCACTTGCCTCTAGGAAACCAAGCTGCCTACATACAGTAGTCGCATCTTGTATGTCCCAGTTTGTATCACATACCGCACCCCAAGCACCGTCATGGTAAATCTCGACTCGACCTCTAAGTACGTCATCACCTCCAGCTAGCCGGATGATACCATCTTCAATACAATGTTTGTAATACGCACAGGAAAGTATGTTTTGCTTTGCTGTCCTGGTATGTCTGTCTGTCTGTCTGTCGGTCATGCTGTCTGTCTGGCTGTCACGCTGTCTGTCTGCGGTTGGTCTGACATTACAAGGTAGACATTGTGTGGTGATTTTTTAGGTAAACAATACCGCTTTAAATAAATCTAAATTATGTTATTTGGCTTCGTTAAAGCTTCTTGGAAATATAAACCAGGTGTCGTCTCCCACCGGTGATGTGTTTATATTGTTGTTTATAATTTACACGTTTCTCTTACGTTTAACAGCTTATCCTTGTTTGCATAAAGTCAAAGTTCAGGGACCACAGCCAATCACCTGCTGGCATCTTAGGAATCTTGTTTAGGGTGTGGCAAGCCCACAGTTCTGTATGCAACCGGTATTTCTTAGTCATTTCTTTTCCTGGTTTCGTTTGGTTAAGTTCGCCGTATTTTCTGTAGTCAACCCAAGCTAGTTTCATTGCCGTTTTCGTAAGTAGTATTTCTTCATTGTACAATATTTAATGTCACTTATTTCAATTGTATACATTTATTGGTTACCGTTAAATTACTTCCTTTCTATTTTCAATGATTTGGGCTAGTTGGAGCTATTTTCCTGGTTCTTCCTACAGCCGTATATTGAATTATTCGGGATCCAAAATCGATCCGACACTAAGGTTTTATGGTGCGACTGGTAAAGTTGTTTATTCTTCTAAGTCCTATTTTGCACCCAACGTATTTGTTTTTTAAATTAAATTATTTTCATGTGTGTATTTTCCAACAGTTTTGTTATATCTGCCGCCGTAGACTCATTTTAACTCCTGTAAACTCCTGTATGTTCCCACTGTGTTGAAGTGATTTCCCCGGTAACAATTTGTAAGTGTCAATTTAGTTCAGTCTTATTGTTATAATTGTTCATCGTTTAATACCAAATTGTTGCGAAGTAGTTTTGTTTAAGCTTTTAAAATTGCTTTCTTTAATCCTTCTGGAGACCCCCGATTGCTTATTTTCTCTAATCTTTTCTGGAAACTATTTTACCGTTCATTTTCGTATAATCTTTCCGGAAGCCTTCGATTACATTATATTTAATCTTTCCGGAAACCTCTGATTGCAAGTTTTCTTTAAATATCTTTCTTGTACTTTGTTTATTATTGAGTTAATTATGTATTTATGTATTAATTATCTATTTCATTATTTGTTGCTCTAGTTCACCTGCTCCTCGCTGAGTGCAAATAAACTACCGGGTCGATAAAATACAATTTGTCCACGACTTTTATTGTTATCATCAACACGGTGACACCAGGATTTTAGAACAAACTTACCTCATCGTGATGAAGTTACAAAATTAATGTTTGTAAAATATGTATATAAACAAGAGCATTGAAACCCAAAATCCCACTTTTTTTTGTTTCCACTGTTTTTAAACGACGATTGACACTTGACCTTTTAATTGATTTAAATTAATAATAAATGGGTAGGGAAAGCTACTGCGTCTAGAGCACTTAATATTATTAAGTACTTTTTTTTTATTAATGTTCGGAACAACATTAAATATAATCTTCTCAGCCGTTTCTCAGCCATCTGAGAAGAGTCATTCATAATTTGTATTTGAATATAATTTAGAGACTTTTGAATTTTACAAGTTGGGCTTGTTCTGAATAAGCAGAATACTTTGTTTTGGTATAAGTTTTGTTTCTGGCCAGTGTAAATAAATACAGGGTCGGCCCAATGTGTATAGGGGTTGCGAACAACATTTGTAAGTGGGGTCCAGTGGAATGGGTGGCATAAAAAAGCTCTCTTTACCTTTTTATGAAACTCAGCCATGGTTCACATCCCGTATAGGCTGATTGATTTTGGCATCAGACCTAGTGAGGATTCTCTATCTGTGTTTGTCTATTGTACACGTTTTGATATCAACATGAACTAGAAAATAAACTTTGAACTTCAGCTATTAACATTCACTCTGTAGATTCATTCACAATGACCCACTGTCATCCGAGTATTCAGACGCTTGTGATTATCAGCTTTTTACTTTTTCAATAATATGATAATTATATCCATCAATACTTCATCGATGTAATTATTAGACTCGTTGAGATACGGCGGCCACTTCAGGAGTGCAATGTTTGGTTCGAGCGTAGACAAACACATTTACCGAAACCAAAAAGTGTCTCAATGTGTCCACTAAACATCAAATAGACTTATTGATGTCTCGGTTTACCTTGTTTACCATAAGGGAGAGGACAAACGTTGCTAAGCCATAAATGTGACAATGGGAGACTTATTCAACTGCCATTGAGAGCACTATAACAGTTTGATATACATACAAATTCGGCGATAATGTATTTTGACTCCCTCGGTCGTTCCCCCAATCCTCCATTTCTTAGATAGTTCTTTGCTTTGTATTTTCCCATTGCAAAGTTAATTTGATGTCTGTACACAATTAGACCTGGTTTTTTATTTTGTAATACGAATTTAATTTGTTGAGACAATAAAGTTCCAGTTAAAATGTCAACAAGATTTCTTCTTTTTTGGTCTTTATTTATTAGTTTCTTTACATTATTCCCTTCTCCCCTTATGCTTTGTTGTCTGCTCCTCAAATAAAAACAAATTAATATTTGAATAACTATTTCACTCATTTACGTTTGCTTAAAACATAATTCTGAAAGTTTGAACGTCACCTCGGCATCCAAGAACTTCAAAGGTAAAATAAGGATAGGAATTAGTCCAAGTGAGTGTCATTATTCGAAGGAATCTGGTCCTCAATATCTCAGGGAGGTTGACAGTTACTCGTTCACCACCATCCACATTCCCGTTAAACTAAAACAGAAATCAAAGAGAAATAACTTGAGGCTCTTCTTGTGAGCAGCATAGTCATTAAATGTATTTCATATTATTCCGATCTAAGGATAATTTACTTACAAAGCTCTTTTCAAAGGAAAAATCCCAGGAACTTTTGGTCGATCTTTTCATACTACATAAACAAACTCCCGGGAATTTCTCGGGTAATAACTTATGCCCGGGAAATAAATAACCCTGCTCAGGGGTAGGGTTAAGGAATTTAACCACGGAAATAGTAATCCCATGAGTTACCATTAGTTGGATAGTGACACCGGTTGGGTGGCGCTGGGGTCAAAAACTCCCGGAATTTTCCAGGGAGTTTATTTCCCGGGAAATGGTTTTGTAGTGTGAAAAGGTCTGAAGAGTGTCTTTTTACCTGTATACAGCTGAGGCTGCAATAATCGAGTGTCAATACATTGGGATTTTCATTCGAACATGATTCTAAATAAACATGTTGGATTAAAGGCAAGATTTATATTTGGTTTTTGAAACCGTTCGATTAATTTCATCCTGTATTATATGACTGTATGATGGAAAATAACCCGGCGGACTCCCCTTCGGACTCGGACTCTAACTTAACACACGAGGGACTCGACTTAAATATTGTCGTAAGGTTCAAAATGTTATTGCGCAAAAATGGGCCGGGTGTATTTAGCGATACTTGGGAAAATAAGAAAGTTGCTAACTCGTATTTTCGGTCAAACTTGAACCATTGAGCCTCATAGTTTTATCATACAAGCGAGCACATAGTGAGCATTGGACATGACTTGGATAAGTGGTTTGATACATGTTACTTTGGGTATTTGAAAGCATTGCCAGCTAAGAAAATTGGTTTGAAATAGTTTGATTTAGAAGTTATAGTTGTATATTTTGTATTTTTAGATCAACACCATGATGCGTTTGTTCGTATTTGTCATGGAATATAGGTTTTTTTCGGCGACGTTACTTTGACTAGTCGCCGACACCGCAATACGAATTACGGAGAAGAGATATCAATATATAATAAACATTTCGATTTGCCCAGTCCCTCTGAGTTATTAGGGAGCGTCTCAAAAGTCGGGAACGTTCCCGTCAACACGGAACGTTCCCATTTGAACGTTCCTTTTTCGGTGGACCGCGTCCGCATGCCCGTTGGGACACGGCGGCATGATATTTTGACCATTCCCTTGGGAACGTTCCAACGGGAACGATCTGCCTGGACGTCCAATTAGTTATCATCCGTTTTACACGTTCAAAGCACCGTCCAGATTTTGCCAATGCTCAATTACAAGCTGGATACTGAAGGCTCCACCCTACTCGGACCGTTGTCTTTGTTAAACGCTATACAATATTCATGTTATGTTCAATAGAGCAGGAGAGCTGGAGGCATGTGAAAGCCCCAGGAAAATTTCTCTTATTGTCTGCTCCTTGTAAAGCATGCAGGTAGCGGACAATCACTCACAAGACAGTGTAGTGTTAGCATTCACTATAAAGGAAAGATTTACTAAGCAAGCAGGGTGTGTAAAAAAAAAAACATGCAACAATAGCCTATACAGTATAATACCACTACTTGTGAACTCAATCCAACATGTGCAAGTCCCTTTGGTTGGGCAGTTGGAGTCTAACAATGTAGGTGTGCTAAACTTGTAAAGAAAAAGTCTGCTGTTCACATTCAAATAAGACTACGTTCATCTGTGATGATAGTCGGGTCTGCTGTTCACATTCAAATAAGATTACGTTCATCTGTGATGATATTCGGGTCTGCTGTTCACATTCAAATAAGATTACGTTCGTCAGTAATGATATTCAGGACTGCTGTTCACATTCAAATAAGATTACGTTCATCTGTAATGATATTCAGGTTTACTGTTCACATTTAAATGAGATTACGTTCATCTGTGATGATATTCAGGACTGCTGTTCACATTCAAATAAGATTACGTTCATCTGTAATGATATTCGGGTCTGCTGTTCACATTCAAATAAGATTACGTTCATCTGTAATGATATTCAGGACTGCTGTTCACATTCAAATAAATTACGTTCATCTGTAATGATATTCAGGACTGCTGTTCACATTCAAATAAGATTACGTTCATCTGTAATGATATTCGCGTCTGCTGTTCACATTCAAATAAGATTACGTTCTTCTGTGATGATATTCGGGTCTGCTGTTCACATTCAAATAAGATTACGTTCATCTGTAATGATATTCAGGACTGCTGTTCACATTTAAATAAGATTACGTTCATCTGTGATGATATTCAGGACTGCTGTTCACATTCAAATAAGATTACGTTCATCTGGGATGATATTCGGGTCTGCTGTTCACATTCAAATAAGATTACGTTCATCTGTAATGATATTCAGGACTGCTGTTCACATTCAAATAAGATTACGTTCAGCTCTGATGATATTCAGGTCTGCTGTTCACATTCAAATAAGATTAGTTGGTCACTTACACAATTATATTCCTTTTTTTCTTCTCTTTTTAAACCCTCCTTTGTGTGATCCCTACTGGATTTTGGAGTTTCAATCCTATGATATGAATATGGTGTTTTTGTGTTTGCACATAATAACAGTAAGTAAGGACGCTGAAGTATCAGCTTTAATAGTTATAAATAAATCCTTATGTTATTCGGCCACAGTGACACCCAACATGCTTCGACCATCAGCCCCTTCTTAACATACATTTCTTTGCAAAAAAAGTTTAAGAGGGTACTTTAAAATAATTACAAAAAGTTCCCCTTTTCGCTTTTTTCCTTTGGTTAAATTTGGCTGGGCACTAGTGGACAACAGCAATTCTTAGTAAATCTTTCCTCTATAGTGAATGCTAACACTACACTGTCTTGTGAGTGATTGTCCGCTACCTGCATGCTTTACAAGGAGCAGACAATAAGAGAATTTTCCTGGGGCCTACCATGCCTCCAGCTCTCCTGCTCTATTGAACATAATATGAATATGTATAGCGTTTAACAAAGACAACGGTCCGAGTAGGGTGGAGCCTTCAGTATCCAGCTTGTAATTGGGCATTGGCAAGATCTGGACGTGCTACGGTGCTTTGAACGTGTAAAACGAATGATCACTAGTGGGAACATTCGCACATTGCTAATTTGTGCCCGATTGCGTGCATATGCTTGTGCTCCATTGCCGGAGTTGCGTTGACTCAGTCAAGGAGTAAACAAACAACAACAAAAGGTAGGTTCATAAATCAATGTTTTAACCAGTCTGAAACAATTCCACTTCTTTTAAATATGTTGTCAATTTGGTTGGAATATTAAACGCGATAATGTTCCTTTACGTGACTCACGCTCCCCGCAATTTCCTCAAATCCAGACTACCTTAATATATTATTAACGTTATTTCATAGTACAATATAGGATAGGAGGATTATTATATTTTACATAATTTCCACACTTCATAGATGTAGTGTCATTTTAAACTGCAGTTAAGTGGTGACCAATGACTGAGATTGTTTTAAATTTGATAGGTCTGGATAATCATGTATTTCAAGTCTGGGTAATCAGATATTAGTAGTTCCGGCAAATCTTAACCTTCCATCCTACCGACCGTCGTACACATGGGCGAAACGTCGAAACACTTGCGTCGCCGAACCCAGTTTACACTACCCTTCAAATCAAAATAAATCTCATGTTTTGCATCCAACTACAAACGTAAATGCCAACCCCTCTTCAAAAAGATTGTTGTGTTTTCATAGTGTTAAGTTTATCAAAGGAAAAACGTCACTTATTGGAATTCACCAGCGACGTACGGGATCGAGACGCCATTTTGATAGAAATTACACGTTCGCATACAGGCCGAGTTCCCAAATGGGTAAAACCGGGCACCCGTCCCAATGGGAATGCATAGATTTCTTGCCCGAGAACATGCGGGAACAGCGCCCGCGGTGGAACGTCCAAACGGGGATATGCCCGCGATCCAGCGGGGACACGGAGTATGCCCGGCTGGACGTTCCAAGCGATCCGACTTTTGAGACGCTCCCTTAGGTCTGTGCTCTGAGCCAGTCGGTGTTGCGCCCTCTAACCGGTGACTATTACATGCACCAACTAGCGTCTTTAATAGAGACTATAGGGAGATACAAGAAAAGGTCTCTGACCCGTATGGTATCTCCGTCTGCATTCTCCAAGTTATGCCAGCTTTCAGATTCTCCCGTTGAACTGTACTTTACGCTGAAGGTTTGCATGGAGGCTCCTGGATGACCCTGTACTATCAGTCCAGTAACAACTGGGCCTGGCAGTCCTAGATCAACTTGAATCCAAGAGTCTGCTACATCCGCTACAGTTGGTATCCACCAGTGGCTGTTTCCTGTGTATAAAAACAAACGTCGCGGTTGAATGCTATTCTTTAGCAGAACTTAGAATCAATCCCTTATCCATTCCAATGAAACATTTTTTTCAAAGTAGATCATCACTTCCTACAAATGGTATATTTCGATTATTTCGTCGCAAACATATAGGGGTTTATAATTAATGTAACACTTCCCTGAGGTCACTTCCATTATTACCTAGTAGTTTAATTGGTATAATATGGACTCCATGGTCAGTGTGCTTCTTTTTGTGCAATATTTTAATGTGCTTTGATTTTTTAATTACCTCTCTGTTTTATTTAAACGGTTTACTTTACACTGTTTTGTAATTTAGTTAGTAGTCTGAAATAAGCAGTTTTTTTATTAAAACCACAATAATAACTAGACATTAAGTGTTTGTGAACAAACACGAAGCTGTTCCTTGTTGTTTTGCTTGGATTATGTGCTTCATTGCCCAAGGAATATATAACTGAAAAAAAGGTTTCAAAAAAGTTGTGTAGCTCTTGTTATAAGGTTTTACTTCCCGGTTGACCCGTAAGTAAAGGTCAACATGGGCCCACAGCTACCAAAGATTAATCTGCAATGCCAAGGAGTCTATAAAATCGGTTGTGTAGATCTTGATATATAGTCCCACTTCCGGTTGACCCAGAAGTAGAGGTCAACTTGGGGTCACAGTTTTCCAAAGCTAATATTTATTGCCTAAGAGTCTACAACTGAAGTTTGGACATTAGCTTTGTACTTTTTTAGATATGGGTTCACTTCCGGTTGACCCGGAAGTAAATGTCAACATGGGGTCAAAGTTGTTTCAAACTAATCTTGAATGCCCAAGGAGTCTATATAACTGAACCAAAATTTATAATCTGTTGTATAGTTCTTGAGATATGGTCCCACTTCCGGTTGACCAGGAAGTAGGGTCAACTTGAGGTCACGGTTTTTTAAAGTTAATTTTGTATGCCTAAGGAGTTTATAACTGAAAATATTTTGAAAATCTGCTGTATAGTTCTTGAGATATGGTGACACTTCCGGTTGACGCGGAAGTAGAGGTCAACTTGAGGTCACAGTTTTGTCAAATTAATCTCCAACCCCCAAGGAGTCTTTAAAAACAAACAGTTGAAAAGTCGGCCGTGAAGTTCTTGAGATATGATGCTGCAAAGATTTCCTAACTAATATGCATATGAGGGTCACTGGTGGTTAATTAAAAAATAATTTTAATATGTTTTATGATAGGAATTAAGCTAAACATCCTAAAGCTTCCATTTGATATTATTTTACGTGTTTAAAAACACATAATTAATTTGTAGGATACTCCTTTATTTTCCTACTCCTGCCGATAGGGGGCGCTCTTATGAGACATTTCAATTGCACGATTTCTGCACCGTAATGTCTGTATCTGACTCTGTATTTGTATGTGTACGTCGCAGAGACCAAAACTGTCATAAAATGTCAAATTATAATTTCCCTATAGAACACGGCCCAGTTTGATGGCTCTGTCTGCTTCAACCAAACTCTGCCCATTTACTATACAACCACCATTCTCCGCTTACTGTGCAGGCGCTGAAATATCTGTACAATTTGTTCAAAGCAAAGATTACATATGATAAGTTTCCCCGCGCACAAGCAAAAATATCCCTGCTAAGCTGTGAAATATGCTGTAAGTAAGCGATAATATCCGCGCTTCTGATGTGTCAATTCTTTGCTTACGCAGTGAAGCAGAGTCAAATTGGACCAGTTTCACAAGATTTCCCCTCATGTACTAACAATCTTTTATGACTTTACATGTTTGAAGTGCAGGCCTTACCAAACCTACTAACAGGGCAAAATTACATGGTTCTCATGACCACCAAAGTCTGCGCTTACGATCACCATTTTCCGCTTTACTGTGATGTGCAAGCTTGGAAAATAATGTGCGAACTTGGAAGCACACAAACAAACGAAATCACTGCTATAAGCAGTCTATTTCGCTTGACGTAAGCGCAGAACTCAATGCTTCTGCAGAGCACTGAATCTTTTTCATTAAGCAAGTTGCCATCATGACTCGACTAGTCGAACCTCAAACCTAACTACTACACTTGTCGATATAAAATACAGATTCTCAAGATTTGTGCCGCTATGTGCCGCAAAGGCAATATTAATTTGTTGTGAATGGGTGACTAGTGAATTTTACTACTCGACTAGCCGCACCTCAAACCTGACTACGACACTTGTCGAGATAAAATACGGATTCTCAAGATTTGTACCGCTATGTGCCGCAAGGGCAATATTAATTATGTTGCGAATGGGTGTGACTAGTGAAATTTACTACTCGACTAGTCGCACTTCAAACCTAACTACGACACTTGTCGAGATAAAGTACGGATTCTCAAGATTTTTGCCGCTATGCCGCAAGGGCAATATTAATTATGTTGCGAATAGTAGTAACCAACACAACTGGTTCACCAAACAGGTAGTCGGGACAAATTTTGTAGTCGATGTGTGGACACGATTATAACGGAGTAGAGAAAAACAGTAATCGCGACTCAAATAATAAATTGTAGTCGCGACTTTAACACTAAAGCACACTTTCTAGTCGCCACTGCGTACTTTTGTCTCAAGTAAAGCACGGTTTTTCCTGCGAATGCAAATCAAATTTTTAAGTCACTGTTTTCGCAGTGAAAGTTTCGCAGGAGTTGAGCACAATTAGTCAATTGTAGCAATTTTTTATGCGAATTGTGACGTGAAGAACACATTCCCTGGTAAGCACAGTTCCCTGATTACGTAAGCGCTGCGATTCATTCCTTTAAAAGCCATTGGCCCAGGACCAAACTACATAATAGCTTTTTAAACACAAAAAGCAGCTTAACCATGCCTCATGTTCAAGTTGTGAATCCAGGTGTTCTGCTCAATTTCTGCAATTTTGTAAAGCAAAATGTTTTGCCTGTTTATTATAAGCAGCTCTATAAAACTGAGCCACTCAACCACCAGAGAAACGATCAGCATAATCAAATCTCTGCTTTTGTATTCCTGTCAAAGAGTTTTTGTTTGTCATGGTCTAATTTCCGAACGTAACGTGAAACACTGGAATTAGTTTAGGCAATTGGTCCTCGGCGCAAACAAGGTGACTTTACCCGTAAATCATTCATAGCTTAATACGTTTTTACATGCTTTGCTAAAACCATGTGCCATTTCTACCTCCATGCTAAAACTGAGACTAAAATAGTTTTCGTGACATTTATTTTTACTCCTTTCTTAAAAAACTTCAACAACACGGCAAGCTTTCAACTATCATTATCTTCCCTCCATGCTTCGTAACGTAGAACCATGTACATGTATGTAGACTCTCCTCCATACAAGAACGTACACCAAAGATCGTGCTGCGCGAGGACAAAATCTCGCCGTTTTATTTTCCAGGAAAGAAGCTTCTCATGAGCCAAAAATTTGGGGAAAAAGAACATGTTGTACAGATCGTTTTAATGTAGGTACATATTTCTGATTGTAAAAAAAATGTAAAATGTATGCCTCTATATATTGATTTCGTCGAGGTTCCCGGAGGATTCGCACTCAGATCACTTGGGTAATAGCACCCGCGTTTAACCGCGGCCCCATTGGATCTATCAACCCAGACGTCGCGATTTTATTCGTTACATAATAACTGTAAACATTTAATAAAAATAATTACAAGATGACGTGAGATATAAAATTACTTCATTTTGCACATCTTCAATACCCAGAGAATCAATATATGAAGAATTTTTGAAAATCGGACGTTTATTTTGGGAGATATGCTGTTAACAAGATTTCCTAATTAAATATTCATATCTTTAATAACTCATCTAATTGATTAAGAGATTAAAAATCATACGTAGAAAAACTAAGTTACGTACTAAGCTTCGATTTAATATAGAACTCAAGTCTTTCATTTCTACCGTTTCTAAGATTATCTTGCCACAAAAAAGTCGTGCGTTAAACCTATGGCGTTTTGAGAAAAAAAAACGTTTCTAAAACGTTAAAAAAATCTCGACGAAAACAATAGCTGTTCCGACGGACGGTCGGAACAGCTAATAATAATAAAAATAATAAAAATCTCGACGAAAACAGTAGCTGTTCCGACTGGATCGGAACAGCTAATAATAATCAAAATAATCAAAATCTCGACGAAAACAATAGCTGTTCCGACTGGATCGGAACAGCTAATAATATTGTATGTCCTAGATACGCTTCCCCTTAGTTCGTAGCAAACACACAAAAAACATAATTTCAGACAATTACTGCTATCCACGCACAGGTTAAACTTAAACCAGGAGGGATAAAGTGAGTAGATAAGACTAGTATGTGGATCAGGTCAGCAAGTTCTGCCTGCAGTTAAACGGAAATGGAGTATGACTTGCCTTCATTGAGTCGAGCTTTTTGAGGAACATGTGACACCGAATCATAGGATGATGATGCAGTAATACTCCCATCAGGGATCGCCCCACTCTCCATTCCCAACGGTCCAATGGTACATGCTGGTCCTGAAATAAGTCAATAAAACAATCATTACATTAAAATCTAAAGTGAAAGTACATCCTTGCGTTTTTAGATGGTAAATCATTTACTTCCATTCTCTAGTTTAAAACAAAACGTAAGCAAAATTATTTAGAACAAGGCTAGGTTTAACGAAGTTTATAATAATACTTGTTGTCCCCCCCCCTCTCTTTTGTTGGGGGGGGGGGGCTGGGAGGGGGTTGGAAGGATGTACCTCTGAACGTTTTAAGGCACAATTTTGCAGTTTAAAAAAACTAAAACATAACAACAATTTGCATAATTGTGACAGCAATGCATAATACATCTTTTAAAAAAGTTGCTTGTAAATAATTGTTGGTTGGCGGCTTTTATCCTACAACACAAGCTTAAAACCTGTTCAAGTTATACAGATATGTCAACCTCCATTGGAGGAACAAAATAAAAAGGACCGGGGTCTTAACTTCCTTATATAGTCACTTTTATAATATAAATGATTTAGACTAAACCGGGTTTGGAGAAATGACTCAATTAATTAATAAGCCATCATTAATTGACTCCTTCCCTTATAAAGGGATTTATACAGGACATAATATGGATGTCAGTGAATAATGCTTATATAGTTTTTAACTGATCATAATTATAACCGGAAGTTTTCATCATGCAAAACAAACAACCTTTTTAAAATTTCTAGAAATAAATGACTTTTTTTAAATATAAATGTGATATTCATATCAAATCGGCTCAATTCGGACTAGCCATCCTCACGACACTTCAGGGGCACACAATCACTGAATAATTGGTAATGGAACCACATTTAAAACCAACGATCTCTAGAATGATAGAAATAATATTGCAAACCTACCTTTTTATTATCTTAAAGATCTCTTTGAACATAGGTAACACAATATGCATTCCTTTCATATATTTCGATAAAAACAATGAAGTAAGCCAATAAATGTCCACGTTCTTGGTCTTTGTTTTCTCAGAAAGTTCTGTATTAAACATGAACACGTTTTTGCTCCGTATATGTGTTTGGTAACTCGGATCTTTCCACTCTAATTTGAAGTGATTGCATAATAACAATCCTACAGTCATTAGAATGATCCGATATTTCTCTTTTCAATGAAAGCAAGCTTTGGTATTGAGGATGAACATGGAGAACACTACTTTTTTGCAAAAAATGTCCTTTGATAATACAAAATAATTCGTAAGAGAGAAAGGAATGAACTGAGTTTGAATAGTCACCGTCTAAGTATGATCCTTGGGTTTCCTGGTTGCTGATTGGATGAGCCAGACAAAGTCCTGCAAACAAAACAAAATACACCATTACTTCAATTGAAACCCTGCAGCAAAGGCCAATGGCATAGTACCTAATGTTCTAGTGGGGTTGCCAATCAACAAGGGGGTCAGTGTTGACTAGAAGGGGACGGGACAAAACTCGGCCAGTATACTCTGTGTACTCGGTACGTCAATATTGGTAATGCTAGATGAAACCAAATTGAGCTTACACCCATACCATCCCCGAAAATGTTGTTTACAACACACTTACATTCAAAACAATTCGTTAAAAAGAAGAACAAAACTATTTTACATTTATTAAAAAAGTTTTGAAGCATGTAATAACAACGCACGGGGCGTTGCAACCAAAAATGACCCAAGCTTGAGGGTTTCAAGTGTATGTTATTTTCTTTTCGATTTAGGATCAAGTCCAACATTCCTCCATTGTAGCATATTGTGTAACAGTTAACCTTTTTATAATGGTCTGTATACGTTTTGGTATATAAATATGGAAGCGTGTTGCTGCCACATGAATAAAACAAGATCGTGTACGTATACGATAAGTTATCGTGTATGTACATCATACGTTTAGCTTTATAATACGTTTAGCTTTATTGTGTACGTACACGATCAGAGAGAGTGGCGGCAACGCTTCCGCATATACTCTGAAAAGTAATGACAATAAAAACTTGCATTGTAAGAGTGCAGCAGGTAGTGGGATAATGCATTATCACCCAAACAAAAGACAAGGAGCGTTACCGCTGTAACCCTTCACAGTGCATTCCTATAAGGGATTTTTCTTCCTGCGTGGACATCGCTTCAGATTTTCGGAAATTTTCAAATTAAATTTGGCGATTTATAAATGAAATGTTCATGGTTGGGTTTTTCTGTATAGTCCTATCTACATTTATATTGGAATGAAACATTCGAACGATTCCACAAATCGAAAGTAAACTTTCCCTTTAAGTTTGAAGAAAATGTTACCCTTGTAAGGTAATGATATGAAAAAGTGTCAAGCATTCTGGCTAATTCAACAGCATTACATAAACTATCACAATAAAGAAGACAGTATTTTTTAGATAACCAATAGCAAAAAGGCTCTCGAGATTGAGTTATTGTTTAATAACTTTGAAACAAATATAATTGTCATATTGTTGATGTTAACATTTAATCAACAAACGTAAGAATCTTGCATTGATACTTGAAGTTTTGAATCGCTCCATAACACCCAATAATTGTGTACCACTAACAACAATAGTTTTATTATCATTTGCATATACTTTGTGAGATGGTGGGTGGAGACAAGATTGACTACTTACACATTTTCCATTGACTGCTACAACACAGTTGTTCAGAAATGATTAACCAAATAAGAATAAATAATGACTTTTCGATCGTTATAAGTTTTATAAGTCTCAAAATGTATCGCCCCATTTCTCCCGAAAAAAAATCCGTTTGGTTTTCATGTTTTTGTTTTTCTCTGAAGGCATTTTGTCAGATGATGATCTTTCAAAACGGCCAATGCGCAAATTTTCTTATTTGATAATGTCTCACGGACAATTCACAATGATACGGGCACAGTTTAATTTCGGGTCTCAAAAATCAAAGGGTTTTAGTTTTATTTACTTATAAATGAGGGGCAATACATTGAATGAAATTTAACAACTTTATTCTCGAATATTTAAAATTAGCAATTTAAAATGCTATTCAAAATGTACGACCCCAAAAATAAGACATAGATAATAAGCATGATGAAAGTGAGTGACTGGAAGAAAATCTGCACCAAAAGCCTTTTAAAGTTTCAATCAAGTAATGTTTTTATGAATCCCTTTTCATTTGACACGATAACATTCAAATACTCAATAAAACCAAGTTTAGTCCTACTTTACACTGAGATTAATTTGTTACAACTCAGTCATCTATGGATAATTATACGCTGAAGTTGATTCAACAAAACACTCACCGACTAGAAGTACACTCAGGAGCAGCATCGAACTAGCGAAGGCACAAGTAGACATTTTAAGATGATTGTAGGTTCAAGAAATGATGGCACAATATTCTATCACAATGCTCGGGCACGGTCCTACATAAAAATGACTGCTCAAATATCAATGCACGGGCAAGTCCTGTACGCAGTATGACTGCACTATATTATATGTCAATGCACGGGAACGCTCCTCTGATCTGAAAATGTGTTATTGTACAAAATTGTCAATGATCCATGATCTTGAATCCGTGTACCGGGAATTTAAATCGAAACACGCCGACTGGAAATAACAAATCAGTTTCAGTTAGACTGAAGTTCATAGTTTCAAGGTTGTTAGTTAAAGTGATACTTGCATAGAATATGCTCCATGGTTAATTTGTTTGAAACTGTTTTTGTTGTATCATTCTTTCAATGCCGAAAAGCAATGACCTACAATGTATCCAATGGACAACAATTTTATTTCACATTTCAGCCTGCTCGGAGTCCCAACAATTACCCCTACAATAACTCGAATAATGATCGGACACCTTTAGTTAATGGTACCCGGCAAGTTTTTGGTACCCGGCCAAAATGTACTCGACTACACCACTGACCTCGAGAAGGACTGTCTGACTAATGTGAATCTAATGTCACTCATCACAATTTAACCTAGATGCGAAAAAGGTCGTTACTAACCATTGATCTCCATTATACTGGATATCAATGTTACCGACCAACAATTACTTTCCAGTCGGTAATTATTTTAACTAAACTCAGTATATTATTTTCTAAAGCTAATCTGCACTTCATTCAAAAGTAAGAGTAAATGTACAAAAAAATGAAAAGACTTCAAATAGCTCAAAACGTAGATGAATTGGCTCAACTCAACGGCACGAAGCGTAATCTTAACCGCCACGACGAGCTCGAAGAAGCGCCCTCCACGATGCCTTATTATCAATGTTGCCAGCACAAATCTAGAAGGGGAGATAAACACTACTTTCGTCTTAGCTTTATCATAAGAAAATCAAACTGTGTGATTAGGTTTAACCATGGATAAATAAACTTTATTATTTGCTCCGTGGTTTAACCCTTTTTGTCTTCTTTTCTTCAGTTTGAGTGCAACTGCACCAGAACTAAATATTATGGGGTGGATGGGACCTGATGGATTCCGAGTGGATTGTTTGGTTGGTTGGGTGTATTGGTGGTTTACAGAGGAACACACCCCTTTCCTAACTAACAATAATCACACAATAGACAATAATTAATTAATACACATGAGATAGGTTTGACATAATCGTTCCCACCCGATGAAGAAGTGAGGTTTATTCTCACCAGCTCTGCCTTTTACAGGTCAACGTCCCTATTACAAAGTATATAAACCTTGCATTGGCCGGCATCTTTGGTGAAATGTGCACGCATGAAAGGCTATCATTGGCTGGGAGTTATGGGCAGCACGTACTCGTGTGCGCTTTTTTTTGTCCATTGTTGTTTTAATCAAAGATGGTGGTCAATGACGTCATATGCAATCAATCTTTAACACTAGCAGTATATAACATTGCCCAAGGTTTAACCAGTTAAATCCCAGTATGTGATTTTAGATCTACCCACTTAAAGGCAGTGGACACTATTGGTAATTGTCAAAAACTAGCCTTCACAGTTGGTGTATCTCAACATATGCATAAAGTAACAAAACTGTGAAAATTTGAGCTCAATCGGTCATCGAACTTGCGAGATAATAATGAAAGAAAAAAACACCCTTGTCAAACGAAGTTGTATGCGTTTAGATGGTTGATTTCGAGACCTCAAGTTCTAAATTAATTGAGGTCTCGAAATAAAATTCGAGGAAAATTACTTCTTTCTCAAAAACTATGGCACTTCAGAGGGAGCCGTTTCTCACAATGGTTTATACCATCAACCTCTCCTCATTACTCGTCACCAAGAAAGGTTTTATGCTAATAATTATTTTGAGTAATTACCAATAGTGTCCACTGCCTTTAAACAACCCCTTTGAAATTCGTAGTTCTACTGAATTTTCAAAATGTTAACTAATGCTCAATATTTCTTGTTGCTTTGTAAACAATTTGCTTTGCTGTTCTTCAATTTCGCATACATTTTATAATAAAACCGTATATGCTTATTCTAAAAAAGAACGTGTTTTCGGAAAATTAGTTTGTTGTTGAAGTCCGGAGTCACCTTGTGATTGTGAACCGTTTTACTTTACATTTTACGATTTCGTCTGTGACAGGTGAGGAAAGTCCTTATGTTGTGGTTAAGTCATGCTTTCTGATTGTTTCTTTTTGGAATAAAAAGAAAACACAACTTGTTTAAGAGTCAGTTCAGGTAAATAATTGACATACTTGCTCACGGTCAAAAAATGATTTTTTTTTTTTATACTTTGTGGGTGGAAGGGCCTTGGGGTGCAAGTAAACAAAATTGCATTTTCAATTCTATATATAGCCCGTTGCCATGGTTACGGCTCATTTTGTTTTCTGACCATTTTAGGCCGATTTTGGGGTCTGAAAAACTGGTTTTTAGCTCATATTTACAACTCCACCCCACCAAAATGCAAAATTATTTCAAAAAACCTTTTATATCACTACAAAGTATCATCCTTGGCCTTCCTTGAGAAAAAAAAGTATCAACAAATGGAAAGACCAATGTTGGCCCTAATCACAGCCGAAAAGAAAATTTTCTGAGACCCCTGGCAAGTTGACATTTTGGGGTCCAAAAATAGGGTAAAAATGTCGATTTTGCAAGTTCTAAAAACATACTGTAATGCATGATGCAAAAATAGCACAAGGGTGATATTTAAAGCAATAATTTTTTTTCTCAAGGAAGGCCAAGGATGATAATTTGTAGTGATATAAAAGGTTTTTTGAAATAATTTTGCATTTTGGTGGGGTGGAGTTGTAAATATGAGCTAAAAACCAGTTTTTCAGACCCCAAAATCGGCCTAAAATGGCCAAAAAACAAAATGAGCCGTAACCATGGCAACGGGCTATATATAGAATTGAAAATGCAATTTTGTTTACTTGCACCCCAAGGCCCTTCCACCCACTAAGTATAAAAAAAATTCATTTTTTGACCGTGAGCAACTATGTCATTTATTTACCTGAACTGACTGTTAAATAGTCAGCAGTGCTATGAAATTAGGCTTGCATTTTATAGTTATCATTTTCTACATATTAACTATAGTTTAGAGTCTGTAATAATACTAAGATATACGTACAACTTTAAAGACCATCACCATGCAGACACCATCTCTGTTTGGTCTCCTGTGACATGCAACGAAAATAACCCCTATGGCATAGAGGGCCTGGTTATTCCACTCAAACCTATATCCTGAATTCGTATTGGCCCAACTGCAATCTGATTGAGTTCTGTAACCAGATACACTCAATCATACTTTGCTTCTCTTGTCCTAATATATTGTATCCATTGTGTGCAAAGATAGACATGCTTGATGAGATAATATGGTATTGTGTTCATAAGTAACTTGAGAGTTGAGAACAAAGGAAAAGGAGCGGTGAGTGGGACGCCCTCTTTCGTCTCACAGGCCTCTCATTAGAAGAGAAATAATTTGGATGTGATTCTCATCCTTAATTGCTCCGGTGTTTTGCACATTAATTATTAGCACCTCCCGTCACTCTACACTGTTCCCTTACAGACCATGCTTAAGTCCGCCTCTTTACAAATCCCCATTCCCTTAATCGTACAGAACTGATGCCATTCATTCTGAACGGACAGACCCACCGTGTACTCCAGACAGACGATTATCCTTGAAGTACAGTATACCCCCACTACAAAGAAATGAGTAGCCTCCTATGTTTACTGATTATACCGATAAATATTATTCACGGTACACGTTTGATTAATGATTGTAATCGTGTAATAATAACAATTCTTGATTATAAGAAGCAATTAATATCTCCGTTTGATTGTTACATTTATCCTTACGAATAAAATGAAACGTCAATGCACAGGTCCTAACACTTGATACCAAAGTTAGGCAGACCATGACGTGTGTGATGTTTAACTTTGAAACACCACTGCCATTGGCGTTCCAGGCTCCTTCACGGTTTCTATACAATGAAGAAAATAGACAAGTGAATATAATGACAAATATTACCAGGTGTGGACTTCAATGTCTAATCGGTATTGATATTCCTAGGCGGAATATTTCGTTGTTCAAAATGTCAAATTCAAGGCCATTGAATATACAGACCCATTGTTCTTACAGTGATGTCATCAGATTTGTTCGATGTTGACACATTTTACCCCGGAAGCCAACGAACACAATGGCATTTTACACAATGAGGTGGAGGCTTGTCATTTTCAACACTCACAATAATGAGGACTTTATCTTTCGGAAATTGAGTACACAGCAACTTATATTTCCACATCTCCATCGCTTTGATTTGAGTTTTTATTGATATACATTGTGGCTAGAATTATTCGAAAATGATTTCAAGGTTAAGAAATAATTGAATTTAAAGCAACATGTCTAAATGTTTTGTCACTGGTTCAGCGTGCAGTAGACACGGACTGAGTTGGGGGGGGGGTTTATGATTGATATCTGCAGGCTCTCAGCAGAAGAAAACTTATTTTCAAGAGGAGTTAACAGTACGTCTCTGATTAGTTTAAACAACGCGTTTTCATTGTTATGTGTTGTCCATAATAAAACATAATATAATTACCTTAACATTTACTGCAAAGATTCCTGCAAAAAGTAAACCGATTCTCGCCAACCTGTGATGTGAAAATCATTCCCGTAGGCAAAAACCAAAATGAGTAACATGTTATTGCAACTAGATAGTTTCAGTAACGTGACAAAATAGTGTTTCGAAAAAGTAAAACCGGTTATTTCGAGGGTGTGAGCAACAATTGAAGATTGAAGATGTAATGCTCACAGACATGCACGTTGTGGAAATCTTCCTTTGAAATTTTACTTCATGTGTGTAGACTGTTGAGTCACACAAAGTGCAGAGGTTTGTGGATGGCCACGTCTTTATATGCAGACATCTGCAGCACTAAACTGACTTTTTAAACGACATATTAATGTACGTTAAAAACTGTGTTGTCATGTAGTTCAAATAATTGACTCGAAACCTCGTACAATTCTTTACACCCTAACAACACACAGGTCACTGGCAGAATCCAAGTCATAATCCCAGTATTTTTATATCAATTACTGGATTGGCTTGACACAGAACTGGATCGGGCCTCTGGGACCAAGTATCCAGGTAAATTCTGGAAACGGGAATTTTCCAGAGTAAAGTATCGCCATTCACGGTTAAATTAAATCTTAGGGTAAAATACCACCTTTTTGGTAGAAATATGTCATAACAGGTCAATTCTCGTCACATATATGCAAATACGGTTAGCGGCGATATGAAAGGGAAATCGCACAGTTAGCACGAAATCAGCTGCCGAGCAGCTCTATTTAATTGGGCCCTGAAGTCAGAGTTGCAGCATGGTGAACACATTTTTCTTGAGGATTTCTCAGAGAGTTTTATGCATTTTAAGATTTGTTGTTCAAGATTCATCACAGGGGGTTAAAGCAAGACTGCATAAGTTTGTGATCTACTGAAGAAAGGTAGACAGCTTTTCCATCTCAACCTTGATGTAATCTCTAACTGGGATCACTAATAATCACAGTGGTGCACCCGAAAGGGGGGGGGTGGGTCTAGGGCATTGATCCCAGCCCCTCCAAGGTCTTCAATTTGTTTGTTTGATTTATTTGTTTTGATTTTTTTTTGTTTTACAATCTTCGAAAGAAATGTTTGGGGAAAATATGGCCCATCCCCCAAAATAATAAATCCTGGGTGCGTCACTGCTGATAATTTAAATTCTGGTTCTGGTTAAACCACACCAGCCCTCAACAAGATAAAAATAGCAAACCATTTCAGTAACTTTAGAAACAGAAGAGTGAGTTTTGTTGGTGGATTTATTATGTAAAGTATATAAATGTACTAATTTGTAACCTAACACCTGTACAAAAATAGTCATAAAAATGTAAATTTTGAAGAGCCCAACTGTTTCTTAGTGGATTCTGATAGAGGAAGACATGCTCTATCAAGCGATTTTTATTTCGTTGATTTTTGGAATGATACATTATTTCAAAAACTAGGTCAAAGGTCACGATAACAAATTAACTATCACAGTGGCCAACATTTCAGATAATTTATTTTTGACAAAATAATTGATTTGAGCATGCAATTCTCATCATTTTGATATCAAAGTTGCATAATATGCGATAAAAATTGACATGGTTATGACATATTTTTACCAAAAAGGTGGTATTTTTCCCTAAATGTATCAGATTTTAATGGTTTCTGCCCTGACCACATGGTAAGTCCGATCGGGATAAAAAAAGGTGTGCATTCATTGCTCATAATGACCTTTAATCATATACGGATTGTTATAACGCCTTATTGCAAGGACCATGGTAAAAGAACAAGCTGTGTTGAATTAGAGTCTAACGTGGGGGAGTAGTTTGTAGTGGTGTTATTTTTTTATATTGACTTGGTTAACAAATAACTGGCTTTTAAGTGCGCCACCAAGAGTTTGCAAAGGAGAGGTAAATGTGTAAAGACCGTTCAAGTCCCCGGCAAAACAAAACAAAGTCTTTTATTTTTAACCTTTGATTTTTTTATCTGAACACAATCGGCAAACAAAGTATTAGTAAAATTGTTACTACGTCAGTTCCATTATTAAAGTTAACACAAGATAATTTCACAGTCTAGTGTGAGCAGGGAAGTCCATAATATTTCGCTAGGCTCCTTACGAAAAAGGTCGTGCTACTACACTTGCTTCCCACATGTAATTTGAAATATATTAGAATGATGATGGCTCCGGTTTGCAAAGGGTTTTTGATAAGTACCATTTGGCTACATCCGTAATTACCTTTATAACAGGTTACTCCGGCAGTTTCTGTGTTTCTGCACTTTGGTTTTTTCCAGCAATGTGATGGACACTCTGTGATTTTGGCCTCGGAACCGTCACACGCAACCCGATCCATTAAGTTGGGACCACTCCCTTGACCGAAGAAAGCATCCGACTTTGCCTGCCTGGCACCAGGGTAACCCAGCTGTCTGCAGACGACCCCAGCATCAGTCAAGTCCCACTCATTGTCGCAGATGGCGCCCCATGTACCATTCACATTGACCTCAACCCTTCCACTTCCCCTGGTTGGTCCGTCCACAAGCCTTACAGTGTCTTGTTAAGATAGGGAAGAGTGAATAGAAACAATGTAGCCGAGTCGAAATGGAAAGAGGGGTAGACAATTTTACCACGATCAGTTTTAAGCTTGACATTTTCTGCATTAAAACCACTAAAAAATAATAAAGAGTAAACTCAACCGGATTGTGCTCACGTATATAAACAACCATAGTTTGTATAGCGAAGCGGGCACCTTAGTAGGCGTAGGTTTGTTTGTATATAAACAACCAGAGTTTTTACAGCGAAGCGGGCAATTTAGTAGGCGTAGGTTTGTTTGTTTATAGACAACCAGAGTTTGTATAGCGAAGCGGGCAACTTAGTAGGCGTAGGTTTGTTTGTATATAGACAACCGGAGTTTGTATAGCGAAGCGGGCAACTTAGTAGGCGTAGGTTTGTTTGTATATAAACAACCAGAGTTTGTAAAGCGAAGCGGGCAACTTAGTAGGCGTAGGTTTGTTTGTATATAAACAACCAGAGTTTATATAGCGAAGCGGGCAACTTAGTAGGCGTAGGTTTGTTTGTATATAGACAACCATAGTTGGTATAGCGAAGCGGGCAACTTAGTAGGCGTAGGTTTGTTTGTATATAGACAACCAGAGTTTGTATAGCGAAGCGGGCAACTTAGTAGGCGTAGGTTTGTTTGTATATAGACAACCGGAGTTTGTATAGCGAAGCGGGCAACTTAGTAGGCGTAGGTTTGTTTGTATATAAACAACCAGAGTTTGTAAAGCGAAGCGGGCAACTTAGTAGGCGTAGGTTTGTTTGTATATAGACAACCGGAGTTTGTATAGCGAAGCGGGCAACTTAGTAGGCGTAGGTTTGTTTGTATATAAACAACCAGAGTTTGTAAAGCGAAGCGGGCAACTTAGTAGGCGTAGGTTGATTTGTATATAGACAACCAGAGTTTGTATAGCGAAGCGGGCAACTTAGTAGGCGTAGGTGTGTTTGTATATAGACAACCGGAGTTTGTATAGCGAAGCGGGCAACTTAGTAGGCGTAGGTTTGTTTGTATATAAACAACCAGAGTTTGTAAAGCGAAGCGGGCAACTTAGTAGGCGTAGGTTTGTTTGTATATAGACAACCAGAGTTTGTATAGCGAAGCGGGCAACTTAGTAGGCGTAGGTTTGTTTGTATATAGACAACCATAGTTGGTATAGCGAAGCGGGCAACTTAGTAGGCGTAGGTTTGTTTGTATATAGACAACCATAGTTGGTATAGCGAAGCGGGCAACTTAGTAGGCGTAGGTTTGTTTGTATATAGACAACCAGAGTTTGTATAGCGAAGCGGGCAACTTAGTAGGCGTAGGTTTGTTTGTATATAGACAACCGGAGTTTGTATAGCGAAGCGGGCAACTTAGTAGGCGTAGGTTTGTTTGTATATAAACAACCAGAGTTTGTAAAGCGAAGCGGGCAACTTAGTAGGCGTAGGTTTGTTTGTATATAGACAACCAGAGTTTGTTTAGCGAAGCGGGCAACTTAGTAGGCGTAGGTTTGTTTGTATATAGACAACCATAGTTGGTATAGCGAAGCGGGCAACTTAGTAGGCGTAGGTTTGTTTGTATATAGACAACCATAGTTGGTATAGCGAAGCGGGCAACTTAGTAGGCGTAGGTTTGTTTGTATATAGAATTGGAAGAAAATAAGAGACGTATTTTGTGAGAAAGATTATTGACAACTCATCCTTCGAGTTATCAATCGATGCGGTTATTACCTTAAATAATGAAGATATCGATTTGAGAAATTGAATCATGAAGTTAAAAAAAAATAGGTTTAGTTTCAAACGTCGAAGGCTTTCTGATAATCTTCACAAAAAAAAGCCACAAGACCATCGACCCACATCGACTTACTTGGTTTGCAGACTACTCCAGCAGTGCTGGTGCATGGATCGTTTTCCCTGCAAAGAAATGGGCACCAGGAAAGATATGGCTCCGTCCCTTTACAAGCAACTCGATCCATTACAATAGGAAGTTCTGTCGCTCCGTAAAATGATCCAATCTTTGCCTCACTTGCCTCTAGGAAACCAAGCTGCCAGCATACAGTAGTCGCATCTTGTATGTCCCAGTTTGTATCACATACCGCACCCCAAGCACCGTCATGGTAAATCTCGACTCGACCTCTAAGTGCGTCATCACCTCCAGCTAGCCGGATGATACCATCTTCAATAAAACAATACAATGTTTGTATCACACCTAAAAAGTATGTTTTGCCCTATCTTGATAAAAAAAACACATTTTAAGGGGGATGAAATAGCTTAAACTAAATTAGATTGGTTTAAAAAAGTTGGTTTTGACAGCAGCCTAAATGAGTCCAGTGTAGTTGAGGCATGGATGTGGACGGGAAGGTTATTTCATCAGAGAGTGGGTGTGACAATTGATGAGGAGGCGCATTTTCTGTAGCTAGTGCGGGGGATATGACCAGAGTTGAATTCCAGGTGGGCAGTAAATGATGATCGGAGAACACGAGACGTAGGTTGCTTCATGTGAATAAGTCATTCTGAGATACATTTAGGGGCCAGACCATGTTTAACTTTGTATGCAAAAGTAAGAACTTAAAATCGGATCCTTTTAGACACCAAGGAGCCAGTGTAAGGAGCGCAGAAGGGGAGTGATGTGATCTGATTTCTGTGATCTGATGTGATGTGATCTGTGCGAGACACTGAGTTCTGTATTAATGGAGGGGAGCAATGTTGGATTGATGTAGAGACTGTTGCAGTGATCGAGGTAAAACAAAGTAGTGAAAGCATGAACCAGTCGTTCAGTGGTACTTTGTTCTAAGTAGCGTCTAAGCTTTCCGATCTTGTGGATTCCAACAGGCAGCGGAACGACATGTGTTCTTGGTGAGTTTGTGTAGGGTTAAATGGTGATCAAGGGTGACTCCGAGATCTCTAACGGTCTAAATTGTTTGATATTTTTTATATTAGCATGGATTACATATACAAAATATGCTTTGAACTTATAACAGCTTATAACCGTTAACTTCATGTAAGATCCAGAAAATGTTATTCTTGAGCGTCAAGAAATGTCTATAGTGATGTGTTTTATAAGAATTACTAATTTGACATGTTTATATAGCATAATGCCGAGTTTTAACGTTACCTCGGCATCCAAGAACTTCAAATGCAAAGTAAGGATAAGAATTAGTCCAAGTCAGTGTCATTATTCGAAGGAATCTGGTCCTCAATATCTCAGGGAAGGTGACAGTTACTCGTTCACCATCAGCGACATTCCCGTTAAACTAAAAGAGAAAAACAGTAATTTTTCGTTTGAAGGTTAATTTGTAATAAATAATATATTGATATTATAGTACCCAGTGACACCCATGGCGCTTCAACATTCCCCATCACTTGCCCATGTCAGCTCCCTTGGGATTGTATAGCCTGTGCTGCCACATAGCGCACCAAGCTAAATCGATCCCTGCCCTTATCATGGTATCCGTTTACCCGTTGAAGAGAGAATCAATTAAATAAGAGTGTCTTGAGCAAGTAAACAAGTGTTAACTTTGATCTTACCATTAACAGGGTTATTTTACGTGCAGGCGTTTTTGTTGAATATTATTATTATAATAAAAATTGTACAATATTTAACAATTGTGTCAATTTGGCTAAAACAAACATTGTATGATAGTAAACAAAACAAAAAACAAAAACATCATACAAACACGTTTTTGGAAACGTTATTGATGTTATAATTGATGTTAAATTTGCATCGGGGATAAAGGGGGAAACAAATATATATATATATTATTGTTGTTGTTGAAAATAAATATTAAAAAATGTAGACAATCCATGTAGACCGGTCTCCAGTCCAGAGAATTGATATTTGTATAAATCCAATTATTATGTCTAATTGCCCAGTCCCTCGGAAAAGAGATATCTGTATAAACCAAACCCTCCGAACCAGTCAACACTCGCAAATTACAAAGGTACCTAAATCAAACACTAGCGTCGCTAATCAAGACTAGGGAGCTCCTAGATACAAGAGATGGTATCTGACCTGTACGGTTTCTCCGTCTGCATTCTCCAAGTCATGCCAGCTTTCAGATTCTCCCGTTGAACTGTACTTAACGCTGAAGGTTTCCATGTAGTATGATGAATGACCCTGTACAATCAGTCCAGTAACGACTGGGCCTGGTAGTCCAAGATCAACTTGAATCCAAGAGTCTGCTGCATCCTCTGCAGTTGGTATCCATTTGGTATAGCTGCTTCCTGTGTATAAAAACAAACGTCACTGATGAATGCTATTCTTTAGCAGAACTTAGAATCAATCCCTTATCCATTCCAATAAATTGTTATTTTCAAAGTTGATCATCACTTCCTACAAATGGTATATTTCGATTATTTCGTCGCAAACATATAGGGGTTATAATTAATGAAACACTTCCCTGAGGCCACTTCCATTATTACCTAGTAGTTTAATTGCTATAATATGGACTCCATGGTCAGTGTGCTTCTTTTTGTGCTATATTTTTTCACGTTTAGCAAATGCTCCTCTGGGTTCGTCACGTCTTTCAGATACCTTCTTCGACTTCCAACTAGCTGGACAAATTGTTGGGACGGCGTCGTGTTTAAGAATGGCTCTTCTCGTCATGTCAAATGAGTGGTGTATCCCGGATTCGAAGCACGACGGCTCGAAGTGTTTCGCTGCATAGCGCTGAAAAAGACGTCGGACCGGACCACTTTGCTCTAATTAATCTGACTTTCGCAGCCCACAACCGCCTATACTTGGGATCTGCAGGAAACAGATGAAGACTGACCCCATCTTTAGTTGTTTTGCTGCATCCAGCAGCAATACACCTGGTCGGCATTGCCGGAAAAATGCCAGAAAAAAACCTTTTTCGCAGCGTACAAACTCACGTCTTAGAATTACATGTACTTTTGCACGTGTTTTTATCTACGCATCGAGGGGGCCTACGTCACAAAAGGGGTAGGCGGAGTCAACCCCCCAGCACTTAATTAATTTTTTTTACATATAAATCATGACAAACAATTGCTTACAAAATTGTTTTATTGTTAATAAACATATACTCTTATGTTTAAAAGAAAAGAAATCCTATTTCCAGGTGCCTCTAAATAAGCTTTTTGTATTCCTTTTAATTTGAATGTACATTGTTTTGTGTTTCAGCCAGTAGGCTGCATGCAATAAGCAGTTTTTTAATTAAAACCACAATTTTTATAATAATAATAATAATAATTGTATGTCTAGACACTCTTCCTTAGTTCGTAGCAAACACAAAAAACTCACAAAAATTTCTGACACAAAGATACATAAGGACTGCTATCCATGGAACCATCAACTTGAACCAGGAGGGATAAAGTGAGTAGATAAGACTAGTATGTGGATCAGGTCAGCAAGTTCTGCCTGCAGTTAAACGGAAATGGAGTATGACTTGCCTTCATTGAGTCGAGCTTGTGGAGGTAAATATGTCGCCGAATGAGATGATGATGCAGTAATACTCCCATCAGGGATCGCCCCACTCTCCATTCCCAACGGTCCAATGGTACATGCTGGTCCTGAAATAAGTCAATAAAACAATCATTTCATCAAATCTAAAATCAAGATCTTCTGTTTCCAATTATGATACAGTATGGAGGATGAACATAAATAAAACTGCAGCTTTGTAGTAAAGTTGATGGTTGTCATTTGTGCTCATAACAGGCTTGAATGTTTTGTGCTCAAGCAGGGTATAGTACACAGTCCACTAAAGTCGCAATTGGGGCTGACTACTTTACAAGCAATTCAATTAAATGGTGTTTACTGACAATTTATTAAATTTTTAATCCCGTTTAATAATTATTTAGTTTAAACTTATAAGATAAACACCAGTTTTGCAAGAAGGGAGGTATATTTAGACTGCATTTTAATGTTCACCGTCTGAATATGATCCCGGGGTTTCCTGGTTGCTGATTGGATGGGCCAGACAAAGTCCTGCAACAAGAAACAAAAATAGATTTTCACTTCCATGTTTATAAAAATATTTGAGATTGTGTGTAAAACCCTGCAGCGTGGGCCGGTGTCAGCACATAGTGACATATTTTAATATTCCATTGCCTTAAAAACCACATCGTATACATTGTCAGCTCATTATGCCACGATATCCTAAGTTGGACCATGCCACGTGTCCTAGAGGGGATGTCAATCAACAAGGGGGTTAGTCAGCTAAGGAAAGGAGGGGACGGGACAAAACTCTGCCAGCATACTTTGTGTAAATGGTATGCCAGATGAAACCGACTTGAGCTTATTTAACCAAGGCCATTCATGTAAATCAACGGTTTAAAGTGGGTTTAAGTGTTTGTTTGTTTGTTTGTTTGTTTGTTTGTTTGTTTGTTTGTTTGTTTGTTTGTTTGTTTGTTTGTTTGTTTGTTTGTTTGTTTGTTTGTTTGTTTGTTTGTTTGTTTGTTTGTTTGTTTGTTTGTTTGTTTGTTTGTTTGTTTGTTTGTTTGTTTGTTTGTTTGTTTGTTTGTTTGTTTGTTTGTTTGTTTGTTTGTTTGTTTGTTTGTTTGTTCGTTCGTCTGTGCTGCTGTAAATGGGGGTATCAACCCCTCGGTAAAGTGAACGCTCAGTTTTGTTCAAAAAGTGTAAAAGGGGGGCATTTCATACATTGCACATAATCATATGCACCCTCTATGCATTATTTACTTATTTGTATAAGTATTTATTTCTATCAATGATTATTTGTTTATTTGTTTATTTATTTATTTATTTTTGATAGTTAGTTTTTTAATTATTTATTTATTTATTCATTTGTTTATTTACTTAGTGATTGATTGATTGATTGATTGATTGATTGATTGATTGATTGATTGATCGATTGATTGATTGGTTGATTGATTGATTGACTTTTTTGACTTTTCAAAGCAAACACAAAATATACAGAATTTACAAAAAACATAGAAACTAAAAAGTTACGTTAATAATAGACAATAAATAACTGTGACAAAAAAGATCAGTAGCTGGGATTGAAATAACGCCCAAATTAACACTTAAGCAAATACATTAGCATGGCATGGTAAACAAGGAATAGAAACAGAATTACAGAGTCCATTCAATGGCATTATCAGTGATCTTGAACATGTTGCAGAGACCCCATTTCTTGAGGAAGAGGGGAACATTGTTCTGGAGCTGGTAGTAGCGGTACTCTATTATGATTTTAATTTTGATACGGTGTTTCCAGGTGTGAAGGCAGTCTTTGAGATTGGAGTGTACATATTAACCAGTAAACACTAGCTTTAAAGCTAACAATTAAATAATTGGCTAAATCAACGTTTTCTCTCGGTCGGCCCCTGCTGTGGTGGATGAGGCACCAGTATGTTTCGAAAGTTAGTGTCATTGTGGGAAGTAGTTGTGTGATGCATCGATGCAGAAGGTTGAGTGCTGGTTGAATTGATGGACAGTGGAAGAAGAGATGTAGCAGAGTTCCTTTTTCTGATGGTCCACACCAGCCGCACGTTTTTGGTAGACTTCGGTCGATGTAATGGAGAACTTCCTGCGAGGGTAGAATTTTATGCAGTAACCGGTACTGTACATCACCCTCTTTCTTGGAGATGGGTGATTTGTAAACATTTTTCCACGGTATTGTAGTGTTCATTTGCAGGATGTCCCTGTGCCAAGGGGTTCGGGGGTTGTCCGGCAGAGTATTGAGTTCGTTGTTGAAGACTGTGTACAGGTGTTTGGAGGGAAAGTTGGATTCACTTTTGATGTCGTTAATTTTGATGTCAGGTGTTGGAAAGTTCAAGTGGGGAAAAGACTCAGTTCCTTCGTCAGGAGTCGTTGTAGCACCCCTTTTGTCGAAGAGTTTGGGGAAGAGATCTCGTAAGGTTTGTCTTATGTGTGACAATTCTGTTGCAAGTGTTCTTGAAGAAAGCGGGCGTAGTCCCATCCGATGCTGTTTTTGAACGTCTTCAGCTGAGATCCACTTTCCGTTCTTGTCGAGTAGTTGACTGATTAGTGTGACACCACATGAAAGGAGCCGACCAGAGAGAAGTTTTTTGTTACCATGGCTACATAAAATCAAACTATTAATAGGCATATTCACAACATAATTAACAGAGGCAGGTGGTACGCTCGTGGTGGCTTTCGATGTGATCCAAGCTTTGAGAATTTCTGCTTGGAAAACGGGGAGACTGGTAAGATATTTCACTTCAAGATTGGTATAAAAGAGTTGAAAATCGTGACCTAGATTACGATACATGTGACAATAGTGGATAAGAAAATAAAAGGCAGGGTGTTTATTTTTACAAAACAAACGCTGAAGAACAGAAAATCTATAAGTCATCACACGGGATTTAAGACAGACAAGACCAAGTCCCCCTTTCAATGGGGACTGGAAAAGCACTTTTCTATTGAGCATATGACGTTTTTGAGACCAAACAAAATTGATGAGAGTTTCCTGGAGTTCATCTAAAACTTGTTCTGGTAGAGGGAGAACAGCGAGAAAATGCAGCAATTTCGAGGCAGCTATCTGATTGGCTATAATGATTTTGCCTTTGAAAGACATGGTCCTTGCTAGACCACTCCACCTCGAAAGAGCGTTATTCAGTTTTTCTTTGCACAATTTCCAGTTTTTTTGTCTAGAAGTTTCTGTGTTTCCCAGATGAACTCCAAGGAATCTGACATCACTGTTGTTCCAGAGAAAATTGAGTGGTTGGTCTTGTCTGTCTATCCATGCTCCGACCCACAACCCTTTACATTTATTAACATTAAGACAAGCAGATGATGCCCGACTGTAAATAGTGTAAATATCATTCAATACTTGAAATGCTTTGTTGGATGAAACAAAAACTGTGACGTCATCTGCATAAGCAGAAACAGTCAGGATCCTGTCGGAACCCGGAAGTGACATACCATAATTTTGTAAGTTACGTCTGATGGTATGAAGAAGGGGTTCGATAGCAATGGAATATAACAACCCTGAGAGGGGGCATCCTTGACGAATACCTCTCTCAAATGGGAGTGGGGCTGTTAGCGTGGACTGGACTTTGACTGTGCTTTGGACATCCGTGTAAAGAAGACGGATGAGGGAAACAAAGTGCTCACCAAAACCCATTGTTTGCAGCGTCTTAAGTAAGTAGTCATGGTCAATGCTATCGAACGCCTTCTTTTGGTCCAAATTACACAAGGCGAGAGGCAGGTCAGAATGGTTGGCGTACATGATGCTGTCTCTTATGACATTGATGTTGTCATAAATGGGGCGCTCTGGAACTGCATAACATTGATCGAGGTGAACGACGTCGCCGATGACATTTTTCAGCCTGTTGGCCAAAGCTTTGGCGAGAATTTTATAGTCAGTGTTGAGGAGGGAGACTGGTCTCCAGTTGGAGATTTCCTGAAGGTCCCCCTGCTTGGGCAGGAGAGTAATGACAGCTCTCATGCACGTTGTGGGAAGGGTGAGGCCATCTAGACCAGGGGTTTTATTTTTATTGAGTTGTTTGACGGCTTGATCCAATTCTTCAATTGAGATTAGTAGATCACATGTTTCAGAATCGGCGGGATCAAGGGTGGGTATGTTCTTGAAAAGGTAATTCTTTGCAGTTTGGGAAGTGGGAACATGAGAATAGAGGTCTTTGTAAAAGGAATGGACATGCTGGCGTATTTCACTCGGATCTTCTGTGACAATGCCATTGCTTAATCGCTTTCCGTGGTGAGTATTTGCAGAGGAGTTTTGTTTTTCCAGATTGAAAAAGAACGTTGAGCATGAGTCACCCTCGCTTTCGAGTTGAAAGCGCGAGCGAACTATGGCTCCTTGAGCTTCCTGTTTGTAGATGTTATTGAGTGCATGTCTCTGATCGAGAAGGAATTCTTTCATATCTGGGCTGAGATCGGGGGAGGATTGAAGGTCATCAATGTCATTCTGGAGTTTTTGAATCAGAGCACGTTTTTCATTGGCACATTTTGTACCATAGGTCTGAGTGATGTTTTTGATATGGGCTTTGCCCATGTCCCACCAAGTACAAATATCAGGGTAAGAGGGGAGTTTAGTTTGCCAATTAGTCCAGAACAGGGAGATGATGTGTTTGTAGTTTTCGTCTTGGAGGAGAGTGTTGTTAAAGTGCCAGTAGACGCTTCCCTTGGGACGATGTGAGCTAGATTTACAAGCAACACTGACTGCACTGTGATCTGACAGGCTGCAAGGGATTATGTTGCATTTAGAAACAGTGGAAGCCAAATGCGAAGGTAGGTATATGCGATCAAGCCTCGCTTTCGACATAGTTATATTGTTGTTACGGAGCCAGGTGTATTTCCTTTGTTCTGGGTTATGTTCTCGCCAAATATCGCAAAGAGTGTTTTTGTTGACCAGATTCGACAGGGTGGTGGCTATTTTGTGCCTTTTCTCGTGAGTGATAGCAAGGCGGTCAAGAGAGGGATTGTGGGTACAGTTAAAATCACCGTCTATAAGTATTTCACCTCGATCATGCTGTGCACAGTGGCGTTCCAGAGCTTCCAACATTTTTCCTGCCTCTACGTCTCCTTGTGGAACAAGTACATTATACAGATGATATTTATTAGAATCAAGTTCAATTTCAGTGTAAAGAGCGTAACTTTGATAAAGAACAGCATGACTAAAAAGCACAGATATATTATTTTTGACAAGAGTAGCCACGCCCGATCCCCTCGTTTTGCCTGGAGTACTATTGATTTGATGTTGCCAATGTTTCAACACAGTTGAGGAGGTAGGTGAATCATTGACTTCTTGTAAGAAGACTACGTCAGGGTTAAAACAAGACTGTTTAATGAACTCATGGAATGAGGTATTACGAGTCGGATTGGAGCATCCTCCCGTGTTTATTGATACGAGAGAGAACGCCATACTGACTAACAGAAAATAGTTCATCAGTCATTTTGGAATCAGGCGTGACACATCTTCTATGTCTAGACCTTTGACAAGTTTGCGGATTCTCATTTGCATATTTCTGTTTAGGAGGGGGGGGGAACTACGCAGGGGTTTCAGTTGTTTTACAAGCCCAGGGATGTCTCAATTGAACTTTTTGGCTGCGTGCTTTTACACATTTCAGAAAGGCTGTCATTTGTTTTTGCGAGAGGGGGCCTGTGGGGATGGACAAGTCTCCTTCTTTGCACTCCAACTCACTGGGTTGCGAGTTGGTTTCGGATAGGATGGATGCCGTGTCGTCTGTTTCGATGTCACTCATATCCACCCTCTCCTGTGTTGCATCTGGGGGTAGTTGAGATTGATGGGAGACGTCACTAGCGTTGTCGTCATCACCATCAAGAGCTTGAGTGAGGGATGGTGTGTCTGTGTGGTCATCATTTGGTGGTTTTAGTGTCTTTTTCGGAGGAGAGTCGGACTTCAGTTTGGTAAGTCTATGACTGGGTGGAGACGGGGTCTTCTTTTTCCGTTTTCTCAGGACTTCCGAGAACGTCTCCCTTGATGGTCTAGGAGATTGATCTGTAGCTTTTGGGATCGGAGTCACCAATGCTGGAGTAGTGGGTGGGTCTGGATTGGGTGAGTGGGTTGGTGGTTGGGAAGGGCTTGGGGAATTTTGGGGGTTAGGGTTGAGGGGGCGGGGTATGGGTGGGGTTTGAGAGGGCTTGGAGTGCGGTTTGGTTGAGGGTTGGGTTGGGGATGAGGTTTGGGTGGGGGATGGGGGTGAGGAGGGGGGTCGTACCCCAGCCTGCTTCGTTTTGAGCTTTTGGTTCTTCGTTGTCATTGGTAGCTTGGTTTTGACGGTTTCTAGCTGATTTCGGTGGGTGTTTTGGGTCAGATTTGCTTCGGTGCACGAAGGTTGGTTTGGGGTTGATGGGGTTTTTGTCCTGTGATCCGTCATCTTCGCTGTCGTCTGATGCTGCGGTTTTCTGTTTCTTGCAGTTTCTCCGTGTGTGTCCATGTTCCCCACAGGCAAAACATTTAACCAAAATCTGTGGAAAGGAAAACCCTGTAGTTTCCCCCTGCGTAAGCGATGTTAATATGACCAGGGATATTGATATTTGGCTCTATGAAAACATGCACTTGGTGGCGGAATGATAGAACATGAGCCAAGTTTTCCTTCATTCCAATGGGTATGGATCTGATGGGTGAAACAATGTTACAGAAATCGCTAATGTTTTCTTCTAAAATATGGTCTGGAATTTCAGGATAAACATTGGAAAAGAACTAATCAAGTCGTTTGACGTACAAGCGGTGAAATATAAATCAAAGATAATATAAACCATACCTTGTGTAACAGCTTCTTCAGCGTGTTTTCTATCGTTAAAATACATGGCTACACGATTTCCTGCTATTCTGGATGCATAGAGGATCGTCTCGGGTGGTAGGGTTTTAGCCATTTCATTGACATAAGTTGAAATCGGAACATTCTCTCTCACATCAAAGACTATGCCATTGTTGCGGCTCATTTTAGAATGTTGACTATTGGTATACATGGAATGTCCATTGTCGGTCCGGGGCTGGTATGCCCTCGCTCTCCCACCCCGGCTCATGGTGCCGTTGGGGTAGTGAGGGCGAGATCACCCGATGCCACAACCAGAAATGCAAGAAAACTACACCAAAATATATAAGAAAAATCCCCAGGATAGTCCTGAGGGTTCTACAACATAATTACAATATATGGTAATAATTACGATACATACAGTAGGTCCGAAGACGCTCAAAAACCAAAATTTAGCCAGCCACGATGTACGAGCCTACCACCAGTAGATTGATCGATTGATCGATTGATTGATTGATTGATTGATTGATTGACTTTTTTGACTTTTCAAAGCAAACACAAAATATACAGAATTTACAAAAACATAGAATCTAAAAAGTTACATTAATATTATAATAGACAATAAATATCTGTGATTGATTGATTGATTGATTGACTGTTTTTTATTTTTTTTTATTTTTTTTTTATTTGAGTGTTCGTTTGTTTGTTTGTTTACGAATCAGGGAAGCCATTTATCATTGTTGCATAAAATATGACTGATGGGCGTTGTTTATAGTCTGGGTCTCTAAACATAAACAGGAGAGCTGTTCCAGCTACCTGGTCGGAGCTGGTTAGAGTATTAAATATTATATAATAATAATAACAACACAATGTTGTATGAAAACGAAAAGCGTTTCGGCTTGGCAAGTCCGGTGTAAGGTCCGATAACTCCAATGAATAAACAGCATCCTTCAAAATGTAAAAACAAAAAAAGGAGACCGCCACAAGGGCTAAGCAGCTCACAGTAGTGTGCCGGCACGTTAATCTGGACGTTATTGGTTCAAGTCCTGTTCTGGTCATTTGTTCTTTCTTCAACACTCAACAAAACATTGATTAAGAATGAGTGAGTGACTGGACAAGATTTTCACCCAAAGCGGGTAAAATAGCTTGTAATTTTTTCGGGAATTCAATGTTCATGTTACGACCAAGCCGAAACTGTCTTCTTTTAAAAGTTCAATCAAGTACAATTTTTATGAATTATTTTGTATTTGACAAGATTTATACTAATAATACTCAATGATCATGTTTGTTTTACACTAAGACTTGTTATAACTGAGTCATATGTGGATAATACGCTGAAGTTGAATCAACAAAACACTCACCGACTAGAAGTACACCCAGCAGCAGCATCGAACTAGCGAAGGCACTAGTAGACATGGTGAGATGGTTGTAGGTTCAAGAAATGACGGCACAATATTCTAGCACAATGCTCGGGCACGGTCCTACATAAAAATGACGGCACAAAATGCTATCTCAATGGACAGGCACGCTCCTCTGATCTGAAACCCGAAAATAAATGATGTTATATATACTCATGTCCAACATGTGTCAACAATCCAAGTTTATAACTTGAATCCGGGTACCGGAATGACTGAAAATAACGGATCTATTTCTGTGAGACTGAAGTTACTGAAGTTCATAGTTTCTAGGTTGTTAAAAAAGAAGTTACACTTGTATAGGCCGAATCAACTCTTTTTTTTAGCAGCCCCTGACAAGAGCTAATCATACTGTAAAAATTAACATTAATTTCAAACCATCCGATTCCTCACCCCCTGTAAATACTACACGACTGTCATTGGTTACTGCAGCGTGCAGACCGTGTGAAAAGTTAACACCTCCTTTGTACTGTTGATTGATTTCATACTTTTCTTCAAAGCTATTAAGGTGCGTTCGATGATCCCTGGGTCGACCCCGCGGTTCCCATCAAGCTAATCGAACGATCACACTCGCCCTCTCGTGGTAACGTCATGCACCTCGGGTCACCCCAAGTGACCCACTCCACAAGCAGGGCATTTTTGGCTGACCCGGGTGAGCCCCTGGATTGACGTTAAACCTATTTGAACGCACCGGGGCAGACCGGGGTCGACCCAGGGAAGCTAAACGAACGCACCCAAAGCTATTCGAACGCACCGGGGGCAGGCCGGGGTTGACCCAGGGATGCTAAACGAACGCACCCAGTAAAACCTTTCTAGACACTGTACATGTAGTTTAGAAACTTGTCGGTCGGTCATGTGCCTTTAGTGTCCACTGCCTTTAACCCCTAAAAATCAGGTCATTTGTAAAATGACCTGAAACAAATATTATTGTTCGGTATAAATTACAGTTGAACGGATAACAAAACAAACAAACAAGCATTGCCTTACAATGTAGATACATGAAATGACTATAAACAATATTCTACTTCAATGCTCTGGCACGCTCAAAATCGAAACCAAAAAGGTAATATTAAACTCATGTCCAACATTGTCATTGAACCTAGGAGGTTATCTTGAATCCAGGTATGTGTAAGTTTAATATTGATAAACAATGACTGGAAATAACAGATCAGCTTCTGTGACACTTTGCAGTTCATAGTTTCAAGGTTGTTGGTTAAAACCTTTATGGTGCAAAGGCGGACTTTCAAACCATATGAGTCAAATGTTTGACTCCCATAAATGGCCGACTGTGTTAGTTCGCACAATAAAAGAAAAACACGCAATTTCGAGGCAAACTTGTGCGGATCATTGTATTCTACTTTTAAAACATCTTTCCAACCATATGCATTTTATAAAAAACGGTTACAGACGCTTTTTATAAACCAACTCATCCGATCCAAGGCAACGTGTTCCTTTAACTATTAAGCGAGCAATGTTGTCCAAGTGTACTGCAATAACTGGGGCGTTTAAATCCACACCACGGGTGTTGTCACATGCCAAGAAGAGAATCAAAATAATACACCATAGAGTGCTAAAATAACACCCACTTCTTTAAAATCAATTACATTAGTGTTATTTTAACACCATTGGCCTATGTGACAACACCTACGGTCTCAGTATTTAACACCCCAGTTTTCCCAGTTTGTATTGATGGTGCACCACTCATGGTTTTAAAGTCATAACTTCATGTAAGAAGGTCCATTTGTAATGTTATTGAAGCTGTGTTTTGTTGTATCATTTTTAATAGATACAAAAACCCAAAGTATAAATCAGAAATTAGTCATTAACAATTTCTTCTTTACAAATAATTTGCCTACATCCTTCATTTCAATGTTAACCATGGAGATCCAAGTAATGGTATCGGGATGTTGCATGGACCTGGTAATACTTTTACTCGTACTCCCAACGTAGGCTAGGCCTATACGCATACTCGAGTAGGCCTGCTATTTGGATACCTATGTGTATTTGGTACCGGCAAGTTCTTGGTACCCGGCCAAAAAATAATAATAATAATAATAATAATAATAATAAGGGATCTGTGTAAGAAGTATGGTGTCAAAGTGCTTGCGAAATGGTACGACCATGTTCCGGAGAAAGTTGTAGAGACCGACCAGGTCAAGATCCTATGGGACTTTAACATTCAGACCGATCATGTTATACAACATAGGCGTCCGGATGTTGTGCTATTAGATAAGACGAAGAAGATGTGTCATCTCATTGACATAGCTGTGCCAGGTGATATAAGGGTAGCTTCGAAGGAGATGGAAAAGATCGAGAAGTACCAGGACCTGGCCAGGGAACTTCGTAAGATTTGGCAGGTAAAGGTAAAAGTAGTCCCCGTGGTGGTTGGAGCACTTGGCACCATTCCCAAAGCACTGGGGAAACATCTAGATGAAATAGGGACAAATGTGAGGGTAGATCTGTTACAGAAGGCAGCGCTTTTGGGAACAGCGAGGATCCTGAGAAAGACCCTTGAGATCTAAGGCTACGGGACGTAGCCCGACTCGAGGAGTTACCGGCAACCAGTAGAATAATCTTATTCGATTGTATATAGCTATCCAGACATATTAAGGGTTATGGGGGTAAAGTCTAACTGTTGAAGGATATCCTCATATATAATGATACAACTTATAATGATACAAAAAATTACTAAGCGTCAGTCAGTTGCATCGACCACTTTTCATTATTGATTTATTTTTCAAGAGTTTGGGTCTCCTAAAAAGTTCGTTACAACTGCCCTGAACTTTGTGCTGTTTTACAGTGTTTAAATGTTTTTACGGAAATGGTTAACACAAACTCAATAAGTCATCATTATTGTTGGGTATGATTACGTCACCAATAATTAAACGAGGAGAACGCATCTGTGAGGAACGAGATTCGCTCGTCCCCAGCGCCATGCTTTAGACAAGACTGGCCGCTGGGACCGAGCGAATAAAATGAGATTGAGGCCAGGGTAAAGTCAAAGGAGGGCGCTAGACATAGGAGTACATCAGAGCCGTATATTAGGCTCTGGAGTACATCACAGGAGGGCGCTATCTCCAATTGAGCCAAGAAGAAAAAAATTGCGTAAAAAAATTCGTAATCGTATCGTTGAGAGCAGACGACAGTAACAGGATGGGAAACGGATTGAAAAACATGCTTTAAATATTTAGCTCAAGTTATGTTTCTTTCTGAATGTATATATATGCGGTAACCCTTCTTCTGAGGTAAGAACAAAATTCAGTGGTTTTGGAGTTAATTAATTAAGGGCGGATAAATTGGTGGCGACGTGTGGAAAATTAAGCCTGAGTTAAGTCACATTTTGGTTGAGTAAACCATGTGATTTCTACCTCCATGATCATGCTATATAGTAGACCATTGTGTTAACTGGGCGCTGTATTTCTTTTTTCGTTATTTTGACATTAATAATAATATGATCATATGACCGATAATGTCAAAATTTGGAAAACAGGAATACAGCGCCACAGTTACTGGGTCTACCTCCATGCTTAAAGTTAAACTAACGTCGAAAAAAAATCCTACCTCCAGCTCCAGTCTACTTCTAAATATAAGTTCTAGAAAGTAGAAACTAATTGGCTCCGTGAGGAGCCTTCCCCTTATGTTTTATTTAAAAGTTTCCAGGAAGGACCTCCAGTCTTGATGAGTAATCTTTAATATAATATTGATTTCACATGTGTTGAAGAATGTAGTTCTGCCTTGTCTGAACTTTAGCCCTATAATATAAGGCCGTGTCCGAAACGACGACTTCGGCTACAGCTACGTCTAGATCAGCGCGTCTACCAGTGTTGAAGAATAGGCAGACGCGCGCGATCTAGCCGTAGCTGTAGCCGAAGTCGCCGTTTCGGACATGGCCTTAGGCACATGCTATGGACATGATGATGATGCCTGGACTCCAGGCTGGAGCTGGACAGCAGGGTTGCAATGTAAATGTGTGTTTCTAGACAAATGAGTTCACCTCCTGGAGAGAGAGAAGGCGTATTTAAGTAGTGCCAAGACTCTTCTTGTTTGGACTCAAATACAAAAATAGTTAAATAATAAAATACACTCTTGGCAACTTTGGATTCAAATACACTGGACTCCCTCCACTTCTCTTGTTGGCAAGAGAAATGGAGGGATCAGTCCGGTATAGGGGCTTACCCGCTATATGGTGGCCAGTAATCTCTGGCTTGCATTGGCTTGGGAACATTTGTAGGTGTACCAAGGCATGAATATGGCAACAGAGCTGGCCATTTGGTGCTTCTGGATCCTTAATTATAGTTTCTAGAAGAAATGTTCTGTATATAAAAATAACAAAAAATGTACTTTTTCTCTACTGGAGAAATAGTCGTTTTTCATATCAAAATGGAGCACAACAAATAAAATATTGACTGTTTTTCCCTTTTTTTTTCTCTCAAGAATTAGGTAGAATGGCATTGAGACGATTCCTGAAGCACTCTCAACGAAGCGGCTATGTCCTACCCATCTCAGTTGTATCAGTTGCCACTGTTGGTTCTTCAGGGATGTGGCTCAACTACAAGAACAACAGCAAGACTATCAAGTCCAACTGGTCATCGCTTGGTGCAGTCAGATTTGGAAGAGCATTTTTTAGTGTAAACATTTTGTTGTTGTTTTTCTTTTATTTTTGCCTAAGTATAAAGCCTTGTTTATACTTCCTGCGAATGTTTCGTGCGAAGAAAATTGTCTTTCATCACAATTGGAAGGGGAATGTGTACCGATTGTTATGTCATCAAAATTTGCTTCACCTTCGCATAAAGTATGAACCGGGCTTTATTCATTATTGTAAATAATGCAAAATGGATCTTGCAAACTATTTTTTTAGTTGACCTAGCCTTAATCCTCACAGTCTCAATTCCCTGATGATACCTTATTGGCATAAGTGAAAGTCTTAGGACTGGGGTCAGTGAGTCCAAAAAAACAATTGGTTATCACAGGGTCAAGGACTCGGGCATTCTAATCTTATCTAAGTCCAAGCATTTTGGTGTGGAGTGACATAGAAGAAGAGGATATTGGAGGATACTACACCCTAATCAGGTCTTGAAAAAAGACCATGGTGGCACCCACAGCAATCGCTGTGGGTGCCCTCACTGCCCTGTGTGCTTCTGATGTGTTGCCCTTTGCAAATTCGCAATGTAACTTGACATTGTCCTCATAGAATGCGTTTTCTTTTTGTCGTTATCGTTTTCGTTATCGCTGCAGTGTGACTCAGCCTTTAGAAGGAGTCAGATAATTTCTGTTTGAGCTAGAGAAATAAGAAATATAAATGTTAGGGTTTGTATTTAATACATACATTTCAACCCTTTCATCAGATTGTGTTTCCTTAAATGTAACTTAATATCTCAAAATATCTTTGTCTTAAATTTACCTCTTTGCCATTTTCTGTTTTATTTGAACAGGCTGCATTTGTGGCATTGGATTACAAATTCTCGTTGTTTGGTTTGGACAGGACAACGGAGAAGTACACAGAAGTTAAATCAAAGGTACCAACCGACTTGTGAATTGTTGTTTTTCATCACAGTAAAAGATACTCTCGTAATCCTGTTCAAAGGTCTCAAGAGAATACATTAATAACATGAGATTTGGGACTTGCCCATTGATCCATTTCACCTGAACTTGGTTTTCCGAGAGCATCAATAGTAATTATTTTGGCATTCCAAATTATAATGTGGGGGAGTGGCACTCTATACAAGCATTGACGTCCAAATCGTGAGTTTGACATTTTTGTTCCGGCTGAACTTGAGGTTTTTATGGGTCATGCCTTCCACGCCCCCTTACTGGCTTACTGGATTGATATTATGTGTAGTATATCACCCTTCTGCATCTCCCCATGATTTGCTCCTGATAGAACACATCTTCTACAGTCGATCACCTGCTGGCCAAGTACCCTGGGGCTGGTGCCGCCATCTTAGGAGAGTTTAACAAATTGGACACTGACGTAATATGTCGGCTTAGCGGTTTGAAGCAAGTTGTAAACATTTCTACCAGGTGTCAAGCCTAAATGTAATAAATAGAGTATGGGGCCTTTTAAAAGAAGCAGAAGCTTGTAAAAAACAGACGGACATGCAAACAAAAGGACAGACGAACATCTGAAATGATGACTTCTCTGACACATGATAGATCAGAGGAAACACAATGAGCTCATAATAAGAGTAACTATAAACATAAATATATGAATAGGAAACTTGCAGGTACAACCATGTGTAAAATCTCTTTCGAGGGAGTGTTGGCTCTGAGAAGTGGTGGTTTGGTCTCGACGTTTCGAACAGTTTACTCTGCTCGTCTGCAAGAGAGATCATGATAAGCGACAAGATGGCAGAACAGTTCAAGCAAAAGCAATACCAACTAATTATGTAACAATGTACGCAATGTATTTGTATTAGTCTGTTGATGTAGATTTTTTTTTTTTGGCTCTCTTACAAGGTTCATCTACGGTGTGCTAAGAGGTTGTACAATCTGTGCTGCAACAATGGGGGCGTCTTCATCAAGGCAGGCCAGCATGTAGGTGCACTGGATTATCTGCTTCCTACAGAGTACGTCGAGACAATGAAGGTGCTCCACAACGACGCCCCCTGCAGCGAGCTTGAAGATATTAAAAAGGTTGTGGAGGAGGATCTAGGTTCAAAGGTAAACATCTCTGAAGCAAAGTCTATCAAAATTGTCAAAGAAAGTATTAATTACAAGTCAAGTTTACCATCTGCACTCCAGTTAACCCCTTCAACACTGAAACCCAGCCAATGCTACATGAGCTCGCACACACACAAAAGAGTCTAGCATTCTCAAGAAGACAATCGGAGCACTCTGATTGAAACATCAAGCAGAAACCGGCTCTTCCCAGAGCCACCACTTACTCAAAAAAGGAATGATGTCACAATTATTGTGAATGGTTTATTCAAATTTACAAAGTTTTTTACAGAGTAAAAAAAAAATGGAATAAACAATAAACAGGCAAAATCTATACAATAAAATTGTATTCAAACTCGGTTCTTATCAAGCCATTTTGAGATATGGTGGACACAATACTACAACACAATATGGATTGGGTCAATCTGTCTGTATACACCCAAACCAAATAGTGCACTCCTATAGTGTCAACCATACCTCAAAAAGGCTAATTTTGTGCATCTTCTTTCTCTAAAGGATTATTTGTGTTTTAACCTACTCAGCCTCTGGTCCCACCACTGCCAGCCGGTTTCACACCAAACACGGCCGTGCGAAACTTTGGTAAACTTTCCCAATATTTAGACATGTTGCAAAACCAGACATAAATTCTTTTAGCTTTTGATTTTCTCAGATTTTGTTTGCAAAGGCCAGTTACATTTTTGCACTGGAGATTAAAAAAAGGTTAAATTTGGAAAGATGAATAACTCTCCTTTTGCAAAGTCTGTCAGTGTGACTTGTTGATGGTCTTAAAGGTGTTCACATATCTGACACCTTTCAATGCAGGCAGGTACAGGGTTATTATAAGTTACTGTATCACACAAGCGCGAGTGAAATACGGAAAAATGTAGTGCTTCTGAGTCCCATATCCAATGAGGCCTACGAGGCAGACGCGCTATTTTTGGGGGTATTCTACGAGCTACATGTTATAACGATTTTATTTTCCAGTCTCACATGCAAGGCGCCAAGCTTTAAATTTCAGATTGATATTTTGCGACGAACAGCATGCACGCGCAAAGTTTAGAATGTAATTTTTGCACTGTTCGTAAGCGGAGCGTGACGCATTAAAACTCACAATACACACTGTGCAATATTAAAACTGGAAGTAGGTTATAGCTTTTTAAACCACCCTCAAGTTCTAACATCTGATTGGTGGTTTAGCACGTACTGGAAGATAAATTGATAAAATGTCCCTAAACTTCTTAAAGACACTGGTCACTATTGGTAACAATTCAAAATAACTGTTAGCATAAAAAAACTCACAATGGAGAGCTGTTGATAGTATAAAATATTGTGAGAAACAGCTCCCTCTGAAGTAACATTGGTTTTATGAAGAGGTAGTTTCTCACTCAAATAATAAAAGAGACTTCAGCTGAAGTCTTTTATAGGCATCTGAAAGCACACAAATTTGTGCAACAATGGTATTTTTTCTTTCATTGAATACTTTCTAGCAACTGCAATGACCAATTGAGTCAAAATTTTCACAGATTTGTTACTATATGCATATGATGGGATACACTGGTCTTTGAAAATTACCAACAATGTCCAGTGCCTTTAAATCATTCTCAACACAGTTTTATTTATCATTTTTTATGTTGGTGACGACCTCAGGTGAGCTGGATCAATTGATAAGATAATTTGTGTTTTTTTTTACTGTTCAGGCAAATGAAATGTTCGTGGGGTTCTCTGAGAAGCCAGTGGGAACGGCTTCACTAGCTCAAGTACATCATGCTACACTGAAGGACGGGAGGTCTGTGGCAGTCAAAGTTCAACATCCCTACGTCAAGGCTTACTCTGACGTTGATATGAAGACAATTGATGTAAGTTTTATTCCTTTTCATGACTTCATGAAAACAAATACAGTGGACTCTTATTAATTCCAGTTTAGCTTCCTACATGAGCTGTTTAGGGATTACTAACTCAAGACTCAATACTGTTTTCCTCGTATTATCCGAACCTTTAATCGCAGGACAAGATCAATACAGATCAATATGCAAATGTACACACACGTCATAGTGCATGTACTACACACGTATGTACAAGTATATGCTAAAACGGAGCAAAGCGCTTCCTAGTTCAGATCTTCTGAGCATCCTGTACTCAAAAATATCAAAGATAAATCCATCTTTACTGACTAATTAATTATGAAATTGTTATAATGTTGTATTACTTAAAACAAAAATCATACCAAAGCGATGTCAATGTGACCATGATGTGACAAATTCAGTAAGTACTGAATTTGTCACATCATGGTCACATTGACGTTGTGGTTGGCTGCATAGGCGCTAAGCAGTACTGCTTAGCGCCTATGCAGCCAACCACGACAGAAATACTGGGCAAACCTATTCCCTGAAGAAAAGTAGACTGGGTTATTATGCATGAATTTCCGAGTTTGGCCACAAAAGCTTGAAAAGTTTACATCCTTTCCAGTGAGAGAGTATAATATTTACAATTAATTACTTGAGTCAGTAAACTTAATCGATGAACAGTTCCTTTGGAACAAAATAATACATGGAGATAACAGGTGTAAGTTGCCTCTTTCTTCAATAGAGCATTCCTCTACTGCGTGCATTACACACATGACACACGCATGACATAGGACCTTCGGCTTAACATCCCAACCATGGTTAAATGTTTCGCTCAAGTGCCTTTTGCGGGACTTGAACTCACACTCTGACAATGCCAGAACTTGAGTCAAGTGCACCAGACCGCTTTAGCCACAACACTCAACTAAATGAATGCGCCACATTTTTTACCGCGTGAGGCACTCTCAAACATATTTGTATCACTTTCGGGGGGGTATATTCATTCATACCCAAAACATTCATTAGAGACTGGGAAACATTACCACAACAGTCATTATATCCATCACAAACAATAAGACCTTAAGATGAGCCACTTCAACCCAACTCTAAAGCAACTTAAAACTCCGGTGCAACAAAAGTCACAGAACGCCTATTAAAACTGCTGGACAAATCGCGTATACCCCCGGAAGTGATACAATTACTATTGAGAGTGCCCTCAGGCGGTCAAAAATACAACGCAATCAGTAATCTTTCAATCTATAAACTTCACATCAACAGACCGATTTCAATTTATTTTCTTTTGATTTCAAGTTTCTACTACGGACAGCATCCAGGATCTTTCCAGAGTTTGAGTTGCTTTGGCTGAGTGAAGAGATGCAGGAGAAATTACCGATTGAGCTGGACTTTCTTCAAGAGGGACGTAGTGCAGAGAAAGCTTCCAAACTCCTTGGACATTTCAAGTTCCTAAAGGTAACCAATGCGCCTTATTTTTGACCGCGCGAGGGCGCTATAAATAGTATTTTTACCACTTCTGCGGGTATACGTGATTCGCCCTGCAAAGTTTCAATAGGCGTTCTGTCACTTTTGTTGCGCCGTAGTTTCAATATGCTTTAGAGGTGGATTATAACGGCTCCTTCAAAAGTCTTAGATGTCTGTGGTGGTGATGTGTTCCAATCTTTAATACCCCGAAAGTGATTGAGAGCGCCCTCACACGGTCAAAAATATGGCCCAATGTTTTTTTGTCACATCGTCTTACTGGATGACTACAATGTAAAAGATCTGTAGCGCGTCATTATCTCCACTGTTCAAATGAATGCAAAAAGTTAATTATTTGTTTTATATGGAAGTCAAGTCCCTCTATGTCATATGATTGTAGGATAAAACCATGAGAATGAACAGAAGGTACAATATTGTGTTCTGACATCCAGTATGATGGTTGTTTGTACTGCTGTGTGTAACATATGGTGTGTGTAGCTTGCAATATTCATTTGGGTTTTACCCATAATATACACCAATGTATGTGAGCACTGTATACTCAGTACTTTCCTGAGATCTGTGAAAAAAATCACAGGCCCTGACCTTTGCAATTCTAGAGCAGTGACATAGTTGCAACTAGACCACCGAAATTACCTGGGAGCTAGAGGCAGTTGGATAGCGGCTTGCAATAGTTAAAAAGGATGGGACGAACTATATTGTCAGTGAGCTTTCAGATTGAAACTAATTAATTCAATTGTTCACTCATTAAGATTCCAAAGGTACACTGGGATTTGTCTTCAACTAGAGTGTTAACAATGGAGTATTGTGAGGGAGGAAGGGTAGACGATGCCAAATACATGAAGCAACATGGAATCAATGTCAACAAGGTAAGTAAAGGAACTAAGCCTGGGCAGCTAGTGCGACTAGTTTCGTATTCATGACTATTGGTTGCTTAGTCGGGTTGCTACTACCGTTTTTCAACTACTCGGTTAATCATGCTGCCACGGCTACTACAAAAATAGTCGCAACTACTTCAAAAATAGTTGTGACTACCTGTTAGATGAACCAATTGTGTCGCTCACGACTATTCACGACAACATAATTTACTTACGAAACACAATCAGACATCAGTGACCCAATCTTCTAAGTGCTCTGCCAGCAACTGTTTTTTTTAAGCAAAAACCAATTATGTAATGATCCCTTAAAGGCAAAGTATACCTTCATTTTTTTTTAACCGTTTGGTTGTTTGAATTCTGTATAAATGTAGATGTGTACAATAAAACTAACCTGTGAAAATTAAATTGAGATACTGCATGAAATCAGGAGCGCATCTGTCCATGCAAGAACGGTTCTCAGATTCAGATTCTGGGGCCTATAAACTTGTACTTTGTTTGATATAGTAGCCATATTTTTTTTGAAGCAAAATGCTTTGTACTATCACTGTAGCTTTTTTAAACTAAAAGTTTTAGTTTCCATTAATGTTAAGAGTGATTACCAAACCATCCCTTTAAGTCAAGAAGCGTTAAATAAAATCATATTTTTTGTTCCCAATGCAGATACTTCATTAATTGCGCCAGGAGCGTCACTGAGTGACGGACATGTACGCTATATAAGAAGCCAAAATTGTTATTATTATTAATGATTAGGGGTACCAACAATTTTCAACTGATGGGTGTTTGTTTTGGGGTTCAATGAGCGCACCTGTTTGGGGCTCTATTTCGCCTATAAGCCATTGTAAGCTTTGCTTCTTAGTGAGCTCCCCTGCAATTTCCCAAAAGTGAATTTTTGTAACACGTACATATTATTGCCTGTATTAGAGTTTTTACTGTGGAAACAAACATGAGACCTTGAAACTATGAATTTTTCTGTTGCTTTTCTCTTAAACATTTAACATTTCCTGTACACCCTTTTTTCTATCCTTTGTTTGTAGGTGACTCAAGATTTGGGCAAGATGTACAGTGAGATGATATTTGTGCATGGTTTTGTGCATTGTGATCCACATCCTGGCAACGTCCTTGTAAGAAAGACTCCTCAAGACAAGCATGAGATTGTTCTCTTAGATCACGGCCTCTATCAGGTGAGAACCCTTTCTCTTCTCACAAGAGTTTATTCATGTAACAGATTCTGTCTCTGGAAAACGAAGTAGAGACATAGAAAAGTGCAAAACACAATTTCAGGGTAAATGTTACAAGGCCTGGGCGACTCAAGTGCCAAGGGTCGTAGTCTTGACTTAGATCATTAGTTGACTACCGTTTTTCCAACTACTTGGATAATTGTGCTGTCGCGACTACTACAAACAATATTGTGCAATTCTTTCATTATTTTCTTGCAACTTCGCTGACCAATTTAGCCCAAATTTGTTATACAAATTTGTTATGCATATGTTGGGATGCACCAAGGGAGAGTACTGGTCTAAGACAAACGTGTCCAGCTCACGATTTCACAAAACTCTTTCTTACTTAGGATTAATCTTATGACTTAGGATGAGTCCCAACCCTGCACTGTAGCATGTAGACCTTAAATCCTAAAACTCGAGATAAGACGAGTCCTAACTCTTTGTGAAATCGAAGGCAGCGCCTTTAAGGTGTAGGGGGGCGGTGCTGAAGAAGTGTACAGTTTTTATGCTTGTGAGTTGTCAATAATTTTGAACGGCCCCCTAAATAATGTTATTTGAAATTTCTCTGTTCTAGGATTTAACAGATGAGTTCCGGATAAATTATGCCAATTTTTGGCAGTCGATTATGGCAGCTGATATAGATGGGATCAAGAAGTACAGCACAGCATTGGGTGCTGGGGACATGTACGGATTGTTTGCCTGCATGCTGACTGCCAGAAGCTGGGACACGGTCACAACAGGAATTGACAAGGTTGCCCAAACTGCAGAAGAGGTACAAATCTAGAGTTTGAAAATGCAATACTGAAACATCTTTCTTTAAAGGTAGCAGTGTGCTGTGATATCATATAGAATTGTCTAGGGGGGGAGGGGATTGATACTGGTATGATTAACTTTAAAATGAGTGAACTTTTATATTGGTGTGTCGTGGGGATAAAAGCATCGAACTTCAGCTTTGCTGTTTCTGATCTGTGGAGTTTGGGTTTGAGTCCCGGTCGTGACACTTTTGTCCTTAAGCTTGCCACTTAACCCTTATTGTTTTATCTTCAGGGCGAGACCTAAAACCTCAGGTCATGTGTAATGTGGAAACGCACATGAAATAAGCCAATGACTCATCAAAATTAAAGGGTTTCTTCCCAGTGTTTCTTGATTGATCAGCAGCACTTTGCGCCACAGAACCTTGTAAACCATTACATACTTTAAAGCCATTGGACCCTTTCGGTAAACAGTATTGTCCAAGGCCCACACTTCGTGTATCACAACTTCTATATCAAATAACAAACCTGTGAAAATTTAGGCTCAATTGTTCATCGGAGTCGGGAAATAATAACGGGAAAACCCACCCTTGTTTCCGCGCGTTTCGCTGTGTCATGACATGTGATTTAAATAAATCAGTAATTCTCGCTATCGAGAATTTATATTGTTTTACTGTTTTCTCAAAAAGTAAAGAATTTCATGGAGTAATATTTCAAGAGAAGTCTTTCACCACTACCTTCTGTAAACCCTGTAAGTTATTTGTAAATCTGTGAACTTTTAATTTTTTTTCTATACCGAAAGGGTCCAATGGCTTTAAGGTGGTCTCCAAGGAGTTGGAGAGTGAGAGAAATCTTAACCGGTTTTCTTATAACTATGAGATTATTAATGGTTTATTTATTCCACAATATTTAAAAAAAGACACTGGCAGTTAAAAACTGAATTGCTGTCTTAAATTTACCTTTTTACAGTGAATACAATAAAAAGATAGATAAATATAATTCGACTATACAACACAGAAAACATTAAGTTGCACAAATGACACAAGACCTCTAATATAATGAGATGATTCATAGCAACATTCTCATTATACAGCAAGAAGAGATCCAGAAGAACGTTTCCATGTACATCCCGGAGATCTCCAGCATCCTCAACAGCATCCCTCGCCAGATGTTACTTCTCCTCAAGACGAATGATCTGCTCCGCAGCATCGAATTCGCCCTACACAGTCAAAAGAGCGCCAGCTCCTTCATAAGCATGTCCAAGTGCTGCGTGCGTGCTCTGGGTGAGAATGAACGCAGGCAGTGCAATGGTTGGTTCTGTAGCTTGAAGGTAGGAATACGACAGCAGGCTCGGCTCTTAGCTATCAGTGTTTATGAGGTATACACGTGGCTTATCACAACAGCTGTGTATCGATGGATATCAAGGAGGACACTGATGTCACAAATCATCTCGTGAGAGTCGATAGGTTGGAGTCGAGATTTGTTGCTCTTCAATAAAGCTGTGCAGAATTACTACAAATCTTTCAACGTCAATGCCACTGAGAACTGTATGTATTGAGGCATTATTGAGGTAGCCATACACATTTGGTTTGTGAAAATACCATGTTAATTCTAGTCAATAATATCATGGCATTACGATCCTTTCTACTTTAATAGTCTGATTTGTAATTCGTTTGCCCTTGGAAAAATTTAGAAAAAGTTCTGACTAAATAGATCATCTATTAAAGTCTGCACCATATGAACATGTAGTTCAGCCCTTGAGCTCCAAATCGTTTTCCTGCTTTTTTTCAATGAGCAAATATCATGCCTGATTATCGCATGGTGTTACCGCAAACCAAATGTGGACTGGGCAATCCTGACAGCAAAAGATAATCAATAGTCAAGTGGCAGGCAGACTCTGTGCACCTTATGAATTGACCCTTCCCATGAAATATGTCAATTACATTCACGCATAGGTACAGACCCTACTGGTTGGCAAATGCCATATGGTTGCGCACCAAGCAGACGCGCTATCTCATCTGCCTCATGCAGCCATTAACCGTGTACAAAACAGCAGGATGTTCCCTCATTTTGCCAAACAAAATGTAGTGTGCACGCGTTATGTGCAGTTTACATAGTTTCATGGGAACGGTCTATTGTTGCATCATGTAACCATCATAAGAAGTGAAACAATGATGAAAAATGGCAAGGTACGCGCGACGCACAGGATGGGCAGATGAGCTACCTTCTTTTAATCTCTATCAGGGGGCTCACTTCTCAAAGAGTTCATTTGCATAAGGACAAAGAAATTAGTGTCGGCAGGTCAGTAATTTTAAACATTTTGTTTTTACTTTATATTTTTTATTGTGTACTTGGATGAACTGGGCCTAATTTTATAGAGCTGCGAGTCCAAGCTGCCTTAATAATAATAAGGGGTGGGTTTTGTAATAGAGGAGATGTAAGCAAAGTTAATCAGGCTCTAGGCTGCAAAAAGAAGAGGTATGACAATTAAAGGCAGTGGACACTATTTGTAATTACTCAAAATAATTATTAGCATTAAAGGAACACGTTGCCTTGGATCGGACAAGTTGGTCTATTAAAAGTGTTTGAAACCGTTTGTTATGAAATGCATATGGTTATAAAGATATTTTAAAAGTAGAATATAATGATCCACACAAGTATCACTCGAAATTTCGTGGTTTTCCTTTTACGTCACGAAGTATCACGGTTGGCCATTTATTTGAGTAAAAAAAATTGACTTCCATAAATGGCCAAACGTGTTAGTCGACAGGGTAAAAAGAAAACCACGCAATTTCGAGGCATATTGTGTAGATTATTGTATTCTACTTTTACAATATCTTTCTAACCATACATTTCTAAAAATATGCATTTTACAACAAACTGCTTTTCAAAGACCAACTCGACCGATCCAAGGCAACGTGTTCCTTTAAACCTAACTTGGTGACAGTAATGGGGAGAGGTTGATAGTATAAAACATTGTGAGAAATGGCTCACTCTGAAGTAACGTAGTTTACAAGAAAGAAGTAATTTCCCACGAATTTGATTTGAGACCTCAGATTTAGAACTAGAGGTCTCGAAATCAAGCATCTGAAAGTACACAACTTAGTGTGCCAAGGTAGTTTTTTCTTTCATTATTATCTTGCAACTTCAACGACCGATTGAACTCAAATTTTCACAGGTTTGTTATTTTATGCATATGTGGAGATACACCAACTGTGAAGACTAGTCTTTGACACTTACCAATAGTGTCCACTGTCTTTAAGGTGCTATTTATGTTGCATGTTTGTCACTTTTCCCATTTTTTTTTATTTTTTGCAAAAAATGTTACATTATGCTTCCAATCACAGTATTGGTAACTAAATGGTATTTTGGCCGGTAACCTTTTCTCTTAACCACGAGTTTTCCTGCTTAAAAAGTTGTGCTTACATGCTTTATGAAGTTGGGCCAAGTATTATTCTAAGAGGAATTCTTTTTCTGGGAACTTTTATTTTATTGACCATTTTATTGGGTGGGTCATACTTGTAAGGGTTAGTTACATTGCAAAAAGTCTAGTTGAGGGATTGAGTTATTTTTTAATTTGTGGGTCAGTGTGATGCTATGTCAAGTCACAAACTATTGTTTTAGTTTGTTTTAACAGTATTTTTGACATATTGACTTAAATATTGATATTATTTAATGTAAAGTTCTAATTTTACTTGATGTTTTTATACAATGCTTTCCTTTGCAAAGCTATCGTGTTTGACATGGTGTAACCGTGTATAGATATTTTATTAAAGAAATAATTAAATAGATAATTAAATCCCAACTGATAGTATCCTATAAAAACAATGGATTCTGACAAAATGTTTAATACTTTGGACTTGCCCTCTAGGAAAGGATAAGATTGTGTTTATTTGATCTTGCCATTTTCGCAGGCAGAAGTGGTTGAGAGCCTGCATATCCTACCAGTGTATCTGCAGGGAATGATTAGTTGATTTCAAAGACATGTACAATATAAGTAATACCAAACAAACCTGGAACACCAATTTTTCTGGTCAAATCTTCCCATCAAAATCTACAGGGTTTTAAAACTTGAAGTTGAAAAACATTGACCTGTGGTGAGTTAGAATTGCAGCCTATCTCTTGGTGATGATCAGAGCAGGCTGATTGGAAATTATATCACATGAGGCAATCAAGGTTATCTCAGATCATGGCAATCTCGAATCAACTTAATCTAAGATCCTGGCAGTGATCTCAGATCCAGGCAATGATCTCAGATCCAGGCAATGATCTTAGATCTAGACAAGGTTCATAGGTCATGTCAATGATCTCAGATCCAGGCAATGGGTTCAGATCTAGACAATGATCTCAGATCCAGGCTATGATCTCAGATTTAGACAATGATCTCAGATTCAGACAATGATCTCAGATCTAGACAATGATCTCAGATCTAGACATGATCTCAGATCAAGGCAATGAGTTCAGATCTAGGCAATGATCTCAGATCCAGGCAATGATCTCTGATCTAGACATGATCTCAGATCTAGGCAATGATCTCAGATCTAAACAATGATCTCAGATCCAGACGATGATATTAGATCCAGGCAATGATCTCAGATCCAGGCAATGATCTCAGATCCAGGCAATGATCTCTGATCAAGACATGATCTCAGATCTAGGCAATGATCTCAGATCTAAACAATGATCTCAGATCCAGACGATGATCTCAGATCCAGGCAATGATCTCAGATCCAGACGATGATCTCAGAACTAGACAATGTTCATAGGTCCTGGCAATGATCTCGGATCCAGGCAATGAGTTCAGATTCAGGCAATGATCTCAGATCTGAGCAATGATCTCAGATCCAGGCAATGATCTCAGATCTAGGCAATGATCTCAGATCTAGGCAATAATCGCAGATCTAGACAATGTTCATAGGTCCTGGTAATTATCTCAGATCCAGGCAATGATCTCAGATCTAGGCAATGATCTAAGATCCTGGCACTGATTTCAGATCAAGACAATGATCTTAGATCTAGACAATGATCTCAGATCAAGACAAAGATCTCGGATTCTGGCAGTCTCAAATCCAGATATGTATCATTTATTTTAAATCATAATGCAATTGTTGTCCACGCGGTTTTACTATTTTGCAATTTGGTGATTTAAAAAATATTTTATAAATACATGTATTATCCAATCGTTGGTATTTTTATTGTGAAAATATAAATACTACGATTTCACCAAAGACTCATAAATAAATTTGTGTTCAGAGTATTCTTGTGTATTTATAAAGCTGTGTTTATAGAGCTACATTATATATTTATGAATTAAACTGTGAATGGTTTTAACAACAATGGTATTAAATAACTTTGTTTAAATCTATTTCTACGCGTGTTCACAGTAAAAACAAGTGAAGGAAATGGGATGACGGTGTCGTTAGTATAACCTTTATATTTTTTACTTCACTCCGGGTTGACCCAACGGTCGTTATGAGGTCCTTAAAACCCCTAAGAGCGTGGTAGCTTCTCAATTTATCCCGACGCTTGGCAGTACCAATATTTATATCCACACAATCCAAGATATGGTACCATTTTGTTCATTTCCCAAAAATTTGCAAGAAATGACCTCCTAAAAAGCCCAGCTGTTGTCTATGATATGATCATGTGACCCCTTTCTTCTTTGTTTAATTAATTACAGACTGCACACAGCTTATCAGGAGAGGGTTAGACGTTGGTATGTCTGTATTTGACATGGGATAGTATAACGTGCTTTTAGTACATGAGTGAGAATAATAATATGCCCTCAGAAAAAAAAAACTACTCGAGACCTGACCCCCCCCTCCCCCTGACATATGTGACACGTGTAGTCTAGGATATCAATGAATATGACTCCCCAGGTCATTACACTTTGGATAAATCGCTTGATCAGAACATTGGACGATAAACGAACGAACAAAACCAAACGAGGAAAAAAAATGAAAGCTCCTTCGAGCCGGATTTGAACCAGCGACCTATGGATTTCAAGTCTGGTTTCTTACTACAGTCCACCGCTCTACCAACTGAGCTATCGAAGGTTCATCCTTTATCCTTGTTATCTTTGACATAAGCTGTTAGTTTTCAATATGTTGCGCAACCGTGGCCTATATGAAGGTGGACTTTCACCCTTTCAAAAAGAAGATATCAAATAAACCAGAATCAGTTATCTGCAAAATATTGTAACAAATTCCAAACATACACACAGGAAAGTGCAATGAATTTATTATTAAGCCAGTGGGAAGTTTGTTTGGCCCTACAGTTAATATCATTTTATAGTCTCCGTAACTTAAGGCCTGAATGAAATTTCAGCAAAGGTATAAATTAAAACAGAATAGAAAGAATACAATAGCAAGGCCGACCAGTTTCACTGTTTTTGAATTGTTCTTTATTTGTGTGACTTTTACAACCAATAAACATGATTAGAAGTTGTGTAAATACATAGGCCCCTATATGCCCAGTGACAACTTTATGTACCGCAAAAAAAATTACCTGAACTCTATCACGACAAAGGGTGGGGTACATTGCTTTTAACCAAATTTTACAGCTAGGTCAATTACTACACATGGTGTGTGTTTTCCTAAAAATTATCTATGTGTCATAATCATTAAAAAAAAAAAGAAGACAAAAAATTAAACTATTACCTTGACAACTGTTTATTTTAACCCCGGTATTATGTTGTTGTTGTTTTTTTTTTTTCATTTATTTTATACTTTTATAATCTTAAGTTAAAGGAACTGGACACTATTTGTAACTACTCAAAATAATTGTTGGTTAACAAACTTATTTGGTAACGAGCAACGGAGAGCTGTTGATAGTATAAAACATTGTGAGAAATGCCTCCCTCTGAAGTAACGTAGTTTTTGAGAAAGCATTATATTCTCACTGTAATAATATTTGAATTTGAATTCGAGACCTCAGCTGAGGTATCAAATTCAAACATCTGAAAGCACACAACTTCGTGTGACAAGGCTGGTTTTTCTTTCATTATTCTCTCGCAACTTCGATGACCAATTGAGTTCAAATTTTCACGGGTTTGTTATTTTTGCATATGTTGAGATACACCAAGTGAGAAGACTGGTCTTTGACAATTCCAGTGCCTTAATACAAATTATTGATAAAATTCACAAAAAGATATTTTGAAGTATAAAAAGCACTTATGATAAGTTAAATGGCTGCCAAAATTTACAACCGTTGTTGATTCAGTTGAACGTGAGAAGCATACATTGAGAATCATTGTGTCCGTATTTCTAAGCCAGAAACTACTAATTTAATATGGCTGTCAGAATGTAAAGCCGTATTGAATTGTATTTTGTTCATAGTTGGGAAATGGGTCACTCTGTGCAACCAAAATGTAATAATTTAAAAAAAGAAGTGCAGCTGGCATGTGGAATCTATTCTTTCCGGTAAAATAACAAGTACAAGCCCTCGCATCCAAAACATGACAACGGTCTTTCATCCCAAATGAGTCCATTGTCGTCTACAGACGTAAAAGCTTTCATGTGAAGGTTTAAGAAGGGTTGATTTACTTTTTTGAACGATTTGTGTATGCATTTGTTTAATTTTGTTACATTTAAAAAAAAATTGTTTGGGGGGTGGTGTTTCCTGTGATATTTTAAGTTTATTTGTTTGCTTAAAGCCATTGGACACTTTCGGTAAACAGTATTGTCCAAGGCCCACACTTCGTGTATCACAACTTACATATAAAATAACAAACCTGTGAACACTATTAGGCTCAATTGGTCATCAGAGTCGGGAGAAAATAACGGGAAACCCACCCTTGTTTCCGCACGTTTCGCCGTGTCATGACATGTGTTTTAAATAAATCCGTAATTCTCGATATCGAGAATTGATATTGTTTTAATGTTTTCTCAAAAAGTAAAGTATTTCATGGAATAATATTTCAAGAGAAGTCTTTCACCATTACCTTCTGTACACACTGTAAGTTATTTGTAAATCTGTGAACCTTAAAATAAATTATGTTCCGAAAGTGTCCAAAGGCTTTAAAGGATAGAATTGGTAAGAAACAAAAATCGTGAAGATAACAGATTTACATAAAACTTACACGGTCTAATGGTAATGATAGTTGAAAACATCCCATGAAATATTTCTGTCTGAAATGTCATATTTGATGAGAAATAAATAATCTAACTTCGCGTTTGGGGTTTATCGCTCAGTGAGCGTTTAAAAAAAAAACTTCCACAGGTTTGTCAGTTAATGTACAATGGTGGATTACATAAAGTGTTTACACTGCCAACAACTATTTGTTTGAGCAAAAACCAATTCTGTCATGTTCCTTTAAAGTAACACGTTGCCTTGGATCGGACGAGTTGGTCTATTAAAAGCGTTTGAAACCGTTTGTTATAAAATGCATATGGTTAGAAAGATGTTTTATAAGTAGAATATACTGATCCACACAAGTATCACTCAAAATTGCACGGTTTTCCTTCAAAATGTTGTGTAAGTCGACGAGGTAAAAAGAAATCCACGCAATTTCGAGTCATATTTGTGAAGATCATTGTATTATACTTTTACAATATCTTTCTAACCATATGCATATTATAACAAACGGTTACAGAACGCTTTTCAAAGACCAACTCGACCGATCCAAGGCAACGTGTTCCTTTAAGCGCACAGGTACGATCATGAGTACATTTTATTTTACATACAAAGACACGTACAATAAATATTGAGTCACTCTTGCATTCGACTAACTCAAGCACTTAGTTACTATTCATCATTGAAACAACGATTAATTGATATACAACGAGCATAGGCGATAACTGCTACATCAGTGGTTTTCAGTGATTTTGCCTGTGCACGAATTAACTAAGTTTGATAACTACAACCTCTTTCCCATACGTCTCTATCTCTCTCTTTTACATAAATATATGTGTCCGACCTTGTTCCTCAAACAGGAAGTTTTATCATGAAACAATGTTTTTGCTTGTTCTCAACCATTTTACAATCTTACGGCGCTCTATACAGAATACAGCGCTCCATAATCAACAACAGAACCAAAACAAAAGAAAAGAAAAGAATACTTTGATACAGAGAGATCATAAGCATACGGGATGAATTAAGTTTTGAGTTGGCACTTGAAGGTCGTAGATGCAACTCCCATAAAAAGCACTCAGCAACTTTTCCACAATGAGGTGTCCTCAAGCCTTCCTTTACGATGCGCGGAACAGTCGGCAAGGTGACATCAGTAGGTGAGCAAAAGCCCCATGCATCCTTCAGACCCATCAGCTTTGTCTCAAGAGCTTTATTCTGTACTAGGTTCTTTAGATCTCTTTTATGCCCCTGTGCCTGTTTATCTCCTGCCTGTCAGCTAGACGTTTTAGAGGAATTATCAGTTACTACCTAAGTCAGCTCCAATGAGTTATAACCTTGTTTTATAGGCAAACTTGCATATTAAAATTGCTTTTAAAAATTTCTTTCATTTACCATTATTAATTGACATCTCGATGGATATACACTAAAGATGCCGACAAATTTGTGTACAGTCTTTACAATATAGCCCCCCCCCCCCCCTGACTCGAGAGTCTAGTTTAGAGAAAACATCCAGGATTTTCACACTTGTTTAACAATGATAACAATTATAAGTATTTAGTTTATGAGTTATAAACAATACAGCATAATAGTTAGAAATTGTGTAAAATGCATATTATTTCCGAGTGAAAACATTATGTAGGCCCTACTTCAAAATTGCTATAATAATGTTACTTGAACTGTATCACCACAGGGGAGGGGTGCTTTGTGGCACACCCCTTCGACAACTTTGCTCACGACCTTTTACTGACTATGTCGATCCATCACTACCACATTTTGTGTATTTCCCAATCTAGGGACATGATCATAAACAAGCATAATATCTAAATTGTTACCTATGTTTTCGGTTTGTATTTTTTTTATATCTTAAATTAATATCATAATGCATATATATAAATCATACAAAGTGATTTTGAAGTATTACGTGACAATCTAAAAGATCATTATGATAATTTGCAATTATAGCCATTGATGATTTGGGCAGATACTTTTAACATTAATGTGACCCTTGGATTTTAGAATCCTGTTATAGCAATGTGATACTCTTTTTTTTTAAATGGCTGCCCAATTTGGAAAGCATGTTAAAAAAACAAGTCTGGATATAAAAATAAAGTGGACATATCAAAATGATGGATAAAATGTGTACTTTAACAACAGCAACAACAACATAAATTGCTTCAACACAAACGTACTATGTGCTGATTTTGGAAACATTTGGACACAATTAAAATAATAAATTTGTAAACTTTGATGATTCAAGGAAAGTTTGCGGAAAGTTTCACAAAAACCGAGTGTGAACTTAGAAAGTAACGGGGGTGACATGGCCCCCAGGTTTGAAAAAGCCCGGTCCTGTTTATAGGCCTATAAGGTTCAGGGGCCTTATTCATGAAGCCTTCTTTTTTTAGGCCTTAGTAAGCACTTACGTGTTACTAGTTCGTTCTTAGCGAGTTGCGTCATATTCACGAAGCACTCGTAACTTCAATCGAGTGCGTAAGTCCTTACGTGTGCTACGTGGGGTGTTTTCTGCTTCGTAGCGTTTTCTTAAGCCCCTTTTCAACATTCCTGGCCAACATTTTCGGGCGAATTGAGCTTTATGTCAATAACAACAACTGTAATATGTTCCACAATCCTTGCGACATTTTCTCAAACATTGCGAAATTTTTGAGAAGTTACCAACCTATTTTTTATCAATTTTTAATAAATTCTTCTTGAATTTGTATTTTATTTCATCATTATATATTTGATTATTTATTTATTTAATAGTAATAATAATAATGGGCATATATGATGCGCCGGTATCCATCTAAAGATGCTCCAGTCACTTTATAAATACTTGTTCTGGACTATGAGATCACGCTCCAGTGAATTACACAACATGATTCATGACTGTTCAGCTCAAGCGCATTCCCGTTTAAGAAGGCGTTACGAGAGGTTTAGTAAGTAACGCGGTAGTAAAGCGATACGAATGCTTCGTGCATAACACGTAAAGGCTTACTAAAGTCTTACTTAGAGCCACGTAAGTGACCGATTTACGAGGGCTTCATTCGGGTATAAAAACACAAAGGCATCCCGTAGTGTGAAAGCCAAGGTGCAGTATGGCTCATTAGTTTCGCGTCAGATTATGATGCGCTGTGGCTCAACCTCGTCGCTGCTGGATATTATATTGTTTATAATATGGATTTATTTGTCAACTGTGCACAAAAGTGTTAAGTGTAACTGTCAACGGATGCTGATTTGTTGGCGAAAATGGCGATATCTTCAAGGAAGATTAAACAAAAGTCACCTGTGAAAGTTTCAAGATTCTTGCAGTAACTTACTAGAATCGTGGTTCAAATTTCAAAAGATCAAAGGCTTAGGCTATTATTTGTGCACAATGTGTGCCCTTTTCGGTAGTAATAGAATAAGTGAATAAGTCACCAGGAACAATAAATGCATCTCGTTAACGGCTACCGGTAACTAATATTTCATGGCGATTATTTTGTTACAAGGATAAAATGAACACAATAGCTTCTCAAGGCTTTTATCTGGCTCAATGCTCATGACTAAAGCAAGTTTTATTTGCAGTAGGTAATTTTCCTGGTCTTAATTGCAACTCAGTGCCCAATAGCATCGAGCTGCTTAAGCATAAAAAAGTAGCTAAGCACAAAAAAGTTTGCTTTATAGGATAAGGTCACCAGCCAAAATACCATGCTATGTGTACTGTTCGTGACTGGTTCCCTGCTTTTTAGCACGCTTAGCATAATTTTAAGCCATTTCCGAGTTAGATTTGAATAATTTATGGTACAATGACTCGCTTAGTCACAATTTAAAGCTTTAAAGTTGGGTGATACCAGCACCAAAAAAATCAGTTGTTTTGAAATCAAAGTATGAATTGGCAAACCTGAATCTCCAAAAAAAAAAAAAATGCTTCATTATGCTGAACGCCAACGGCTCAAAAAGTGTGGCAGGAACCATACCAGAGTTTCTATACTCAGAGTTTGTACTTCAAGGAACCAGACTGAATGTTCTATTTATTAATTGTAGAACCAAAAGAAGTCAATTTAAGTTTGTGCCCGCAATCCCGCCTCCAATTGAAGGGGCAATTTTTTTTAATGTATTTATTATGTTGTTTTAATTATATTAATTCTTGTACACAGTGTAGCCTGAGATATTCTTTGAACTATCAAACCACTTAACTGGGCCCAATTTCATAGTGCTGCTAAGCACACAAATTTGCTAAGCATGAAATTTCTTCCTTGAAAAAAACAGGATTACCAACCAAATTTCCATTTGTTGCATATTGCTTGTTAATGGTACTTAGCTGTTGTTTGCTTATCCTGAAAATCACGTGGAAATTTTGATGGTTACCTTGTTTTTATCAAGGAAGAAACTTCATGCTTAGCAAATTTTTGTGCTTAGCAGCTCTATGAAATTGGGTCCAGCACAGGTTGAGTATGGTGGCATATTGGCTACTCTACGTCCCGACACCCCATGTTCCAATATAAGATCTTTCCGTTAAAGACACTATTGGTAATTGTCAAAGACCTGTCTTCTCACTCGTCATTAGCTTCGATGAAATAATTTAGCTCATACCAATTAGTAAACACAACGGAAACTGTATTTATTCATCATTAATGATGATATTGTCGAAAACTAACGCCTTCGCATTTAATTAGTATGAGCATTGAGCCAGATAAAAGCCTTGAAAAGCTATTGTGTCCATTTTATCCTTACAAAAAAATATTCGAGAGCCGATTATTGTTCCCAATGGGAGCTTGTACTTTTATACAATCATTACCAAAAGGGTAAAAAAATGTGCATAAATATTAAGCTATCTTTTAAAAATTGAACTACGATTCCAGTTGTTTACTGCAAGAATCTTGAAAAATTGGTTTTCAGAAACTCGGGCGGTGCAGCGACTAGAGGGTTAGCTTACAACGGAGTTTGCACGTAGCCTGGAACTTTTGTCGAATCCGGGAATAAAGACAACCATTTTTAAAATTCATGTTTTGGTAATGTAGGCCCAACCAAGTCTTAAAAATCACACATTGGAGGAAATGGATTTTAGTTACACATCCACCCTCGCTTTGCTTTTTAATCTGCAAATTAAGGTAAAACCATTGTTAACCACCTACGTTCCTCCGCGGTTCCGCCGGTCAGCTCATAAGCTGGACCTTACATTGGCCGACCGGTCGCTCCGCGGAGCCCCCGGAATATTCATGTTTATTGACATGTAAATGAGCCGTCGTGGCCGTGGACATGCCCGGTTGCTACGGGTTCGTTTGTTACAAAAATCCGCGGACTCCCGCAGAATGCACGCGGAATGGAACAGCTTGGAGGTTTTGACAAGGCGCCTAAATGCAAAGGCATTGTTTCCGACAATATCATCATGATGAAAGACAGTTTCGTTTTTGTTTACAAATGAGCGTTTTGTTCGGGCAAGAACTTAAACTATCCATTTCATCATCTAGCGTCGACATTTGCAAGTCAACTTTGAAGGGGAGAATTAATAATGAAAACAACTACATGCAGATGGATTGACCAATGCGTTTGACTATAACATTTTTATATTGATGTTACTTTTCTTTATATAAAAAAACACAAGCTAGCGAGGTTTCCTCCTACCGCTTGTTACAGTGTATCGCTTTCCTATGCGGCTGGGCACACGTGGCCGGATGGTTATATAACTGCCAATGAACCGAGTTTGGGTTTGTTTTTGCTCGTTTGTCTTTTGTTTTGTTGGTTTTGTGCTTTGATTTTTTTTGGAACAAGGGTTTGCAACAGTTACTGACGTTATTTTTTTTTACTGTTCCCTGTTTCGAAAAATAAGCCCTTTGGCGACCTTTTTGAAAGTTTTGTCCCTCCAGTAATATATAAATGTATTAAGCCATGAATTGCAGAATCGCAGAATTTCCAACCAAACAGTAACTCCATGGTTAGAATCAAGCACAAACGGATAAACTATAATGGACGGAAACCAGGTCACAATGATAGTGACCGTAATGATAAGAAATGTATGTTAAGATTTGGCGTTAGAGCGACGAAGCTGAGCGTTTACGTCCACCGCATTTAACCCCACCTCAGCCGCAGCTATACGCCGAGCCTGAAGTCGAGCTGTCAGTTATAACAGTTTAACATACAAAGTTATGATAATCAATGGTGGAACTGCGATAAAAGCAAACGCCATTAATATAGAAATTCTCTTGTTTGACTCTGCCGTTTCCTGATCTTCATTACTTGTGAATGTTACTTGTGAAATGTCTTATTTGATGAGAAATAAATAATCTAACTTCGCGTTTGGGGTTTATCGCTCAGCTCAGTGAGCGTTTAAAAAAAAATCCACAGGTTTGTCAGTTTATGTACAATGGTGGATTACATAAAGTGTTTACACTGCCAGCAACTGTTTTGTTAGCAAAAACCAATTCTGTCATGTTCCTTTAAAGTAACACGATGCCTTGGATCGGACGAGTTGGTCTATTAAAAGCGTTTGAAACCGTTTGTTATGAAGTGCGTATGGTTAGAAAGATGTTTTAAAAGAAGAATATACTGATCCACAAAAGTATCACTCAAAATTGCACGGTTTTCCTTTTACGTCGCGAACTATCCGGTCGGCCATTTATGAGAGTCAAAATTTGGACTCCCATAATGGCCGACCGTGTTAGTCGACGAGGTAAAAAGAAATCCACGCAGTTTCGAGTCATATTTGTGAAGATCATTGTATTATACTTTTACAATATCTTTCTAACCATATGCATATTATAACAAACGGTTACAGAACGCTTTTCAAAGACCAACTCGACCGATCCAAGGCAACGTGTTCCTTTAAGCGCACAGGTACGATCATGAGTACATTTTATTTTACATACAAAGACACGTAAAATAAATATTGAGTCACTCTTGCATTCGACTAACTCAAGCACTTAGTTACTATTCATCATTGAAACAACGATTAATATTGATATACAACGAACATAGGCGATAACTGCTACATCAGTGGTTTTCAGTGATTTTGCCTGTGCACGAATTAATTAAGTTTGATAACTACAACCTCTTTTACATAAATATATGTGTCCGACCTTGTTCCTTAATCAGGAAGTTTTATCATGAAACAATGTTTTTGCTTGTTCTCAACCATTTTACAATCTTGTTTGCTTGGATGTAAAACAGAGAGCCTTTAATCACAAGAAGAACACAATACGGGTGTTACAACGGCGCTCTATACAGAATACAGCACTCCATAATCAACGACAGAACCAAAACAAAAGAAAAGAAAATAATACTTTGATACAGAGAGATCATAAGCATACGGGATGAATTAAGTTTTGAGTTGGCACTTGAAGGTCGTAGATGCAACTCCCATAAAAAGCACTCATCAGCTTTTCCACAATCTACAACAACAAAGAATGGGGTGTCCTCAAGCCTTCCTTTACGATGCGCGGAACAGTCGGCAAGGTGACATCAGCAGGTGAGCAAAAGCCCCATGCATCCTTCAGACCCATCAGTTTTGTCTCAGGAGCTTTATTCTATACTAGTCTCTTTGAATCTCTTGCATGCCCCGGTGCCTGTTTATCTCCTGCCTGTCAGCTAGACGTTTTAGAGGAATTATCCGTTACTACCTAAGTCAGCTCCCTTGAGTTATAACCTTGTTTGGGGATAGGCAAACTTGCATATTAAAATTGCTTTTAAAAATTTCTTTCATTTACCATTGTTAATTGACATCCCGATGGATATACATGTACACTAAAGATGCCGACAAATTTGTGTACAGTCTTTACAATATAGCCCCCCCCCCCTGACTCGAGAGTCTAGTTTAGAAAAAACATCCAGGATTTTCACACTTGTTTAACAATTATAACAATTATAAGTATTTAGTTTATGACTTATAAACAATACAGCATATAGTTAGAAATTGTGTAAAATGCATATTATTTCCGAGTGAAAACATTATGTAGGCCCTACTTCAAAATTGCTATAATAATGTTACTTGAACTGTATCACCACAGGGGAGGGGTGCTTTGTGGCACACCCCTTCGACAACTTTGCTCACGACCTTTTACTGACTATGTCGATCGATCACTACCACATTTTGTGTATTTCCCAATCTAGGGACACGATCATAAACAAGCATAATATCTAAATTGTTACCTATGTTTTCGGTTTGTATTATTTTTATATCTTAAATTAATATCATAATGCATATATATAAATCATACAAAGTGATTTTGAAGTATTACGTGACAATCTAAAAGATCATTATGATAATTTGCAATTATAGCCATTGATGATTTGGGCAGATACTTTTAACATTAATGTGACCCTGGGATTTTAGAATCCTGTTATAGCAATGTGATACTCTTTTTTTTTAAATGGCTGCCCAATTTGGAAAGCATGTTAAAAAAAAAAAATCTGGATATAAAAATAAAGTGGACATATCAAAATGATGGATAAAATGTGTACTTTAACAACAGCAACAACAACATAAATTGCTTCAACACAAACGTACTATGTGCTGGTTTTGGAAACATTTGGACACAATTAAAATAATAAATTTGTAAACTTTGATGATTCAAGGAAAGTTTGCGGAAAGTTTCACAAAAACCGAGTGTGAACTTAGAAAGTAACGGGGGTGACATGGCCCCCAGGTTTGAAAAAGCCCGGTCCTGTTTATAGGCCTATAAGGTTCAGGGGCCTTATTCATGAAGCCTTCTTTTTTTAGGCCTTAGTAAGCACTTACGTGTTACTAGTTCGTTCTTAGCGAGTTGCGTCATATTCACGAAGCACTCGTAACTTCAATCGAGTGCGTAAGTCCTTACGTGTGCTACGTGGGGTGTTTTCTGCTTCGTAGCGTTTTCTTAAGCCCCTTTTCAACATTCCTGGCCAACATTTTCGGGCGAATTGAGCTTTATGTCAATAACAACAACTTTTAATATGTTCTACAATCCTTGCGACATTTTCTCAAACATTGCGAAATTTTTGAGAAGTTACCAACCTATTTTTTATCAATTTTTAACAAATTCTTCTTGATTTTGTATTTTGTTTCATCATTATATATTTGTTTATTTATTTATTTAATAGTAATAATAATAATGGGCATATATGATGCGCCGGTATCCATCTAAAGATGCTCCAGTCACTTTATAAATACTTGTTCTGGACTATGAGATCACGCTCCAGTGAATTACACAACATGATTCATGACTGTTCAGCTCAAGCGCATTCCCGTTTAAGAAGGCGTTACGAGAGGTTTAGTAAGTAACGCGGTAGTAAAGCGATACGAATGCTTCGTGCATAACACGTAAAGGCTTACTAAAGTCTTACTTAGAGCCACGTAAGTGACCGATTTACGAGGGCTTCATTCGGGTATAAAAACACAAAGGCATCCCGTAGTGTGAAAGCCAAGGTGCAGTATGGCTCATTAGTTTCGCGTCAGATTATGATGCGCTGTGGCTCAACCTCGTCGCTGCTGGATATTATATTGTTTATAATAGCAAATATGGACTAATTTGTAAACTGTGCAGAAAAGTGTTCAGTGTAACTGTCAACGGATGCTGATTTGTTGGCGAAAATGGCGATATCTTCAAGGAAGATTAAACAAAAGTCACCTGTGAAAGTTTCAAGATTCTTGCAGTAACTTATTAGAATCGTTGTTCAAATTTCGAAAGATCAAAGGCTTAGGCTATTATTTGTGCACAATGTGTGCCCTTTTCGGTAGTAATAGAATAAGTAATAAGTCCCCAGGAACAATAAATGCATCTCGTTAACGGTTACCGGTAACTAATATTTCATGGCGATTATTTTGTTATAAGGATAAAATGAACACAATAGCTTCTCAAGGCTTTTATGTGGCTCAATGCTCATGACTAAATGCAAAGGCATTGTTTCCGACAATATCATCATGATGAAAAACAGTTTCGTTTTTGTTTACAAATGAGCGTTTTGTTCGGGCAAGAACTTAAATTATCCATTTCATCATCTAGCGTAGACATTTGCAAGTCAACTTTGAAGGGGAGAATTAATAATGAAAACAACTACATGCAGATGGATTGACCAATGCGTTTGACTATAACATTTTTATATTGATGTTACTTTTCTTTATATAAAAAAACACAAGCTAGCGAGGTTTCCTCCTACCGCTTGTTACAGTGTATCGCTTTCCTATGCGGCTGGGCACACGTGGCCGGATGGTTATATAACTGCCAATGAACCGAGTTTGGGTTTGTTTTTGCTCGTTTGTCTTTTGTTTTGTTGGTTTTGTGCTTTGAATTTTTTTGAAACAAGGTTTTGCAACAGTTACTGACGTTATTTTTTTTTTTTTTACTGTTCCCTGTTTCGAAAAATAAGCCTTTTGGCGACCTTTTTGAAAGTTTTGTCCCTCCAGTAATAAATAAATGTATTAAGCCATGAATTGCAGAATCGCAGAATTTCCAACCAAGTAGTAACTCCATGGTTAGAATCAATGACAAACGGATAGACTATAATGGACGGAAACCAGGTCACAATGATAGTGACCGTAATGATAAGAAATGTATGTAAAGATTTGGCGTTAGAGCGACGAAGCTGAGCGTTTACGTCCACCGCATTTAACCCCACCTCAGCCGCAGCTATACGCCGAGCCTGAAGTCGAGCTGTCAGTAGCAGTTTAACATACAAAGTTATGATAATCAATGGTGGAACTGTAATAAAAGCAAACGCCATTAATATAGAAATTCTCTTGTTTGACTCTGCCGTTTTCTGATCTTCATTACTTGTGAATGTTACAATTAAATTGCAAGACAATATAAAGCAAGGGATTGTTGCACAAAACAAAGCAATAAACACCCGTTTTTTGGTAACAATGGTATTGAGTCGCAGTGGTTGCGAAACTGCTATGTAGCGTACAACAGTAATCAAAGATAATACAATAAGTCCTACCATCTGAAAGAATATAGATACAAAGTGGAGTGCCTCCTGTTGGAGAAACCTCTCAAGTAGACCATTTAAACCCACAGCCAAGTCAGCAGTTGTTAATACCATCATGAGCTGTTTGGTAATATCGTGCATGTCGTGTATACGATGAAGAACAAGCAATGCGAAGACATTACTGACTATTATGAAGAAGCAAACACTGAGGAGAACATAGCATGACCCATCATCGAAATAAGCGTTCTCGTTGGAGTTATCCATTGTGAGAATCCAATAATTTCTGCCAAAAAGTCTCTATCAGATAATAGAGCAGTCTATACATCAACCACGATGTACCTTTCAACAGCAACGAACTTGGGATAAAAAAGAAGGCACTCTACAAGATGTTGCTGAGTGTCACGTTCTGCTTGTGTAAAATGTTTGTAATCCTCAAGGCCATAGAGTCCCTTCTACCAGTGCAGAAGTAGAGCTGTCAATAGTCAATCAGAATGGTCTTCCAACTTGGACCGTTTCATGATATCCTGGCAGAAAATGAGGGTTTCAGTCAAGGTATATGTGTACCTCCTAGGGTTGAAACGATCGTGTGCCCGCAAAGATGTCTTAGGTCTCCTTATGTATGTCGGTCGCAGGCGGGACCCTCCTGATGAATCCAATCGTCTTTGTTCAGTATGCAGGCAGACAGCTCTGCTGTGGTCTCTGCACAAGCGTGACTCCTGTGGACACTGACATAGCTCGTCTTCTGTCTGCCCCTCAGTCTCACCCAACTTGGTTCCCACAGAACCAGTCGGCTCGCCGGAAGTTCTGGATGTCTGTAGCAGTGTCCTGCCGTCTCCTATCAAGTAGGTAGGCAAAGGATAGTTAAGCCTTGCTTCGTGTCTAATCATAAAAAACTCTTTCGAGGGAGTCTTGAAAGCGTTGGTCAATGTTCACAGTGGCAAACCTCAATATTAGCTATATGGTTGTACCCGCAAGTTTACTATTAATATTTATACTTATAGTTACTCTCAATATCTGTTTGGTTCCCAGATCAAAGACGGTGATATTGTGTTATACCGGGTTACGATATTCAGTAGCTTTGCCTCGTATGCCGACAAGATGTCAAAAGTTAAAGCTGGAGATAACCGCAGTCTTACAGTGAAGCAAGTGTGTCCATGCGTGGACTCCGCTGCTTCATCTACTACTTGACTGTGATCAAAGTTCCACGTGTGTACTACAACAACAAAATAAAATAAAAAACGACGAAATGCAGATCACCAATTACTACACTGCTCTTATAATCCAGATACTGTAGGCATGGCAACTCCATGTTCATGTATTTGATTACTGCCGCTGGCAAACCCATTACATTGGTATTAAACACAAAACATCTTTAAATACACTGCAACAACAACAAGAACGGCAATAGAAGCCATTAGGACGTCTATTCTATTGTTGTTCCTATTACGTCTTGGCCATAAAAATTGTGACAATGCTAGATTATTTTCTTAATAAATAGAAATTCCTATTATGCTATTATAAAAGACATTATAACATAATAAGAACATCTCCCATTGCAACAGCTCCCATTGTACAAGCTTTCCAACTGTGAACCCTTCCTGAACCGTAAATATTGTCCTATTTTGTTATAGGTCCCCGGTTCGAATGTGTATACCGGCTAAAGTATACCACATGCCCTTTCTGGAGAACCCGTGCCATGGTAAGGCGTGTGTGGTCCGTCCGTTGTTTTGAAGTTGCACGCTTTCTGTACGGACTTCAGTTTAGGCTCAAGACCAAAACCTAAGTCCTGATTTCGAAAATGCCCGACTTTAAAACGCAACCATGTTGTTTAAATCAGTTCAGTTCAATTCAGTACAAACTTTTTTCAATATTGGTGCAACGAGGTAGACATATGAAGGTGCATGATAGCATTTATTTATAAGCAAAATATGGAAAAACAAATTTAGTCTAAAAATAAATCGCATAAAATGACATTTTAAATTTTAAAGGTTACTAAAGCATGACGTATATCTTGGCAGCTTGATATAATATTAACTATACTGATGGCAATTTAATGACCAATGTCCATCACAAATTGACAGTGATACACTGTGCAGGATGTTATGGGAGTCTTGTGTTTTTTATGCATTTTATATAGTTTCGTCTGACAGTAATTAGAAAGTTAATCAAGGTCTTTGGATTGAACATACTTATCACTGTCAAGTGTGATCACAGTTCTGGTTTTTGAATGGACAGTTTAGACTTGCATTGATGTGACACAAGCGTGCTGTTTACCACGGGGCCTAAGTGCTATTGGTAAGTAAACTATGGCCAGGTTGAACACATTAAATAACAGAAATTGAGAATATCTTCAGATTTCCGGAAACGATATCATCGGAGCTCGCTTTACAAGTTTCCTCCATGCAGCCTTCCTAAGTAATGCACAAACAAACAAGCTAATTTGCCTTTCATGCTTTCATCTAAAGTTCATAGGAAATGCTAAACACTTAAACAACGCGGAACAAACAACACTGAAGTACTGTTTGAAGCTTTGCATGGTGTGGAGAAATAAGAAGAAACTATAAATAAATAGTAAACTTGCGGGTACAACCATGTGTAAATATCTTAAGATGAGTGTTGGCTCTGAAAAAAGCCGGAGACCCAACCGGCTCTTTTCAGAGCCAACACTCACCTTAGGAAGTTTACACATGGTTGTACCAACAGTGAAGACAATTAGTAACCCTTTGAAACTCTTCTTCTTATGCTTGCCTTGCGGCTTGCTGGTACGTTTTTTCTATTGGGTCGTAGTTTTCTTTATAATGTTCATGCTCTCACCAGGTTTACCTGTTAAAATATTAATATTAATAACACCATTTACATAGCGGCTTTTCCTAAGTTTGCAAAGCAGAAAATGACAAGAAAAAAAACAACAACAATGGGAATGAAATCAAAACCAAGAGGGAAACCACGATCAGGCCTGCAGCATTGAGACCAGAAAGTCTATGGCGGGAACGTGCAGACCATGCAGAACATGCATCATTTAGTGTATGAAGTGTCTGACACCTGGCTTATTCGTGTTATTATTACCATTATGCCTACATGTATTCTATTTTAACTTTTCGTTCGGCTTAAAACTTCCACCGATGAGGGTGTCAAAACCCTCTTAACGGATTTTAACATAATGGAACAAATGGATTGAGCCACAGAACTTCCGTTGTATAAAGTAGAGCGGCGGCGATGTCGGCTTGATTAACGGACAACCACACACACACACCCTGACTCCCTCTGGCAAAAATGCAAGTTTTGGAGTATTAACTTGTTCTTTGTCCCTACACTTCACAGTTTCCCACAGACTTTGTATACAAAATGTCATTATGGGGCACCCCAGTCTTTAGAATTATCATAAGGGCGGCGTGTCTGACAAGAAGCAATAGGCCCTTACTGTTCTCTGTTGAAAGTCCGTATATGAAGACCTTGACATTCATCCGTCCACTTTGCCGGGCATCCGCCTCTCTTTTATCCGAAATCAGAAGATGTGGTTCACGGTCAGTGATAACACGGTATACACTGCAATTAGGCACGTCACTCCTTTGCATGATTGGAGATGCCTATTATAGTCATACCTTCTCACGTGAAGTTGTTAATTGGAGCTAGCCTTAGTTGTTTGGCATTGTAGACAATTCTGTGATAGATGATAGACAAGTACAGTTTGTCCGCCCCGTCCAGAAAATGCGCCGGATCCAAAACCTGACACCAATTAACGAGATAAAGCGCGCCACCAAGAGTTAGCACACAGAGAGATCAGTTCATTTTTGTATTTCTTTTATGTGCAATGTTCGCTACAAACCACTCTTTTAGAGGGCTACAAGAAGGAAAATCATAAGTGGAAAAACTCAGGGTATTGGAATGGTTCCTTGATCTACATCTCAGCAAATCATTTGGTGTTATTTGAATAGTCGAGTGCCACATTGTTTGATAATGAAAATGCAATGCAATGCTTCCAAAAGCTTCTTATGATGGCATAACTCACATTTTGGAGTGATAAATTTGTAAGACTGTATTGGTTATTAAGGGAATAAAAGGGTAGAGACAACTTCTTAAACAACCGTTTAAAACCGGCAAGGTCGTGGTCGTGGCCGAAGGCGAGGGCCTTTATCGCACGACCACGACTCTGCAAGGTTTGAAACGGCATAGCAGTTTAATTCAACGAGTCACTACTCTTTTATTCCCATTCATAGATGCCTTTTTGGTTAAAAGGCGTAATTCAGTAAGAAACTCTGTAAAACTTATCCGTTGTCCGACGCCCTTGAGCTTTGTACGTGGGTTGCAGTTTGTGATATATCAGATGCTTGATTTCGAGACCTCAAAATTCTAATTATGAGGTCTCGAAATCAAATTCGTGGAAAATTACTTCTTTCTCGAAAACTACGTGACTTCACAACGTTTTATACTATCTCACAACGTTTTTTCTACTATGACCAGCTCCCCACTACTCGTTACCAAGTAATTTGTTGATGATAATAATTATGCTGAGTAATTACTAATAGTGTCCGTCTCCCTATTCTACAAAACTTACAGAGGCGTTAATCGAAGTCACCGTGTCGGACACGGACTTATTATATACACTCACATGTCTTTTCAAACCTTGTCCGTTTTGGCTTTCCCTCGTGACTTGGACTAGCCTTTAATCAAGGCGCACGCAGCGGCGGCACCCCCCCCCCCCCCCCCCGATGTCACGCACGACTTAAGACCAGTGGCGATTTTTTTTTTGAAAAAACATAAGGCCCCAAAACGAGTTGCTAAAGACGCGATATCTCAGATCGTGATATCTCAGGTCGTGCTTGACATCCGGGGGTGCCGCGTGCGCCTTGACTAAAAGGCAAGACTTTGGCAGGTCTTTCCCGTTTGATACACAAAATGGAACTTTTGCATAATTTTTTGGGCGAAGAAATTACACAAGTGGGCATTTGCCAGATGCTCTTGTTCATGATATTCTAATCACATGGGCTCACCCGGGAAGTTTTTCCCCAACATAACCCGTGTGGGCAAAAACATTTTCTACCCACCACTTTGCTTGCCAAGATACTTCCTATACAAAATATTACTCTTACCCTTGTTCGACCGATGCTTATTTCTACCAACAGTACGGTTTTGTCCACCAGGACTTTTCCATATTTGTGATACATGGTAACAATCCTCATAACCTAAACCCTTGGCCCCATGGGGGATTAATATGTGTTGGCCGTTGCCCATGTCCCTTGTTGTGCCCGTGTGGGCAAAACCTGGGCCCACGTGGGCTTGCTACGTGTGAGCTTCTGTTATAGTGAAGCAGCCTTATGGTTAAAGCAATCGCACAACTCCGTGTATCACAACTTATATATAAAATAACGGACCTGTGACAATTTAGGCTCAATTGGTCATCGGAGTCGGGATAAAATAGCGGGTCAACCCACCCTTGTTTCCGCACGTTTCGCCGTGCCATTACAATCTGTGAACTTTCTTTTTTCTGTACCGAAAGGGTCCAGTGGCTTTAAACACTTTTGTTTCTAAATCTTAATTTCTAGATGTATACACTCTCTAGAAAAAATATAGTCTATTGTAAGTTGCATTTGTGCATTTAAAAGTTAAATGCATATGCTGCAGACATGATACAGGTACTTGAAAGTCACTGCAAAACATTTGCCTAAAGACGGCCTAATCGACTTACAATTTTTAAACGCCACTTTTTTTCTTGCCAGTCACGGACTGACAAACCCACAATAATATATTTTTAAAAAGAAACATAATAAAACAAATTACCAATGATGCAGTTTTCCTTTAACGGTATAGCCATAGTAATTTTCAAAGACCATTATATATTCTCATTTTGGTATATCCCAAATATTATGCATCAAATTACAAATCTGTGAAAATTCGGGCTCAATTTTGGTCATCAAAAGTGCAAAAGTAGGCCTTTAAATTGACAGAAAAACGCCGTTGTAGTACAATTTGCGTGCTTTCAGATGAAAAGGGCGCTCCAGGCCTGAATTATTTTAATATTTGGTTGAGACCTCTTTCTCCAAAACTACCTTCTACAGAGAGCGCCGTTTCTCAAAATACTATTATCAGTTCTCCACTGCTCGTTACCATGCTATTTTCTTTTAGTAATAGTTACCAATAGTGTCCAGGGCCTTTAAAACATTAGTTTGTATAATTGATACTGCAAACATAGTATATTCCTGGTCAACTATTCAAATCATTGCCTGCAGATTCGGCCGTCAAAATATTACGACATAAAAGGCGAAGACATTCAGCTGTATTCGTGATGAAATACCTGTAATGTTGAAGTCGTGGTAGATTTCAGGGGAGTGTCAGAGTGTGTCCTGCAACAATAAAATATATTTTACTAAAATCACAATTATAAAAAAACTGTTATTGATATTCTTGCTGAGTGTTCGCCCTTAAACATAATGACAGCGCCTCTTGCTACAACTATTTTGAGATATAGTGACGTCATGCATGGAGGCACCATGGAGAAAGATGGCTTTTTCCTATTTTCATAAAAGGCATAATACTAATAGCAAGAGCACATGGCCTTGTCACGGGAAAAAAACACGAATTGTCAAAAAGTGAACACAATAAAACAAAATGGTAGGCCTACGCCTTGCTAGCTTCTGCCACAATTATCTATTGTGAAATGGAATTGCTTTTAACTTATTATGTGCCTTTACCGACATTAACGGATGATTTCGCACAAAGGTTGATTGGAAATTACAATTAGATCTTCCAATGTCATAGGCTGAAAGTCAGTCTCATCAGTCTCATGGCTTACTAGGCTAATGGGTTTTCAAGGCAAGGCCTTTGACTTATAATTCGTCAGCGTTTTCACGAAGTAGCACTCTACGTGCTTAAGGATTTGTTTACACATTTTTATTTTTTTTACATTTCTGTTGATAATGCACGAAGACCTACAATTCCATAATGTTTTGAAGCTCAGACAGCTTTACTTTTTTAATTAAGCTAATTAGTGTTTTCAATTTTGGCACAAACGTGGCATTTTTTGTTTTCACGAAGCAGCACCCGAACCTCTGTTTACCGTTGTATGGATGGCACGCACTCGAGTCAAAGTGTGGTAAAAACGTTTTCACGAAGTAGCACGCAAGTTGTGTGAGCGCGCGCGCGCTGACCTAGTTTCAAAAATCAATACAAAATGCTGTGTTGTAGCATAGGCGAGTGCCGTGAAAACGCAAAAAGACATATTTTGCACTTTTTGGGTTTCACGAAGTAGCACACATCTTCTCTTGTGTCTAGTTTCATAATTAATTATGCAAATGAGTCAAAACAAGATTAATTGATAATTTCAAGTCATCAAGTATCTACATTGAAAAAAGTTTTGAAGGGAGGCGGGTTTCTAAAAAGTGTTCAACTTCAGAGGCCGTTTTCTTTGATTGTTGTTTTTTGCTGGTATAGCAGTGAGTGCTACTTCGTGAAACCGCTGACGAATTATTACTGTGTCCGTGTAGGCCGGCCAAAGCACACAGGAAGAGCATAATTACGGACCTATAGGGCTAGAGCGGGGACCTATTCTGCGTTTTTAGGTTAACTATATTGACGATGCAAGATTAAAGATTTTCTGCGCACAAACAAATTCCTTCCAAGTTTGCAGCAAAATTACTTATGCTTATGATAGTATAAAGCATTTAATGTCAGTTCCAAGTATTGTGGTTATGTACACTGCTTACACTGCCAGCAACTTGTTTGCTAGCAAAACCAATTCTGTAATGTTCCTTAAATACACAAGTTATATTTTATATTTCTTACCAACTTGCCTACAGGAGGAGAATGAGGCTCGTTTGTGACCAATCAAAGTTTTTGGAAATTGTTGAAAATCGCAAACGTGCACGCCGGGGTTGTCGTGACTGTCGATGTGAGTTATAATCATGCCCACACACCAAAAATAATGTGCAGAATTTAACATAGGCCTATTTGGGCCTATTATGATCAAACGACCTTTAGTTCACTCGGTTGTTTTCCTTTTGGATAGGCATATTCCAACATTTATCCGGCTATGGACGATTACTATTGGGCTTTAAAATAATAAATAATGTATTTGATCATAGCGTTATTTGATGTGCAGTCATTCTCGGATCCACGAGCCTCGAAGTGTGACGTCAGACCTTTCACAATGTCATCGCTTGGTGGCGCTAGACATTAAGAGATGGTGACACTACGTCAACGACACGACTGTGTACACAACAAAACAAGTGACAGACGGCATATGAAAAGTTAGTTTTAATCATCATGGGACTTCTTACAATTTTAAAAAAGATGAAGCAGAAAGAAAAGGAGGTTCGACTCCTTATGCTGTATCCTTTTTTTTAATTTAATAATTGTATAGTACTAGTAGTAGTACAGTGAGTAGGCCTAATTGAGAATTTTGCCAATTTGTAATTGTAAATTGTATCATGAAGATGAATCCTACAATAATACGATGAATGAGCATTCTATTTCTTCCTCCATGATCTCAGTATCACGTCACGTTGCTAATCTAAAATGTAATACAAGAACATCATTCAAAACTACTCCTAGAATAGATAGAACTATGAGGTTCGGCTATCGTCTCCCGTAACCTCATAGTCATAGTCATATATCGTAGCATCATACTCATACAAATCGACCCTCATATACGTTTTCGAACCCCCCAACTTTGATTACCGTTAACCACGAGATTGTGCAAGCTGCATCGGTGACAGAAGCTATGCAGTTTACTCACGGTCTGTGTTTTTATCAGGCTTAATCATGCTGAGAATAAAGTTTCCTGACGTTGGTTATGCTCAAATATTTATAAAATGATTGATTTTTGGTACAAATCACTAGTGCATTATTATGCCAACATTCAAATGAGTCAAAGAAACATCATCCAACCTCAAAAGTTTGAGTTGCAAGATTGAGTTTCATTCTGTTTTAGTCACTAGATGGATCACGTGAGGTGGTAACTATTTGGGATTCTATGGTGTGCCAATATGAGGAAAAAATTTTAATATTTTATTTTTAAGAGAAAATGACAACAACAACATTTTTTTTAGTAACTGCATACTGTAATAAATTCCGAATAAGCGTAAAAAAATATTACGCCTATTTTAAAGAATATATCACAGATTGGTTTCTTATCTCCTGAAACAAAACATTACTGGTCTAAAATGGAGGAAAACGGATTGTTATGAAGTGTGTGTGTTTTAAGGGGGTGGGGTGTTTTACTACCATGCCTTATGATATCTCTCGATTCTAATATAGTAGCCATAATGCCTTAGGACAAAAATGGAATTAAATTTATTAAGTAGTAATTGAATAATATTTTTTATTTATTTTGCACGCCATACTAGCTTTGGAATATTCAATTAAATACCAACCAATGAAAGGTGTGAAAACATATGACGTTACTCCAATGTCGTGCATGCATAAGCACTGTTAATGGCGGACTGTCTCTCGCAAGGTAAAACCAAAACTTTAAAAATTTCAACACACCATGAAGTGTAAGTGTTATTGTTAAAAAATTGGAAAGATGATTTGAAAAAAGAACATTCAGTTTTTGATTGTGAACAATTTTCCTGTTATCCTACTGAAAACACATGACACCAGGATAGTATTAGGAGGAGTACATGTCTGACAACACAAACGAAGGGGTTTTGGCATTTCGATATTATAATATGAGGTCAAAATAAAATCTCGCCAAAATTAGCCTCTGCGTGTTCTTTGAACTCTCATTGACCTAGGAAATGGTCCAGGAAATCCACTCTGCAATCTCAAAAACTGTAAAAAAATTAATTCCTACAGTATTCAGTCCCTATCTACTCCCTTTTATCTAATTTATTCCTCCATGCTTTTACATACCACTACATACAAATGCTGATTGTCCCCGACGCGTCGCGAGGTCATGAGGTGACGATCGTGTGCAGATAATTCTCCACGTTCGTCCTAGGAAAAACATATGCGCACGATCGTCAAGTGTCGTGACCTCGCGACGCGTCAGGGACAATCGGCATTTGTAGTGTAGTGGTACGTAAAACGGAGTAGATGGTGACTGAATTATGGTAAGAATTAAATTTTTTACAATTTTTGAGATTGCGGAGTGGATTTCCTGGACCATTTCCTAGGTCAATGAGAGTTCAAAGATCACGTAGAGCCTATTTGGCGAGATTTGATTAAAAAAAAGAGAGAGATTTGACCTCATTATATCGAAATGCCAAAAGTCAAAACCCCCTCGTTTGTGTTTTTGAGACATGTACTCCTATGAGGTTACGGGAGACGATAGTATGACAGATAATGTCAAAATGTGAAAAAAGCAATACAGCGCCCTAATTACTGGGGACATGACATGACATTACCATAACCATGCTAACTAAACACAGCCCAGGGAAATCTTGTCTCTTTTTAGAAGGGATTTTTCTTGATATTTTGTTAAGGATGTTGGATGCAAATTGTCAGACGTTATTTCACCTTTTAAAAAATTCCTCTTGAGAGGAATCCTTCAATCCTTTCAGCAAACAGAATGCCGCAATGCGTCTTGGGAAACAAAAATTGTTGTGACTAGTGTGAAAGTCACAACTGTTTGTGTTGAGTAGTAAATTTCACAAGTCTCCAAGGGTTATTAGTGGCAACATAGTTTTTAGAATTGACCTGTGGTAAACACGTGTGTTCTGTTTGGTAAGAAAATTATGTCCTTCACACTTCAGTGCAGTGCTTTGGGAAGAAACCTACAAGACCGTAGGACAATAACTGGTCTAAACTGTACCTGGACTACAACAGTAATTTTTCACAAGACCAAGTCAGCATAGTTCAAAGAACTTTCCACACACAGTTTATTATTATTATACATCATACAGTATGCAACCTGTTCTCATTTGAACAAATATGATACTAAAATTGTTGAGGGGATTGATCTCATTTGTCATATATTGGGCAGATATACTTCGCTACTCAACAGAATTAAAGGTTACTTACGACACTAAATTTAAACATTTGCGTATAATGTTTTATGAAACATGCTACTTAAAGGAACACGTTGCCTTGGATCGGTCGAGTTGGTCTTTAAAATGCGTTTGTAACCGTTTGTTATAAAATGTATATGGTTAGAAAGATGTTTTAAAAGTAGAATATAATGATCCACACAAATTTCTCTCGAAATTGCGTGGTTTTCCTTTTACTTTACGAACTAACACAGTCGGCCATTTATTTGACTCCCATAAATGGCCAACAGTGTTAGTCGACGAAGTAAAAGGAAAACCAAGCAATTTTGAGTGATACTTGTGTGGATCATTATATTCCACTTTTAAAATATCTATCTAACCATGCATTTCATAACAAACGGTTTCAAACACTTTTCAAAGACCAACTCGTCCGATCCAAGGCAACGTGTTCCTTTAATGAAGGACACAAGATTGCCACACTTGGCCTGTCGTGAGTTAACTGGCCTGACACTAAAATCACTGGCCTAGAACCTACGGTCCAGTGTTAATTTCCACCCCTGGGATGGTCAAACAGCAATAACAATAGGTAAAATCAGTTATTTATTTTTCTGAGTTCTCCCACAATGTAAATGTTCCTATAGATATGGAAAGTTCTGTCAGTGAAAACAATTGTATACAAACGAACCCTTAAATCCCTTAACTTTCCAAAGTGGTCTAGACAATGCTGGCAAGACAACAATTTTGAAGAAATTCAACGGTGAAGACATCAGTACGATATCCCCCACCTTGGGCTTCAATATCAAGACATTAGAACATAGAGGGTGAGTATTAAAACAAACAGCAACATTTATGTATTCTAAACCATTGTCAAAACTTTGGGTTGGGTAAAAAAAAAATCATTTTAAAGGCAGTGGACACTATTGGTAATTACTCAAAATAATTATTAGCATAAAACCTTTCTTGGTGACGAGTAATGGGGAGAGGTTGATGGTATAAAACATTGTGAGAAACGGCTCCCTCTGAAGTGCCATAGTTTTTGAGAAAGAAGTATTTTTCCACGAATTTGATTTCGAGACCTCAGATTTAGAACTTGAGGTCTCGAAATCAACCATCTAAACGCACGCAACTTTGTGTGACGAGGGTGTTTTTTAATATCTCACAACTTTGATCACCGATTGAGCTCAAATTTTCACATGTTAGTTATTTTATGCATATGTTGAGATACACCAACTGTGAAGGCTAGTCTTTGACAATTATTACCAATAGTGTCCACTGCCTTTAAGGAACATATCTCATTACTTCAAGCCAAACTTCCAAGGTCTGTTCCCCTAGTTGCGATAATCGTAGCCCTTCATCAAGTAGTAGTTAAATAATAATCTAAAATAATAACTCTTACATGTATATAGCGCATTTCACAATAACCGTATCAATGCGCTTTACATTAGTGCCCCGGTCATACAGTGTAGGACCAATAACATCCCTTTTAATGTTTCTCAGCTCCCTTGGGAGTACATGTATACAACCTGGGCAACAGTTTATATCACTCCAAGGGCTTTTTCATTCACAATATCAACCTCTACCCTTGCAGGTACCCATTTATACCCCTGGGTGAAGAGAAGCAATTATAGTAAAGTATCTTGCTCAAGGACACAAGTGTCACGACCGGGATTCAAACCCACACTCTGGTGACTTAGCACCAGAGCTTGAATTTGATGCTTTTAACCACTCTTAATCAAAAAGCAACACAGTTCTTTTCAGAACTGAGAAGTCTCCAAAATAAATCTGAAAAATCTACTCTGCAGTAGCAAGACAGTTCTCTAGCGCCGGGCAATTAGATATATGCACATGGTGTTACCGCATACCAAATCAACTCACCATGCAATGCCTTAAATCCCGTATAAAATCATGTTGTTTTGAAAACTAATTGGGGACACCCTAGAATGTCCATTAAAGGCAGTGGACACTATTGGTAATTACTCAAAATAATTTTTTGCATAAAACCTTACTTGGTAACAAGTAATGGGGAGAGGTTGATAGTATAAAACATTGTGAGAAACAGCTCCCTCTGAAGTGACACAGTTTTGGAGAAAGGAGTAATTTTCCACGAATTTGATTTCGAGACCTCAAGTTTAGAACTTGAGGTCTCGAAAATCAAGCATCAGAAAGCTCACAACTTTGTGTGACAAGGGTGTTATTTTCTTTCATAGTTATCTCGCGACTCCGACGACCGATCGAGCTCAAATTTTCACAGGTTTGTTATTTTATGCATATGTTGAGATACACCAAGTGAGAAGACTGGTCTTTGACAATTACCAATAGTGTCCAGGGTCTTTAAAGAATTCATTTCAATTTTTATGGGCTTTACTTCTGAAGAAAGACAGATTGCTAAAACTATTTCATTGTCAGGATTAATGACAGAAGTAGTACAATACAATTGATGTGTGTTTTTCGTGTCTTGCAGCTTCAAGCTAAATGTATGGGATGTTGGTGGCCAGAAATCTCTGCGTTCTTATTGGAGGAATTATTTTGAGAGTACGGACGGGTTAATCTGGGTTGTAGACAGTGCTGATAGGAGACGACTCTTGGATTGTAAAAAGGAACTGCACTCACTGCTTACAGAAGAGGTAACGGACATTGTTTCTTACTGGGTCATTCTGTGTCAAATCACCCAATGGGTTAAACCCTACCCTCTTCAAATTTGCTCAAATTTCCTTTATGGGGTAATCATGGCGCCACAAGCTCAAATTTCAAATTTCAGCTCCATCCAATAAACAGTTGGCATGCTCTTTCTCATTGATTCTAATCAAAATGCGCCTGACGTGTGATATTCTAACTATATTTTGGTAACCTTTGGGAGAAATTTGTTGAAGTTTGTGTCTTTGGAAAGCAAATTGCTTTAAGCTTTTCCAAATCAAGCAAGTTTTATTGGATCAGCTAAAATTTGAAATTTGAGCTTGTTGAGCCATGATTACCCCATAAACCAAATTTGAGCAAATTTGAAGAGGGTTGGGTTTAAAATTGTCTTTTTGGGGGTTGATTTGTACACAAAGGAAATGACCCTACTAGTTTTGGATACTTCACTTGAATAAGTTTTTAAATTTTGACACTCCCCTGAACCTCCTTCCCGGAGGTGATCGATCTCTCGGCGCTCATAAACCCCTCAATGTTTAACAGGCCTGGAATTTCATTTTTGAGGCGGCAAGGCCATTTCCATTGGAAAATCTTAAAAAGTTTATGGGGAATTTTTAAGGGGGCACAATGGCCAAGACCAGGGGCAAAAGAGGCCAATGCCTCTAGCCCCAGTATAATTCCAGGCCTGGGTGAATTAAAAGTGCCAGCATATTGCACATTTTAATTAGGCCTGTGACCAACTTAGTGTACCTGTAACATAGTATGGTCATTGAGCAATTTCTTTGATTCATCTTTGACATGTTTGATCTTGTGACATGTCTATTGTATGCAGTTTAGCAGGACTTTTACACAAAAAACACTGGTAAATCTAAAAAGGTGTCAACAAATTTCTAACTAGCTTCATGTTTGGTAAATAGGAAAAAGTTTTCTCGCATAATTTTTTAAGAGGGATTCCTTAAAAAGTTTATCAAATTAAAGTTCACCGCCCAGCCCCCAATGCAACCTGATTGCTTATTATATAAACTACTTTAAAAACAAATATATTTGTTACAATTTCAGAGATTATCTGGAGCCACGTTGTTAGTATTTGCTAACAAACAAGATCTTCCAGGGTCCCTACCAGCTGATGATATTAGACAGGTAAGTTGCTAAGAATTTGACTGTCACCTATGATATTGTTGTATTCCTTGGCATGATTTGTCAGTTAGATACTTAGAAGGGCCAATCTTTCCCAAGCTTCGGTTTTCAAAGATGGGTAGGTGACTTTATATTCCTTCCCACCTTGACGGCAAGGCCATCCATGGAGCGTGCCCTAAGGACTATGCCTTGTTCCATGCAAGACTGATTACGAGTTCCTGCTATGCAAGACGCTCTTGTTGACTCGGTCAAACATCTATGGTAATACCATAGGCCCTACGTAATGTATGCACTCAATGCTACACACGTCGCACTATGTAACCTGAAGAGGGTGTTTCTGTAAGGCGCAATCCCGCTAGCAAGCAAGTTGTTTTGGAGTGTGGTGGGGTGATCTGGAAGTTTTTCAGACTGGACCAGAGAACAACACTAAGAACCCTGCCTAACCTTTCAATGGAGGTCCCCTCCTCCCCTCTGAACTTGTTCACGTCACACATGTCAGTGCGCAATGCATCACTAAGAACCCCAAGCCTAACCTCTCAGTGGGAGGTGTACCCCCCTCCTTTTAAGTACTTCATTTCACACAGGCCAGCGCGCAATGCCGCACTGCCCACCCTAGCTTCTCAGTGGAGGTACCTCCCCCCCCCCCCCCTAACTACTTCATATCACACATGCCAGTGCGCAATGCCATAGCCTACTATAGCCTCTCACTGGAGGCACCTCCCCCTTAACTACTTCATGTCACACAGGCCAGGGCGCAATGCAGCACTAGGAACCCCAGCCTAGCTTCTCACTGGAGGTACCCTCCCCCTTAACTACTTCATGTCACACATGCCAGTGCGCAATGCCACAGCCTAGTATTATAGCCTCTCACTGGAGGCACCTACCCCTTAACTACTTCATGTCACACTTGCCAGTGCGCAATGCAGCACTAGGAACCCCAGCCTAGCTTCTCACTGGAGGTACCCTCCCCCTTAACTACTTCATGTCATTCATGCCAGTGCGCAATGCCACAGCCTAGTATTATAGCCTCTCACTGGAGGCACCTACCCCTTAACAACTTCATGTCACACTTGCCAGTGCGTAATGCAGCACTAAGAACCCCAGCCTAGCTTCTCACTGGAGGTACCCTCCCCCTTAACTACTTCATGTCACACATGCCAGTGCGCAATGCCACAGCCTAGTATTATAGCCTCTCACTGGAGGCACCTACCCCTTAACTACTTCATGTCACACAGGCCAGGGTGCAATGCAGCACTAGGAACCCCAGCCTAGCTTCTCACTGGAGGTACCCTCCCCCTTAACTACTTCATGTCACACATGCCAGTGCGCAATGCCACAGCCTAGTATTATAGCCTCTCACTGGAGGCACCTACCCCTTAACTACTTCATGTCACACTTGCCAGTGCGCAATGCCACACTACACATTTATAATTTTTGCAACAACTGAGAGTTAATCCTTTAATTAGTTTTCCTCAAAGCATCGATGTTGTGTACAGTCGACAAAATTAATCAATCACTGTTTTTATTTGTTTACTTTTACCTCAGACATTAGAGCTCGACAAAATCAAGACGCACCATTGGTTAATCATTGGCTGCAGCGCTGTGACAGGGGAGAATCTATTATACGGTATTGACTGGCTGGTGTCCGACATAGCCTCCAGGATATTCACTATGGATTAGTCAGGGTTTGGTCTGCATTCTTAGGCAGAGTCTGAATTGACGTTTACAGCTACGGCTACGGCTGTTGCGAGGGGTGTTGCTAAGGACTTCCTATACTTCAACGCATGATGGTGAGGAAATCTAGCCGTAGCTGTAGTCAAAGTTGCCTATTCGGAAATCCGCCTATAGCCTGTATAGTGAGGGATCAGTTACTGAAACGTGTCACTAGTACGACAGCTTTTCACTGGTTCTGAATTTGTGGCGGTTGCTACTTCTGTGGCTATTGCTGAGGGTTTTGCTAAGGGCGTGTCATAATGTAATGCTTGTACAATCAAGCTGTGGTCACAAATGCAGACGTGACCTCATTTGTATGCAATTTTAATTTGATGGATTACAAAAAATCTAGGCATGCAGTGGTTTTCATTATTTTTCTAGAAGCAATTTACTGTGAATTTTTAAATGGCATTTTATAGCAGTCCACTCTTGCTAAGGTAAAACACTTGATTAACACTTGACCACCGTAAATTCTCCAAAATCTTATCCCTGGTTTATAGCCAGTCAACCAATGTGGGGCAGGTGTAATGTTTTTTTATCAGAGGACGATGTTTTAAATGCCTTCAACTTTCTGTTATAGACAACAGAATAGTCGCCTTGCATTGGCTATGGGTCAAGGGGTCATTGTCAAGAGGTCTATATATTCAGCCATGTGATGGTCTGAAGACTTTATGCACTTAAAGGCAGTGGACACTATTGGTAATTACTAAAATTAGTTATTAGCATAAAATCCTACTTGGTAACGAGTTATGGAGAGCTGTTGATAGTATAAAACATTGTGAGAAACAGCTCCCTATATGTTCAGCCATGCGATGGTCTAAAGACTTTATGCACTTAAAGGCAGTGGACACTATTGGTAATTACTAAAATTAGTTATTAGCATAAAATCCTACTTGGTAACAAGTTATGGAGAGCTGTTGATAGTATGAAACATTGTGAGAAACAGCTCCCTCTGAAGTAACATAGTTTTTGAGAAAGAAGTAATTTTCCACAAATTGATATTGAGACCTCAAAATTAGATTGTGAGGTCTCGAAATCAAGTATCTGAAAGCACATAACTTTGTGTGACAAGAGTGTTTTGTCTTTCATTTATTATCTCGCAACTTAGACGTCCAATTGAGCTCAAATTTTCACAGGTTTATTAATTTATGCATATGTTGCGATACACCAAGTGAAAAGACTGGTCTTTGACAATTACCAATAGTGTCCAGTGTCTTTAATGTCATACAGCCGCCATCTAATGGAAATGCACAGATGGACCAATGAGCCAACTTCTTTTGACCTCCATGAGAGGGCACTGAGTCCAATGAAGTGTTTAGTGAGGATTAACTTTAATTAAACGTATGTTACAAAAAAAACAATTGTGCAGCACACAGTAAATTTGCCGCTTGCAACCCAAAGTGAGAAGTATGTGGTAAACTGTGCAATAAAATTGGTTCCAAGCAGCATGTCCTTTGAAAGGAATCAAGGGTTATAATAAATTTCACAATTCCTAAGAATCTAGTAAGTGTGTATAGTTTTGAGTAATTTTGGTTGATGTCCTATGAGGCCGTATCAAAATAAGTGGCTACAGCTACACTACAACTGTTTCTGAGGGACTTTGAGGACATCCATACTTCAATGCATACATGCATGAGGTTGTGACAATCTAGCTGTAGCTGTGAGCTGCTACCTCAGATACGTCCTAATAATAATTTGTTTTTCATTAATCCATCCAACAAGAAAATGCTTCAGATAATTGTGACGTTGTGATTTGTTTTTCTTCCTACGTTTTTCTTTATGTGAATTTTTTGAAATGAGAAAATAGTTGAATGAGTCTTTATACACGGTATATGTTTTTATATCTTATTTAGTGTGTAATTATTATCAAAATTATTATAAGTATTAAAACATTAAAAAATAAAAACACTGATTAGAAAGAAACTGTGTGGCCATTTGTTTCCAAAGTCAAGTTGTAAATGTTATTTAATTATGTAGTGTTTGAGAAACAGGGCAAATAACCTGGAAAATCCAATCAGATGGCCAAGTTGTTCGGCTTTACTTGAGCACATGGGATAAGAGAGGGGGGGCCTTTGAGCCTGGAGTATCCCGTATGAAAAAAGTCCTATCTATAGGCGAAATGCCTTTAGAATCCTACAGGATTTAAATAGGATTCCTAAGGGATAAACTAATAATTTTCTAACCTCTATGCTCTGCTGAGCTTTTCTTTCAGATATACCGCAGCTTATTTTGGGGGCTCCAACATAATATGTCCTGACCCCTTCCCCCTCCAACCTTGATTAAGAACCCCACCCCCTCCATGTGTAGTATCCCCCACCACTCTTCTTTTTTGTCATGATTGTGGGTGAAACCTATTGTCCTTTAGAAAAAACTGGGTGGTCAACCATTTGCTTTGTTAAAAATGCTGTAGTGGAGCGCCCCCATTGTTCAATTAGGGCCAATCCGCGGTAAAGGCGTGCGGTTTTTGTGAATGAAAAGACAGGCCGACGGAGAAAGCGACCTCTTTATTTTCCCCCGAATCTTTTATTGCCGTATTATGTAGTTTCTGGAGCTACTGTCTCAGAAGAGAGGCTTGAGATGGCGGCCAATATGTACAGGGTCGGAGGTAAGAAAAACATTGGATTTTTTTTTGATAAAAATGATTTTCTTTAAAGGTGAAGTTTGTCCGATGCGAGAAGAAAAAAAAATATCTTTAACCACTTCGCCCCATTCAGTTCGCCCCCGTCAAGTCGACTACTCGGGTCGTCAGAGCACGGGAACTCTCCAAATCTCAACGATTAAAAGAGTGAACTAGATCAAAGTAAACGCTATTTTAAATCCCTTGGACTTAATTGATTACAATTTCACATTCAGTCAACAGTCGCAGAGTCAAAATATACCCCCACAAATGTCTCAAAAAAGTCCCCCATCAGTCCATCTGGGATGGAGGAAGGAAGAGAAGGAGCTCGAACGAAGGGACTTCAAAAGTCGAACCCATGGTACCGCAACCGTTTAACGACACCTTGTAATCACCCACATACCTTACACAGACAATGGGCGACCTGTCGTATGTGAGTTTGCGCGTGCGCACTTGGTTCTTCACTCAACTATGGTGTCGTATGTCGTATGGATATAATACAGAAAAACAACTTTTTTGAGACCTGATAAAAATTGTGTACACTTGTTGTGCTCACCAAATCGAAAAACACAATTGAATACCAACCACCCTCGTGTGCTAATACCCAAATTTTGAACCACCGCTAGTGACCGGAAAGTCACAAAAAATGTAAAAATATGCCATGATGTTTCCGTGAAACACCACAAACGGTAAATGAAAACGTGAATATTCACAATTCTTGTCTCCAATGATTCAACTTTTCACGCATGCAAGAGCGCAGACTGGCGGTACCACATGTTCTGTACAAAGAGATTTAATCCTACTCGTTAATCGGCCGTCCAGCTGGAGGTCTCCTATCTTTTTCCACTGGCCAGACAGGGGCATTGTCAGAGTATTCTTTTGTTACTCTGCGGTTTTGCGGGTCGTTCGAGCTCTTTCTTTTCCTTCCTCCATGATCAGTCCCAACCAAAGACGAGTCCCCATTCATGTTACTATTTAACTTTCAAAGTTTAGAGTTGCCATCATTTCAATGACCTCTTGCTCTGTATGCTGCTGCTGTCCTGTTGGTGCTGTGGCGGAAACTTGCCACACTCAGTCAGTGCCTATGCAGCTTTTTAAGCAAAATGATGAGTGCAGTGTGTGCAGCACTGCAGTAGTACTAATGTAGTGCTGGCGGCGATGTGTTTGGTTTCAAGAAGTTAACAAAATTGTGTTAATTTGTAGTTTTGATAATCGACATAGAATCATAACCCTCGATCCTCCCTCCCGACCATCCTTACGAGACAACCCATGGTGAATCAACATGTAAACTGGTAGATATTCAATCTCTACCATTTTTGCCCAAATTCTTAATTTGTTGAAAAGTAAGCTCTTCCTTCTAGACTTAAAGAGGTTCAGGTTGGAAGTAAATGTTGCTCCATTTTTACACACCACCAGGGCAGTACCACACAAAGTTTGTTTAAATTTTGTAATTGTATTTATTTATGCTTTTGTTTTATATTTTTTATTCCAAATAGAGAATACATGAATCTTGATGGTATGCCATTTAAAGAGACAACGCTTACTGACAATTTTGTTTTTGTGTGATTGCAGATTATGTCTATTTTGAGACATCATCTTCACAACCGTACCTCATCAGGCGTATTGAGGAACTAAACAAGGTGGGTACCAATAATCAGAGTTGATCAGTCAAACGGTCATCAAACTTGATGGAGGAGAATTCAGGCCTAGATTTTCATCTGTGAGAGGTCAAAGCCATGCACCAAGGCTAAAACCAGGGGCAACAGAGGCCATGCCCTCTAATTCAAGGCCTGATAATTCCGTTGATGTCATTATTTCCTCAGGGATCAGGAACACCTTTTTGGGTTTAATCTACTACCCATTTTTATCTTTCCAAGTAACCCATTTTCGCTGAGCATGTTTGTTTATTCTTCAGAATAGATTAAGGGAAACTGCTTTATGGAAGGTCCTGCATTAATATACACACAGAAATTAATGCTTTTACATCATTTGTTTTTGTTTGAGATATTACACAGTCGGGTATTTTTTTCAAATGAAGACCGCCCAACTTGTCTGGTCGTGAGTCTAGTGGCCCAAGACTTAAAAACACTGGCCTGCATCCAGTGTAAAAATTTAGCCCTGTATCTAGTCGTGGTGTAGCATTGCCAATTACTTCTATTCATGCTAGCTCTTATAACGGTTGTATCTCTAAATTTTAGACTGCAAGCGGCAATGTTGAGGCCAAGGTGGTTTGTTTCTACAGGAGGAGGGATATCCCAAGCTCACTCATCCAGCTTGCAGATAAACATGCATGTAAGTCATCCAAACAATGCTTATCAATCATAATACTTAATTGAAACCCCTCAAAATCCAAATCCCTCATCTACATTCCAACAAAACCAGCCATGCCATAGTTTGTTGCCAGGCAGAGCAACTGGAGGAGTTTCTATATATCATAGATTCTGTCTTGTAGTAGGTCAGGATATTTGTGTTAAAAATGCACAAGCTTGGAAACTTGGGATTGTGCCATGCAATAAGTGTATATCTGGAACAGCTTCACTCACACAACGGGAGCTTTGGGAAATACTAGATAGCTGCAGATGCAATGGGTAAAGTAAATATTTCTAGAAAATTAGTTCCACCGGATAAGTTTTAAAGTTTCCTACTAGTTAGTTCCAATCTGATTACGTTTCGCCCCGTTCAAGATTGTCTCTTGTCCACAGGTAAAGAATCAATTTAGGATAATGAATGAACCAACATTCTTTTAAGTACTTGTTTGATTATTATTAAATGTTTTGCGGCGTCTTTCGTTTCACCGCAAATTTTTGAATGTTTTTAACTTAACCATAAACCTTTAGCTGTCTGGCAAATCTCAGCTTTTTCTTAAGTCTCTCTGGTAAATTTTTCCATACTGGAAGTGATGCATTTTCCACATCTGACATAGAGGGGGTGCACACCATAGAAGAATGGATATCAAACTTAGCAATCTTCTGGTTGACATACAAACAGAATTGCATGGCACCGGTTCGAGTGGGTACTAGTGATGAGTAATATATCCAAAAATTCACTCTCCCGCGAATTTTTTTTATATTTTTCTTTCCAGTGGCTCTTGAAGATGAGCAAGAAGAAACTTTAGAAGAATTATCGGAGAAGCAACGGCATCAGCTGAAGCATCGAGAGTTATTTCTCTCCCGCCAATTAGAGACACTCCCAGCTACACACATCCGTGGGAAGTGTACTGTGACATTACTGAATGAGACTGAAAGTTTACTGTCGTATCTCTCCAAAGAGGTGGGTTTTAGCGGCTAAGTTGGGTCCATTATGAAAAGAGTCGAGCAGGTATGCTCGACCATGGAGCTCCTCCATGGCTCAACCAAGTTTTTCCACCTTTTTAGTTTCCCAACTGTGTTCTTTCCGTGTGATTCTGTTTTTTTTAATTTCCCAACGTTTTTCTTTCCACTTGATTCTGTTTTTCTGTACTCTGTCCAAAGAAAACTTGAAGCATTCTTTTGCATCAAGCAGAGCCATGAAATTGGGCCGTATTGGCCTATAAATTTCTTTTTAAGATTGTATGCTTTGCTTAGATAAGATTGCTAAACTGTTGTGAGCATTCCGAGTAATATTTTTTAGGGGTTTTGAAAAGAAGTGGTTGCTATAAAAAGCCATTGTAATGATTGAAATGCCTTACCCAAGGGCATAAGTGTCATGACCAGGATTCAAACCTTCACTCCAATGATTGAGCCGTCTGAGCTGGAAGTCTAATACACTAGACAACTTGAGCACAACATAACGCTGGTTTCTTAGTTGTTTGTATTGGTTCTTAGTTATTTGTATTGGTTCCATTTTTTTCCAGGATGCATTTTTCTACTCCTTGGTGTACGATCCACAACAGAAGACCCTCCTTGCTGATAAAGGAGAGATCAGAGTGGGACCTCGATATCAAGCAGAGGCACCAGCCAAACTCGCTGAAGGTACGCCCCACATCAAGCATGAAGATCTGATTCATTACATGGTCATTTACACCATCAGAGCTGCCCATCCTCCCTAATTCTTCAAAGAGTTTCGTGAAAACAAACTAATTTTTCCATGTTGTGGTGAACAAATCCCCCCGATTATGACATGTTCCCATACGTCATGAATGTATTATTAATATATCCCTGATTACAAGATGTGGACAGCTTTGCAGTATATAGCCCTCTCACACAACGATGGTATTACACCAGATGACAAATTCAGATTAGTTAGCAATAGTAACACATAGTTTGCAGTTTTTGTGTACAGCGCATATATCCTAGTATCTGGATCAAGGTTCTTTACAATATTATTATCCCTGTTCATCAGGCATACTTAGATTGTTCATCAAACAAGCATACAGCACTGAGCTGCTTAAATTAGTGCTAAGGGATTAGTCCAACCATAAAGCAAGCAGAATACTATATCTGCCTTCACAGGTACCCATAACATGGGTTATGAGAAGTACCTATGATCAAGTGCCTTGCTGAAGGACACAAGTGCCATGACCGGAATCAAACCCACAGTCTGATAAATCAGCCACCAGAACTTGGGTCCAATGCCACCAGAACTTGGGTCCAATGCTCGGCCACAACATTCCACAAAAAGGAGGATCTTGAGGACTTTCTTGAAACAAGCAAAAAGGATCACCTCATTTTATTAAATTTTCAAAAGTCGGTTGCAAGGTTCATGTACATGTATAGCAAAAATTGAAAGCTAGACGATGAAAACAAATTAACTCTTTTGAAAATCATTCATTTATTATGATTGATGTTTTTTTTGTGGAAGGTGAAGAATATGAACGAGATTTAGCCAAACTGGAAACTAAAGTATGGAGTTCGGATCATGAACTACAAGATCGTCAAATCGATCAGTTTCTTATACTAGCAAGGTATGTACTGATTGATTAAGGGAAATGGGTTTAATGAAATATGTTTATTTGTATACAAGTGTAGTTCTGGAGTCACTCACAGTACATTGACCGCAGGTTTCTGAAGTCAGATTTTCAGAATGATTCTGTTATATGCTACTAAATAATATCAAAGTCTTATATAGCGCACGTATCTACCAAACAAGGTACTCAAGGCGCTGAGTATATACAAACTTTCAGAAAGATAGGTTATTGCAATGATGAATTTTGAGACCCAATTATTTAGCACCTTAGTAGAGTTTACAAGGTGCTACGGCGCATTAAGCAGCCACAACCAGGAACACCGGGGCGAACCCCTTCTCTTTTCGATAAGTGCACTGGGTTCTGTTACATGCGTTACACAACATGATCAACGGGACCAATGGCTTTACGTCCCATCCAAAGGACGAAGCAATGGTTAAGTGTCTTGCTCAAGGACACAGTGTCACGGCTGGGGATTTGAACCCACACTCTGCTGATCAGAAACACCAGAGTTTGAATTCGTTGCTCTTAACCGCTCGGCCACGACACTTCCACGTGGGTAGCTCGCAAGGCCAAAATGTTAATGTTCTCCAGTGCACTTATCAAAAAGAGAAGGGGTTAGCCCCTGTGTTCCTGGTTTGATTGGCAGCATATTGCCCCACAGCACCTTGTAAACCACACTGTACATGTTGCTATGTATGTAAAAGGAGTACATCTCATATTTAAAAACGTAGTTTTACATGTACATACTTTGCAGGAAAATACTAAGGGAATCAATGTGTGGTGAATAGGTTTTCAACTAGTGGTTTCATCCCAACGAGGCCTGGTTCTTGATAATTTTACAGAGACGAAGTCGAGGTAAATTATCAAGAACCAGGCCTCGGCGGGTTTAAACCACTAGTTGAAAACCGATTCAACACACTTTGATTCCCATTCATTAATACCTTTTTGGTCAAAAACATAATCACTTGTTGGTCATAAAGTAAAATAAATGCAAAAACTATAATTGTTAAATGATTTCTTTCAACACAACACCCCTCCAGCTATGAATTGGTAGAGCCCTCCGCTGCCCTTGCGTAAACACCTCCTTATAAGGGAATGCTGTGGGCGTCGCACATATCGCGTGATGTGGCACAACTGTTTCAGCCGTTGCACTAGACCAATAGGAATGAAGAAACTGTCTTATAAGAACAGGTGCTAGGTCGCGTGTCACGTCCATGTATTAACACTTTTTACCGATCATTAACAAAAGGTTTATGCACACCCACGTGACATGCTCTCCACCAATAGGAGTAGAGAAACTGTCTGGGGTATTTATGAATGTATGTTAAAGTGCTTTGAGCGTCACTGGGTGACAGATATACGCTCTTTGTAAGAAGCCACTATTATTCTTATTATTCCTTTGGAAAAGGCGTTCTATAAATACGATAATTATTATTATTATTATATTATTATTATTTGGTACACCACTGTTTTCGCTCTAGTTGGAAGCCAAGCTTTCTGATGGTGGTGTCCTCAGTCATATTCTTGTTTTGCATGGACAATGCTTCCTACACCATGCTTTGTAAGAGTTTTAACTCTTGAGACATCTTGCGTGCTGTTTTTATCTTAGATGGCACCCCCGAACAAAGATATTGACAAAATAGGAACACCGCCAACATAGGGCTAGATAGCTCAGTTGGTAGAGCGCCGGCACGTTAATCCGGAGGTCGTTGGTTCCAATTCCACTCTAGTCAATTCTTTGTTCAACCCCCCAAATCTGGTTTTATTTTTTTTTTCTTCTTTTATGCAAGTCGCCAGACACACAAGGCCTAAAGGCCACTTCAAGGTGTGGGCTGCAATTATTTTTGTCAAGAGGCCTATGCCACCTACTACTAGGGCTGAAACAGGGTTACACTTTTACAGTCCATACGGATGTAGGCTTGGGTATCATCAGTCCAAAGCCTGGCCGGTAGAGCAGAAAGCACTACCTCCCCAATTTAACTGAAAATAAAATGATTGAATTGATTGACTCTCCAGGTCAGTGGGTACATTTGGCCGAGCTCTTGACTGTAGCAGCTCAGTACGTCAACCCAGTCTTCATATGAGTGCTGCTGCAGCCTCTAGAGATATAACACTGGTAAGATTGTTTGTAGTTTTTACTGGATATTTGGATTAAAGGCACTGTGATTGTATGCTCTGATGGTCTCTTGAAGTACTGCTCGGAACCTTGAGTCGTTAAACACTGGTTCTTTCCAGAACCACCACTACTCAAAAGAGATATCAACATGATGTTACAGCAAACCTATCTTAGTTATACTTCACCATGCAAAGTTTAAAATCCTACTAACAAAAAAGAAGTTTAGTCAGAAAAACAAGATGTTTGGTAAAACAGTTCTTCAAAATATATGCAAACTGTTAAGAAATCTTATGGACTATGCGAATGTTGGGTTACACCAGTTCGATCAGTGAGTGGAAACAAAAGTCAAAGGAAAGTCCAGGGTATACGAACAATTAATACATTAAAGCTATTATTTGTTAAGATAAAGCTATAATAATAGTAAACGTACAGGTACAACAAAGTATTAAAACACTTTTGAGGGAGTGTTGGCTCTAAAATACTCTGCTCATCTTCAGGAGAAAGTTCGAATGCCAGTGGTTAAGCTGCTTAAAGGAACATGTTGCCTTGGAACCGTTTGTTATGAAATACATTATGGTTAGAAAGATATTTTAAAAGTAGAATATAATAAGCCACACAAGTATCACTCGAAATTGCCCGGTTTTCCTTTTACGTCGCAAACTAACACGGTCGGCCATTTTGTGGTGTCAAAATTTTGACTCCGCAAAATGGCCGACTGTGTTTCTGCTGGAGGGTTACCTTCGGTAGTGGTGACAAGAAGGCGTTGATTAAGAACATGATGTTTTGTTGAACCCTACCAATGGTTGTACCTGCAAGTTTACTATTATTCATTCTCCTTATTTACACCATGCAAAGCTTGAAACATCACTTACTATTATTTGTTATTATAGTTCCATGCGATGGACATGCTGCATTACCAGGGTTATGACATTACTAAGGCTGTATCAGCCCTAGTACCAGCAGGAGGACCCGTTATATGCCATGATCAACTAGAGGAGTGGTCTGCCTCTGAAGCCAACCTCTTTGAAGAAGCGCTGGAGAAATACGGGAAAGACTTCAATGACATCAGACAAGATTTTGTAAGTGAAGTAACCAGTAATTGATATTCTTTAGTTGGTCATAATTGGTTTTTCTTATTTATATTTTTCTCAGGGTTATTTTAAAAGTGCTGTTCTCAGTCTGTTTTGAAGATTGCCAAGATTTAAAGTTAATCAATTAATTAATTAATTATGGCTTCTTATGCTCATATCCATCACTCATTGATGCTCAAGGCACTTCAACATTCAGTTTTTTCCTGCAAGGTATGTTGGACTACGTTTGAAGTACGAGACCTACTCCTTTTACATAGCACCATGTAATGGTTTACAAGGTGTTGTGGCACAATATGCTGTCGATCAAACCAGGATTACCGGGGGGAACCACTTCTCTTTTTGATTAGTCCACTAGGTTCTTTTACATGCGTTACACAACACACGGGACAAATGGCGTTACGTAGAAACACCAGAGCTTGAGTCTGGTGCTCTTATCCACTCGGCCGCGACACGCCACAGTTAATGTTCTATTTCGTTTAAAATCTGTTATTCTGCACAGCTTCCATGGAAAACTTTAAAGAGCATTGTAGAGTATTATTACATGTGGAAGACAACGGATCGCTACGTCCAACAGAAACGTCTCAAGGCTGCTGAGGCTGAGAGCAAACTCAAACAAGTCTACATACCCAACTAGTGAGTATATTAATCAAGTATTAACTGACTCAACCCTCACACTGTCTGACCATTCAACATGGTTTTGAATGATAGATGCTCTATGCCAGCCTTCAATATGAGATGTGGTCAATGCATTCACACAGAACACAGTCAACCCTCCTACTGTCTGTTCATTCAACATGGCTTCTCCAGAAGACGATCAGAGCATACTGATCGGAACGTCAAGTTAATCCAACGGTTCTTTTCAGAACCACCCCAACTCAATTAGAGATTGTTATTACATGGTGTTACCGCAAACTCTTCTATATCTTATTTCCACCATGCAAAGTTTCAAATCCTACTTATGGTTTTGAATGATAGATGCACTATGCCAGCCTACAATACGAGATGTGGTCAGTGCATTCACACAGAACACAGTCAACCCTCCTACTGTCTGTTCATTCAACATGGTTTTGAATGATAGATGCACTATGCCAGCCTACAATATATGAGATGTGGTCAGTGCATTCACACAGAACACAGTCAACCCTCCTACTGTCTGTTTATTTCAACATGGTTTTGAATGATAGAGGCACTATGCCAGCCTGCAATTAATAACATATAGTGAATGCATCTTGACAGTACACAATTAACCCGCCTACTGTCTGACTATTCAACATGGTTTCAAATGATTGAAGCACCGTTCAAGCCTGCAATATGATAGCATGTAGTGAATACATCTCAACTGTACACAGTTAACCCCTACTGTCTGTCCATTCAATATCTTCCACTGTGGTTTTAAATGATAGAAAAACTATTCCAGAGTTGTGATATGATATCATGTGATGAATGCATTGAATACCATGTGTATAGTACACAGTCGAGCTTCCTACTGTGGAGCGTTCAAAGTCATCCACAGGTTTGGAGTGATACAATGCCTTATGTCAGCCTGCACTATGTTATCATGTTAAAGGATTTCGCTACTTTTTGTAACACAAAACACAATGTCCACAGATTAACCTTACACTGTTTTAAGATAATGATAGACGAAAGCTTACCTTAGAATATTACCTGCTGAGGTGCTAATAGTTTTTTAGAAATTATTAAAAACAATGTCACGAAAATACGTTTGAAATAATTTTCTTCTCGTGAGACGAAAATTATTTGCGTGACTTGTTTTACTCATTTCTCAAAAGCTACATCAAGTAGTATTTAAAGGCAGTGGACACTATTGGTAATTGTTAAAGACTAGCCTTCACAGTTGGTGTATCTCAACGTATGCATAAAATAACAAACTTGTGAAAATTTGAGCTCAGTCGGTTATCGAACTTGCGAGATAATAATGAAAGAAAAAAACACCCTTGTCACACAAAGTTGTGTGCGTTTAGATGGTTGATTTTGAGACCTCAAGTTCCAAATCTGAGGTCTCAAAATCAAATTTGTGGAAAATTACTTGTTTCTCGAAAACTATGGCACTTCAGAGGGAGCCGTTTCTCACAATGTTTTATACCATCAACCTCTCCCCAATTACTCGTCACCAAGAAAGGTTTTATGCTAATCATTATTTTGAGTAATTACCAATAGTGTCTACTGCCTTTAAAGGGAAGCTTTCTACCATCATTGTCTTCAAATTGTGTAAGTTGAATGTAAATCTGCGGACATTGTGTTTTGTGTTAGACAATAAGTACCCAGACCCTTTAATGCATACTTACACAGATCATCCCAAACCTTATTGTTATGTTCTGGTTTTCTTCTCTTGTTTCTGCTTCTTCTTTCTCGATGAACCTCCTCTGCAAGATTGTCGTAGAGACTTGAAACTTGCCATGTACTTTAACCCTTAATTTTTGTTTGATTTTTTCTACAGTAACAAGCCAAACCCCAATCAGATTCCAAGCAAGCCAAGCGTCAACTTGCCAGGCCAGATTGGTGCCCCCGGAACACCAGGTGTACCACCAGCAATCTCACCTGGCAGTAGGGCATGTGAAAGCTGCTACGGTATTACACAGTCTTCACTTTTTATAATAATAGTTAATAATAATTCTGGCTTCTTATACATGTATAGCGCACATGTCTGTCACTCAGTGACGCTCCTGGCGCTGTAACATACAGTTTTTCCTGCAAGATGTGGAACTATGTTTTGAATTATGAGACCCAATCCTTAGATAGCACCATGTAAGAACTTAATGTATTACTGCTATTGTTTGAATTGTTTGTATTGTCTTATTGCCCACACAGCGAGCTCTTCCTACCAGTGGTATTCTTGGGGACCAGCCAACATGCAGTGTAGACTCTGTGCTACCTGCTGGATCTACTGGAAGAAGTGTGGTGGCCTCAAGATGCCAACCAGACTCGGTAAGTTTAGATATTGCCATTAATCAACAGATGTGGTTTCCTAAAGATCTCAAAAGTTAGATTTTATTCTTTATCCCCGAACCAAATATCCATCTATTACATTTGATAATTGTACGATTTTGTAACAGATGGAGATCGTCCTGGCCCATTGCGCAACCGTCCAGAGCGCCCTCAGGGTATGACTTTTGGCCTTCACCGTCCATTCCGCTGCACCATCAGTGGGTGTGGCAAGGTAAGAGATGTCCCTCTCAACCCCTCTCCCTGCCCCCGCCCTACCCACCCCTGCACAGAAATAAAAATGTGAAGTAGAAACTTGTTCTGCATAACAGCCAAATGAAATAGGATCAAGATCATGTTTGATAGACTTGTGTAAATGCAAAAAGTCACAATACAATACAAAATCTTGTAAAACAGACTTCCATTTGACACTATACAAATGTTGGGGTTTTTGTTCACTCTATATTTATTTACAGGAACGTGAGTCCTCCATTTTGAAAACGGAATTTTTTGCCCTAAAAAAAGAAATTCCATATAACAGACAAAACCATATACATGTAATAACACCCCAGATTGCAGAGTAGGGCTTTTAAAATCAAAGATAAATGTTAATAATTGGGCTTCATGCTCGCAAGTTTGGGCTTGCATGCTTTCGCGCTTTGCGCTTTTTTTCACATCACTCTATCACATCCCTGTATTTAGGGTGTATGTACAAGCCAAACAAACTGAATTAGGTTTTTGCATCGAGACTTCTTTGTTTGGGATGGGAAGTTGTGACAAAATCAAAATATAGTATACAAATAAGAGAGGACCCCCTTCTCTTTTCGATAAGTGCACTGGGTTCTTTTACCAACGGCTTTACATTCCAGGACGAAGCAATGGTTAAGTGTCTTGCTAATAAGGACACAAGTGTCACGGTTGGGCATTAATCTAAACAAAATGTACAAGATTGTATTCTGGCATCCAATATGAGGTTGTTTGTTTTTATGTTTTACATTGGTGAGGTCTAGCATACAAAAGTGAAAATGGAATGGACAAAAAAGCTTGTTGAATAGTACCAAAATGCATGGTTTATGATGTAGGCCATGTAATGGTTCGATTATTGAATGCCATGTCACCTACAATCCTTCATTCAAATGATGAGGATCTAGTTGGTTGTTATCATAGAGCTATATATATTGACTAGAGCGCTAACACCCCGTTATACACGCACTAAGGTTTTGAAGCCGTGTGGGCGCATCCATGTTTATGTACAAACCAATACAAAAGCTTGAAATTTTGTACGGCAATTGTACGGCTATTTGCATGATGGTGCGTTTGTTCTTTTTTATGTGTCATCGAAGCAAAACATTCAGCAAATGTGAACGCACAATCTGCTGATGAGCGTACAAAACTGCGAGCATCATGGCGCGTATACTTTTTTTAGAACGTCAATCACTGAGTCGAAGTTACGGTTTTCGTAGCGCGGACGTGCGCGAATGGGCAGTCGCGTACGAAAGCGCACACGCCGAATGTAACAAATCGCGGCAATGTGTGTTCTCTTAAAATTAAAATCATTCAGAACTCACGCAACACATCAAACATGTCTGTGCTCAGGGTGGCTTCAAAACGCAGAGCAAGTTAGCGCTCTAGTCAATATATATAGCTCTATGGTTGTTATATAAACTAGTTTAAACTTTGTACACCATATATATACAACTGATGAATCATATTGATAAAGAAATGTATGTTTTGCCATTTGCCAGGAGTTCAAGCTAAAGGCACACTTAGCCCGCCACTGCCAGACAGTCCATGGGTTGACCATCCGTACCAGCAACCCTCGGGCCTTAGGATTGAAGACTCGCCAGGCCTTCTACCTGTTCACCACCCCGCTAACCAGGCTCTCCCGTAGTGTCTGCCCAACGGTCCTCAACATTCGCCATGCTTCTAGGAATCCGTTTGATCCAATCAACATAGCGGCCATCAAGCAGGCCTGTAAGTCAAGCATAGTGGGTCAATACGTCAATCACTCCCCCCCGATACCATAGCCATCTGAAATCACCTACAGACATTCCCTGCTGAAATCACCTACAGACATTCCCTGCTGAAATCACCTACAGACATTCCCTGCTGAAATCACCTATAGACATTCCCTGCTGAAATCACCTACAGACATTCCCTGCTGAAATCACCTACAGACATTCCCTGTTTCCCTTCCACTACATGCTGCAGAATTGTACCACCTGTCTCCACCCCCTTCCCCCTACCTGTACATCAACATGTGCATGTATGCGTTTTGTACTTTAGATTTCCCCATATTTGTTTGGGTTTTTTGTTGTTGTAAGCTTTTTGGGAGGGCTTATTTTATTTTATTTGTTCTCGCTTATAAGGTTGGGTAGGATGAGAGATTGCGTAGCTGACTTCAGTCCTTTCTATTCAGTGCTAAAGGTGGTTATCTAGAGTAAACCCAGTAAACCCTTTCTTTCTGTCTTTTGTTGTGCACAGGTCAAATGTTTCTTCCAGAGGGTGAGGGTAAGGTGAAGAAGTTCAGGAAGCGTAATTGGCCCAAGGTGGACGTTGTGGTGACCAAGCTCCAAGGAATGATGGAAGCTGCCAAGAAGAGTGGAAGAGGTAGTTCATAGACTCTGCAAGTCTCTTATGCATTCAAACTGTTTTCTTTCCTTCACCGGGGATTGCAATGTACCTGATCCTATTGTGGAACCTTAATCTGAATTGTTAATAATAAAAAAATCTTATATAGCGATATATAGTACACCCATGGGGCATATCAAAGCGCTATGAGTTTTGACCTGCAAGGTATGTGGAGCTATGTTATTGAACTATGAGACCTGTTTCTTTATAGGACCATGTAATGGTTTACAAGTTGCTGTGGCGCGATATGATGCCAATCAAACCTCAGGATTACCATTGATAAGTGCATTGGGCTCTCTTTCGGCATTACACAACACACAGTACCTACGGCTGTGCATCCCATACAAAGGACACAGCAATAATGGTTAAGTGTCTTGCTTATGGACACGAGTGTCATGACTTTTACTCGAACCTACACTAACACCAGAGTTTGGGTTGTGTTTTTATCTGCCCGGCCACGACGCACCATGTTCACAGCATATTCCACACTGGGTAGATTGATGTCACTGTTTGTCTGGCATTCATGTTTTCAATCAATCAAAGGTCATTACAGAGCGCCAAAATGTTTTGCTTAGATAATGAGAAACTATAAATAAATAGTAAACTTGCGGGTTCAACCATTTGTAAATCTCTTAGGGTGAGTGTTGGCTCTGAAAAGAGCCGGTTTGGTCTTGACGTTTTTCGAATTGTATACTCTGCTCGTCTTGCATAGAGTTTGAAAAGAACAGCCTTCAAAACAAAGGGACTCTCTAATGTATGGGGTTTTTTTCTTTCTAGACTTGTACGAGGGGCGTGGACTGAGTACCATGGGGTCGGCCAGCCAGCAGGCTATATGGGCCAAGGGCAATCGCTCTGATTTCAAGGATGCTTCCACAATCAGTACCATCTCACCAACCATGATGAGAAAGAGGGGATACGAGCACAGCTCTTCTTCAGATGGTAAGGAAACTATACATCTTTCATTAGATTTGCTGTAGCACCATGTGAAAATCTCTGTTGAGTGGTGTTGGTTCTGAACAGAACAGGTGGTTGAAAACTCAACGCTTCAATCAGTGAAGACGATCAAAGCATACTGATCAAAACGTTGAGTTGTCAACCACTGGTTCTTTTAGAACCAGCACTACTCAAAAGGGCACCCTGTGAGGAAATTGTAAATTTCTACTGGGGCGTTTCAAGGGCACCAAGGCAATGACCAGTGGGGCATAGAGACAATCGCTTCATTGCCTCTGTGGAGTATCAGGTCTGCATTATACTCGGGGATTAATCCAAAACTAAAGCTGTCTCATTACTCTTGTGCTCCAAATGTTTACACCTGGGTTAAGAGAAGCAAATTATGGTTAAGTGCTTGCTCAAGGAGTGACAGGTGTCCTGACCAGGAATCAAACCCACACTCTGACGACTCTGCCATCAGGACAAACCTCTCGACCATAACACGCAAAGAATAAATCCCTATAATTTGATTACTCAAAAACTTCTCAAAAACTGTTCAATATTTCAGGTTACGACTCTTTTAACTTGTTATAAGTATTTTCTTGTACACTTTTTTATGGAGACCTTTTTTCTGCATTCAGGACAACTTTTTTGTAAATTGATTTCATCCGTTTGTTTAACTTCAGCACCAGCCAACAAGAGAATGCAACTTGCTCCTCAGCGCCATGTTCCAAAGAAAGGTATTGTCGCCACTCTGATCATTTAATTCTATCATCTAATAAGCGTGCCTGATACTTTTATCTGAATTAAGACTTTTTGTCCGTGCTTGGTGAATTTTTTTCTTTTTTTTTCTTCAGATGTAAGAGATCATGATCTTTGCTCTACTCGAGTACTCAGGGTTTTGTTCCCTTAACTCCTTGAAATATTAACATCGGGTCACAATTTCATAGAGCTGCTTAAGCACCAAAGTAGCTAAGCGTAACAAAACTACGCTTACCAGAATAAGGTTACCAGCCAAACTACCATCTCAAGAGTACAATTTGTGACTGGTATCCTGATCATTTTTGCTTAGCAGAAAATTGTTAAAAAATATTTTGTGCTTAAGTAGCTCTATGACATTTGGCCCAGGGGTTCCCAAAATTTGGAAATGCCATCGTTTTAACGTGCCTTCCAAAATTTCAAATTCCTAGCCGTGGTAAACTGTCCAACCAACATGAGAAATATTCATGAGTTTTGGCTTTTAAAGAAAGTAGCTTTTCTGGGTTCGGTATGGTGAACAAAATTGTCTTTAAACTAAAATGTTGAGAAATTATTTTTAATCATTTAGAAGTAATCATTACACATTCTATAAAACTAACAATTATCAGATAAGTTCCCCCCCTTCTGCCAAAGCCCTGCTTAATAAAGATCTCATCCTAAAAGTCAAAATTTCTTTTTGATTCAGGTGAACATTTAGAAGACGGCGGTAGTGGAGACGCTAGTGCACAGGTAGGTCATCAAAATAATGCTCTGCACTTAAAGGAACATTACAGAATTGGTTTTCGCTAACAAAACAGCTGGCAGTGTAAGCACTTTATACAATATACGTGTACATAAACTGACAAACCTGTTGAAGTTTATGATCGATCGACCATCTGGGTCACAAGAAAATAGTGAACAATTTATTGCACATTTTGCATGATATCAGTTTTAAACAAATGAAAACAGAATGCTCACTGAGCGATGAACTCCAAACGGGAAATTGGTTTTATTTATTTCTCATCAAATACGACATTTCAGACAGACATATTTTAAGGGATGTTGTCTATGATCATCATCATTAGACCGTGTAATTTTTATGTAAATCTGTGATCTTCTTACCAATTCTGTAATGTTCCTTTAATTTCATATGGTAAACAACCAGAAAATAATCTATATACATGCCTTGACCTTCCCTCTTGAAGGGGCAGTCAATATTCTTGTGGCAATGGCCACTGTATGAGGAAAATGTAAATTTGTATTGGAACTTTGGATGGGGCACAGTGCACTACAGCTATTGCCATGGGTTATTTCGAGACCTGTGTATATAATGCTGTACATCATCCAATAATCACCCATATTGGACGGGCCTATCCATTATTACATTTTGGAGTGCGTGGCAGTAAACACCAGCGTTTGGCTGACACATGACATGTATTCCTTCAATCAAATGAGAAAGATGTGTGTGTCTAGTGTTCTAAACCTCTTGTTTGTGTTTCTCTATTCCTATTGGTGGAGAGCGCATCACGTGGGGGTGTTTAAACAGTTGATAAAGACCAGCTAGAGTGGTTTAAAACCAGTCAGTGATAAAAATGGCCCCGTGAAAAGGGATACATTTCGGCTTATGTTTTCTCACTTTAACAGTGACGTCATAACGTTCGTCTTTGCACTTTATTTTCTACAAAAGAAGCTTGTTTTTCCCCGAAAGTGGGTGGGTTCTGAAGATTGGGGAAATTTATAAATTTTGAAATTGATGACATCACCGATGAAGAAATGTTGCTGCTACAGGATATGGAGAGCAGAGAGCCGGAAAGCGGAGAAATAAATGAAAGTGACGAAGAAAAATGTGCTCCTGGGGGAGGCAGGTTTGACCATCTAACTGAAGCAGAACTTTCAACATTGGAAGAAGAAAAGTACGAAAAGGGAACGTCATACGTAACTGGGTGGGGTGTGAGAATCCTACAAGGTAAATATATAAAAATCTGAACTGTTGTCCTTTTGTATTGTACATAATTATGAGCAATTGCAGTTTACTATAAAGATGTAAGTCACCAAGATCGCCTAACCATTCTTCAACTTCCCTCCATTGTTCACCATGTTGACAATTAAACTTTGAAAATTGGATTTACCCACACTAACTCTTTTAAACATTCCGCTTTTAATTACTTTCCTTATATTTGGAATACCTTGCCCTCCACCTTAAAGACAGTGGACACTATTGGAAATTGTCGAAGACCAGTCTTCTCACTTGGTGTATCTCAACATATGCATAAAATATAAACCTGTGAAAATTTGAGCTCAATCGGTCAATGAAAGAAAAAACACCCTTGTCACACCGAGTTGTGTGCTTTCAGATGCTTGATATTGAGACCTCAAATTCTAAATCTGAGGTCTCAAAATCAAATTCGTGGAAAATTACTTCTTTCTCGAAAAGTACTCCACTTCAGAGGGAGCCGTTTCTCACAATGTTTTATACTATCAACCTCTCCCCATTGATCGCTACAAAGTAAGGTTTTATGCTTATAATTATTTTGAGTAACTACCAATAGTGTCCACTGCCTTTAAGAGAGCAGGGTACTAACTCAGCCGGCTACAAAGCAATCATCCACAATCATTTTTTCTCCTAATTTTGGCCAATGTTTCTCTGCAACTCTGTAGATGAGTTTTCTTTGGGCGCAGTCAATTACTTACTTGGTTTTGTAGATACTGTGTCGACATACAAACATCCTATATCGTTGCGGTACCCGCTGCCAAAACATAGGATTCGAACTGCTTCTAGCTCCCGGGCAACCTCGGTAGTCTAGTTGGTAAGACACTGCTCTAGAATTGCAAGGGTTGTGGGTTCGAATCCCACCCGAGTAACATGCCTGTGATATTTTTTCACAGAACTCTGGAAAGTACTGAGTATACAATGCTAACACACATCAGTTTATGGGTAAAAACCAAAATTAATATACAGACATAATTTCTACGAAGCTTTGTGAGTGGTTGGCTGTGTTCGTGGAGGATTCATCTACAGAGTTAGTTATTTACAAGCCTGGCATGCATCTTTCTCTGCAATTTTATTAAATTTTTAAATGCCCTCCTCTTGCCAAATTTTGTAATGGTTAATTTTCATTTCTTAATTGTTCCACTTTGATTGCTTATTTCATGTCTTATTTGTATACCTAAAGGGATTGTCCATTTGGATAGTGATTTTGTTCGCTTTTGGGCAATCCCTAGGCTTATGTTTGCTTTTTCCGTTTGGATTTTTATGTTTCTTATTGTTTTCCTAATGTTTTTAAATCCTGCATTTTCTGTTATTGTTGCTGTAAGATTTACCTACAGGCATTTTTTATTTTCATTTGAATTAATTTAAACAAAAATATAATTAAAATTGATGCCCCACAGAAGACGGGTCAAAATTGGCAATGTTTTTTCTTTTAAATTAAAACAAATTGTGCTCAAATTTTTCTACTTTTGATTATTATTAAAACTAATTTTTTAACATCATTTACTTACAGATTGGTGTAAGAGTGTGGGTGAAAATCCAAGCTTTGAGAATTTGGAAGTACATGACTTGGCGTCACTCTTGCGACGATTATATGGGGGGACAAAAAAACAAGATGGCACAGCCTATTCTTATCAGTCTCTGAGGGGTTTGAGGGCATCTATCCATCGTCACCTCACAAGCCCTCCGTTCAGTCGCGCTATCAACATACTGCAAGATAAAGAGTTTATGTCAGCCAACAATGTCCTTCGGGCAATGATGAAACGTATCAAGAGAGAAGGCAAGGATAAAAGTCACCATAAAACTTCCATCAGAGCCGAAGACATAAAAAAGATGTTTTCAAGTGGCACACTCTCCACCTCCAACCCAACAAGTCTTCTGAGATTGGTGTGGTTCCACACATCTTTATTCTTCTGTAGGCGAGGCAGAGAAGGCTTAACTTCTCTGAAGCGAGATTCATTCGCCATAAAGAAAGATGCTGCAGGCAAAGAGTATGCCACTATGGTGTTCAACGAAGCTACCAAAAATCACCCTGGCAACTTACAGCATGATTTTGACGGGGAGAAGCGAATGTATGCAAAGCCTGAAAGTAATGTTTGCCCTGTTGCAGTTCTGAAGCTGTACATGAGTAAACTGAATCCAAAACAAGAAGCCTTTTTCCAGCATCCCTACTCATCAACTGATGGGGAAACACATGCTTGGTACTGCAACGCACCAGTTGGCAAAAACAAGATCGGGGCAATGATGAAACAAATATCCAAAGATGCAGTCCTGAGCCAAATCTACACAAACCATTGTGTGCGAGCTACAACTATAACTGTACTCAACGAGGCTGGTTGTGATAGTCGTACTATCATGGGGCTTTCCGGTCACAGAAATGAATCATCCATCAAACATTACTGTCGTGATCCTTCTGAGAAGCATAAGGTAGATATGTCAGCAGTTCTGCACAATGTCATCGACCCGGACAGCATCGCTACCACCAGCAGTCAGCACAGGCCCTCACTCACTGTTGCTAAGCAGCATGTCCCCGCAACCAACTCCACAGTGTCGATGCTGCCAGTGTATGTACTCGTCAACAAGTCTAAAGACATGGCCGTCAAGATCAAACAAACCACACAAACAAACCAGTCACAATCCATCTTTACAGCTTCATCTTTGCCATCAGAATAAATTTGTCAATTTCAATTTCCCAGCAACACAGCCGTATTTCCTTGCCTTGTATTTCCATTTTTTTCCATATAAATCAGCTTGTTTTAAAGGAATGTTACAGAATTGGTAAGAAACAAAATTGTGAAGACCACAGATTTACATAAAACTGATGATGATGATGATGGTAGAAAACATCCCATGAAATATTTCTGTCAGAAATGTCATATTTGATGAGAAATGAATAATCTAATTTTGCCTTTGGAGTTGGTGCACTTAGCGTTTTGTTCATTTTTGTTTTGGCATCGATGCAATACAAAATTTGTAATCGGTTTTTCACTATTTTCTCGTGATTCAGAAGGCCGATCGATCTTGAACTTCTACAGGTTTATTGGTTTATGTGTATAGTGGATTTAACATAGAGTGCTTACACTGCCAGCAACTTATTTACTAGCAAAACCAATTCTGTAATGTTCCTTTAAGGTAAGATATAACATCTTACATGTATTTCAGAACAATAGCCTAACATTAAGAGTGAAGTATTTGATCATTTTTTTATGATTTTAGTGGTTTTCCAGTGAGCTCCAGTGCTGGGATAAGTTAATGGTAAAAGAGTTTGCACTTGTTTGCGTCCATTCGTAAATATGTCTTTGAGGTGTCCAGAGTTGGCCAGAAATGTTATAGATGTTTTGAACAATTAACTTTTGAAAAGAAAACCCAGGCAACAAGCCGTTTCCCACGCACGATTCACGGGACATTACGTCATCCGTCTCAGACATAATTCTTGTGAGTTCACCGAACCGCGCTAATTGGAATTTTGAGAATGCCAGTGAACGACAGCGGCAGTTAACCTTGTCCTTTTGATGTAGGCTTGTTCGCAAAAACAATCTATTTCCTTCCTCCATGAATGGCCACACGTGTGTGTACACACCACACCGATGAACGTGCTGTTTAATTTCCAGGGCGCAAAAAAAAACACTGAACTGGCCGATGATTATGTAAAAGGTTGTTACAGGTTTATATGTTGCATTTAAAATTTATGTAGTTTTCTTGTTGCATTTAAATAAAATGATGAATACATTTGCTTCGGGTGTTAAAAAACATTGTTTGAACTGTGTAATTTCTTGTTCATGCATCTAAAATCCCCCTGTGGATTGTCAAAGGAAATAAGATGAGCCATTAGTTTGGTTTGGTAAATTATGTTGTACAGTACCACTGTTATGAGGCTTGAACAAGACAACTTCATTTGCAGCAGACTGCTGGGCCACTGAACATGGACAGCAAAAATCTTGACTAAAACATAAAAGAGGAAACTGGAAGCATAATGGTAGCAGTCATATTTTGTTCAAAATGTTGGTGTTTTTAATTTGTGAATTGGAATAAAAGGGTAGTGACTCGTTCATAAATGGCTGTTTAAGAAACCGTCGCTACCCTTTTATTCCCTGATTTTCCTCTGCGTTTGTCACCATTATTTGATTTTTAGCAAACATCTGTCATTAATTCTCTCTTGAACTTTTGGTAATGGTGACCCAGGTTCAAAAACTAACACAACTGAAACAACATACAAGAAAAAGTCAAAACTGCTGACAAGAAAGCAACTTTTTATGTATACAAGGTAATTACATTTATTTTAAATTATTAAATTATATTTAAGTCTGTCGGTTCGACTCGTGAATTCTTTCACACTCAGTTTCTTTTATGACACCCAAATTGTAAATACACTTCTTGGTAACACAACTGTGATTAACTCATCACAGAGGAGTTCATCTCCAAAACATACTTTAAACTTCTTATTGATTCAAACAATCTTAAACTTCAAATCAACTTACCTATGGGTTGTTCTTTTACAAAATCATAAGTTTACTCCATCATGATTAACTCATCATCACGGAGGAGTTCAACTCCGGAACATCAGGTAGACCTACACCTCAAGACTGCCAAGTACGTCTAACAGTTCGTCTATAACAGTTCGGTGCAATTATCACATCTTTCGGCCAGCGTCATTTCTCTCTTAAAAGTGTGTGGTTACTCCTGAACCCACGGCCATCTCTTCATATAAAAAAACTAAAACCCTTAAAAGTATTTTGCAAACAGTTGTTAGCATTACAAGCAATACTTCTCATTGTGACATGCGCTGTATAAGAGTTGTTATTATTATTCATTATTATTCCTCTGTCAAGAGGTTCTTGAGATCTGCAATATACTTCTTCTCGCACTCACTTCCTCACACCACATTCCAAACAACATTCCACAACAAAATACAAAAGGTCTGGACAAAGCAACCGATTATTAAACAAAGTAAATAGTAAACAAAAACACAAAGCAACTGCAGCTTAATCACCTTATAGCATGACTCGATTAAAGAAACAGTCTGCGTTCTCACTGGTTAAAAAACTTTCGGGCGAGACCACACAAACGCAAAGGTAGTGTTTTAACACTATGCCGAGATGGGTAACTTGCGCAAAAAAAAAGAACAAAAATACCAGTGTTACAGCGTTCTTCTGATGACGACAAAGGGTATTGCTTAAAGGCACTGGACACATTTGGTAATTGTCAAAGACCGGTATTCTCACTTTGTGTATCCCAACATGTGTGAGATGTTGGACACAATTGGTCGTCAAAGTTAATACGAGAGAATAATGAAAGACAAAACAACATTGTTGCACAACTGTGTGCTTTCAGATGCCTTATGAAAATGCGTAAGGCCTGAAGTATTTTAGTATTGAGTGAGAAATTACCTTTTTATCAAAAACTGTTACTTCAGAGGGTGCCGTTTCTCGCTATGTTTTATACTATCAACAGCTCTCCATTGCTCATTACCAAGTAATTTCTTGTGCTAAAAATTATTTCGAGTAATTACCAATAGTGTCCAACTCTTTTTCTAAGCTGTGATTAACATGTTTGTATTATGTAGCCAGGCACACCTTCAGTGCAAATCTCTCCTTAGCTTTTTATAAAATTTCAAAAGCAAAGTTTGGAGTATAAATTAAATTTTCTGGATTGATTTTTAGAGCGAAGATGGAAGAATGATTTTCAAGAAGCGCAGACATCTTAGCTGGTTGGATGCCCCTGATGATGTTTATTTCCACGCTGATGAAAATACCAGGTCAGTATAAGTCAGCCGTCATTCTGTTCTGTCTTTACCAGATATAGACGATGCATTTTGTTTGCACTGGAGTTGATATACTCCTGCATACTAAGTGAGTGAGTAATAATAATAATTGATTATATGAGTGAAAGTAGTACCTGTGGTGGTTGGGGCACTTGGCACCATTCCGAAAGCACTGGGGAAGCATCTTGACGAAGTAGGGACAAATGTGAGAATAGATATGTTGCAGAAGGTGGCGCTGTTGGGAACAGCGAAGATCCTAAGAAAAACCCTTGAGATCTAAGGCTACAGGCCAAAGCCTGGTTCTAGGAGTTACCGGCACAATAGAAAATATTATCTTTCTTGTGCATGCTGTGATAAGATGAAATAATAATAATAATAACAATAATAATACAGGCATGCTTGATGGGTGGGCCTTAGACTTAATGAATCCAAACCAAATATCTTACGATCAACATCAAGACCAATGACAAAATTTTCGTCAAAACAAGTAGCAGTTTCAACTGCACGAAGTTGACAACTACAAGTACCTTGGTGCCCTTGTGAGAGACAGCAAAGGTGAAATCATCAAAGAAATGGGCATGGCGTGGTCGGCATGCAACAAAATAATGTGTGGAAGTCAAGCCTCAACAATAAGAACAAACTAAACATCTTCAAATCAACTGTAGAATCCATCATAATGTCTGGCTCAGATACATGGACAATCACAAGGGAACTAGAAGAGAAACTGGATGCGGAAATGCTTCAATGTTCACTGGAGTCAACACATGACAAATACTGAACATGGCAATGAACCAAAACTATCCACCAAAATACAACAGCATCGTCCGAGCCTGGTGTGGCTTTCCTTGCAGGGAACTTGTACAGAAACATCAAAGAACCCATCTCTCAGCTTATCACCTGGTCACCAAAACATGGAAGTGGGGAAGAGGAAGGCTCAGCTATACAGATGTAGTTGCTAGGGACCTCGGTAAACTAGAGAGAAAAAATGAAGACTTCCACCCTGCTGAGTGTTCAAGGCGCAGGAGAAAAACAAATTATTACCTTTTTCTTAAAAAACGCTTGTTTAATTTTGTTTTAACCTTTTCTGTTTTCAGGAAACTGCGTAAAAAGCTTCCCATTCCATCGCAGAAGCGTCTCGCTCGACGCCCCTGGAAGATCACCTCCCAGACCAACCGGATGGTCAGTAAGGTCCAGTCAGCAGAGACCATTGTCATTGACTAAATTTCATTTTCATAATTTTTGTATCACAAACAGGCTTGAACCTGAACTTTTTTTAAATTATACACAAATCACTCTCATAGTTTATCAGATCGCTTTTGAATCTCGCAGACACTGGACACTATTCGTTATTACTCAAATCAATTGTTGGCATAAAAACTGACTTGGTAACGAGCAATGGAGAGCTGTTGATAGTATACAAAATTGTGAGAAATGACTCCCTCTAAAGTAACAGTTTTTTTGGAAAAGTAATTTCTCACTAAAATATTTGAGTCAATTTTGAGACCTCAGCTGAGGTCTCGCAATAAAGCATCTGAAAGCACACAACTTATGTGACAAGGGTGTTTTTTCTTCAGTTTTTCTCTTGCAATTTCGACGCCAGACTGAGGTCAAATTTTCACAGGTTTGTTACTTTATGCATATGTTGAGATACACCAAGTGAGAATACTGGTCTTTGACGATTACCAAAGGTGTCAGGGGTGTATTTCACAAAGAGTTAGGACTAGCCTTATCTCGAGTTAGGACGAGTTACTAGTCCTAACTTAGGACTAGCTGTAAGTTTTTGATATCTCTTAGGACTAGTCCTAAGTTAGGACTAGTCCCAACTCTTTGTGAAATCGACCCCAGTGCTCTTTAATACAAAGTACAGGATTGGTGATAAGTTTCAATATGACTTATTACAAAGTTCATACCAGTATCAATCCTCCAGAAAAATAGTTCCATCTGAAATACTATCACATGAAAGAAAGTAGCACTTAAAAACTTGAAAATCACTGTTGCTTATTTTGATTGTCGCAATCAAAATAAACCCAAATAAACAACTTGGCACTGAATCCTTGAGGAAACAAATTATTTGTCCAGTTGCTTGACCGAATTTGATGAAGTTTCATTGGTTAAAGGGCAAGTTGCCGTGGATGAAATTGTTACTTTTCTTTAAATGGGGCGGGGAGGGGTGAGTGCAGGCTCTTTTTTTCCCAGACATTTTTGAACTGCCTCAGGGAGTGTATGGTAAAGCACAATCGTTATTCCTCTCAGACTAGTGAAATATTGTGGTTCAGTTCTTATTGTTGTGTAGATCCCCAGGCTGGGTGTATTCATTCATGTATACATTGTACATTGGCGCAGTGTCAGATGTCAATATGGCAGTTCACAGATGGACCTATAGACCTTATCTTATGCACATGATGTCATATCAGTAGGGCGCCCTCACCTAGAGGTAAAAAAGCAGCATTTAATTGGCCAAACCTGTGCGTCGCGCATACAATTCTGTGCGTTTTGATTGTTTCGTCGTCATCGTTTTACCTCTAAGATGGCGGCTGGATGACGTCAATGCACAAGGTCTGTTGACATGATTGACTGCCACAAGCAGACACAACACATAAACACCTTGCAAGCATGTTCACGAGTTTGCCATTACTAATGCACAACTCACAAACATCGGTAAGTGGTTTTCTGGTCCACAGTGGTGGTTTCAAGGAACTGATTACAAATTTCCTTGATACAATTTCAGTCTGATGTCTATTTTGTATAAAATACAGGATTTTTTTTTTAATACAATGTTTGAATTCTGCGGTAGTCATTTCTGGTAGATGTAATTGTAGTAGAGAGATTAGGTGTTTTTGCATGATGGTGTTTTGTTACGTCAAACACTCCGACGCAAAGTCTTCAATCTAGTTTTGAATATGTAGGTATCGTAAGTTTATGTCTTTTAATGTTATTGCTGGTAATTTTGTAATTTATAATAATAAAAACAAGATTGATAAGAACAACCTTTTTGATATGGAAATTCAACAATGGATATATAATTATTGATTAAAACAATGGCGGGTGCAGATGTATCACATTTTGTAAAATGTGCTATTTCGTACATGGGTAGGACATTAAAATGTCAGTTAAAATACATGTATTAAGAGAACTTAAAATCGTTTCTTTCTCTTTTTTTTACAGTTGTAACAGTGTAACTAGTAATGACCCTTCTAACAGCTTCAATAATAAAACACTCTTCGTGAAACAATTTAGCATTGACAGTGGTGCTTTTGTGAAATTCACCAAATCCCCCTTGCCCAGTATGACATATTCCAAGCATAGGACAATCGTCTTGGCCACTAGTGTGAGAGAGTAAACATGATTCAAACAAACCATAGGAGGGCGCTGTAACAATTAACTACTGAGTGTACTACACAATCCACTATCAGTCACCGACATCTTGGGCCAGGACTAAGGACCCTCGAGCTAGGATACATTTTTCAGGTTTTTTTGACAGGAAGAAAATTATGTTTTTGCCAACATTGTTGAGTAGGCAGCCAGCAAAGATCTCCAAGACTCCGTAGGCTCACAAGTCAAGCGTCAGAGTGTGTCATGTGCTGCAGTTTCAATATTTGGCTGTAGTAGTTGTCATGGAAGACAACTAGCATGTCTTAAGATTTCAGTTGTGCATTTATCAAGACGGTTTTTATAGTTCTCTTCGCAGCAACAAGGAGGGTTCAGGAGACGGTATTTATGAGCACAAAAATAAATACTGGTCAGCTGTTTATGAAGCCCATAAAGACCCTATGAAAAACACGCAGCGAATATACACACGCGCCCCCTGTCCTTTTGTGTATGTTTTGACACAAAAAATGGCAGACGCGCGACGCATGTAAGTGCACTGCACGTTGTGGATAGAGTCATTGTAGTAATTCTTTAATGAGACTCAACTTGTTTACTTGACAATAAAATATATCAAAATCTAAACTTACTTAAATACATCTTACATATTATACACACTATTTATAATTTTTCATGTTGGGAATGTTCATACTTAAAGGGACACGTTGCCTTGGATCGGGCGAGTTGGTCTATTTGAAACTGTTATGAAATGCATTGGTTAGACAAATGTTTTAAAGGCAGTGGTCACTATTGGTAATTAGTGTTCGAGAAATAAGTAATTTTCCATGAATTTGATTTTGAGACCTCAGATTTAGAATTTGTGGTCTCGAAATCAAGCATCTGAAAGCACACAACTTCGTGTGACAAGGGTGTTTTTCTTTCATTATTATCGCACAACTTTGACGACCAATTGAGCTCAAATTTTCACAGGTTTGATATTTTGTGCATATGTTCAGATACACCTGGTGAGAAGACTGGTCTTTGACAATTACCAATAGTGTACAGTGTCTTTAAAAGTAGAATATAATGATCCACATAAATGTGCCTTGAAATTGCATGGTTTTCCGTTTACCAATGTTTACTTTGCAAACCAACACGGTTGTCCATTTTGTGGAGTCAAAAATTTGACTTCACAAATTAGCGTGCCGTGTTCACAAAAAATAAGGACAACCGTGCAATTTCTTTTGGATTTATTGAAGAAAAATGGTGTATATTTACACCCCAAGAGAAAATCCTAGAACTGGTCATGTCTGTACGTGTGGTTCAACATTTTCACAAGCAAACAAACTGGGGGGGGGGGCCTAATTAATATCCAATGCACGCTTTTTCTGTTTTAAGGAAATGTTGATCAATACTAGTAATGGTTTGCTGAGGAGGGGCTTTTTGAGATAGATAAGATAAAAAAGATGACACTTTATAACCCCACTCTGGAGAAATTTAAAACTGGTCTTGGTTCAAACAGTACACATAAAACACTAAAATTTGTCAAGAAGTAACCATTTATGCAAAATATGTGTACACCTTGGCAACTACATGTATAACATACTCTGCGCAACACTTCTGTGCTCAAAAATGTTGAAGGCTTAGAAGGTCTATGAACTTTGATCCCATAACAAAGTAGTTGCAGAATGTACAGTGGTCTGACTGCTTATAAAATTCTGTTAACAAATTGAAAATGCATATTCTGAACCTTCCCCCGAGTTCTGTGAAAAAATCACAGGCATATTACTCAGGTGGGATTCGAACCCACGACCCTTGCAATTCTAGAGCAGTGTCATTTGTGTTGTGTTGTCGTTTAGCCTTCGAGAAAGCTCTGCTAGAGTTGATCCGAAGGGGGAAATGGAACCCAAAGCGAAGCCAAGAGTGCCATTTTCCCCCTAGGGTGTACAAAACCCATGGACCCCAATCACAGCGTGCAACAACTGTTTGTAATACCCTTGTAACATTATTGTCCTCTTCCAAAGTTCTGTTGTCAACTTGTCACTTTCAAACATTATTTACGACGAGTATGCATAGATTAATAACAGACGAACAGTTGTTCAAATAAAAAAACATTCTTCACTGTTCCCTCGTAACCACGGTTGTTTCGCATCACTCATGTTACCCGCTGCGCTGTGCAGCCTTGGTACATGCGTTTTTGTTGCATGTCACAGGATTGGTTCTCAACCGGTCAAACTTCAGTTTGTTACCGAGGTATAACAAAAACTATTTGTTGCAGCTTACAAGGTTAACACCACTTACATGTAAAAGCTAGGATCCTATTGTGTGACCTTTTTGGCTCATATATCTTGGTCCTGATGACTACCGCTCTCAGATTGATTACTGTTATTATTCTCCGCCATTAGAACTTCACGATTCTCATACGTCCAGAACCCATTCAGATCAATCAGAATACTCACAACGGTCTCACCATGGTTGCTAAAACACAACAAATCAATACCATTATTTACTTTTACAAATTGGATCTTAATTGTACATTTGAGATTTGAAACAGTGCGGCCAAGTGGATAAGAGCACTGGACTCAAGCTCTGGTGTTTCTGTTCAGCAGAGTGTGGGTTTGAGTCCCTGTCGTGACGTGACACTTGTGTCCCTGAGCAAGACGTTTAACCATAATTGCTTTTCTCCACCTAGGGGTAAATGTGTACCTGCGTGGGCAGATATGTTCTTGATTGATTAAGCTTAGTGCACTACATATTTGGCAGCACAGGCTGTTAACTCCTGAAGGGAGTATGTGGGCAACAAATGAAATCTAATCTAATCTAATCTAATAGTGCCAGACTACCAATGAAGAGCAAACAATGCAGCACAGTAAACACTGATAATAATCATAAATCATAAAGAGATGAGTAATAAAGGTAACTCAAATGTTGTGAGCTCTTTGAAATGAACAAATTGAAACATTATCACAAGTAATATTTGTAATTGGAGAACAAAATCTATGACAAATTGTAACATGAATAATCTTGGTTTCACCCGTTTTCAGGCCGACACATTTGTCCACGATTGTGGAGCCACAGCCCAATTTCATAGAGCTGCAACTACTTATATTTTGCTTACTGTACGAGTTTACACTGCTAACTGTAAGCACACAAAAGGCAAGCTAAACTTCAGGTGCTTACTGTACTAAAATGATTGAGGTAACAATACAAATCAAAGGTGAACGCGCAAGCTGACCACCTAATTTTTTTGCAGTGAAAAAGGCTTACACTTAAGCAATTTGTTTCTGTTACAGTTAGCATGACAATTTGCTGACCGTTACACAGCGCTTTGGAATTTGCCCGAGATCATGAAAGAGGATGATAACCCTTACCTGTTGATAAGATCTTGAAGTGTTATTTTGAGAGGATCAGCTGGTTTGACCATATCAAAGATTTCATCCTTCACATCGGCAAATGAGATTGGCTCTTGGCCATGCTGTATCATCTGCTGCTGGATAGCCTGGATATCAAACAAGGTCCACAGTAACAATATGATGAGTGAGTTGGTACTCTGACTGCATGGTATGACAGGCAAACTATGTTGTCCATAGAGTCGATAACTTTATAGAAAATAGCCTGGGACTCAAAGAAGGTCTACAGTGTGGTACTCTGACTAAAGGTAGTATGACAGACAGGCTATGTTGTCCACAGAGTCGGAACAATATAGAAAAAAGCCTGGGACTCAAGAAGGTCTACAGTTACAATAAATGTGTTTGGTACTCCGACTGCAGGTACATGTAGTATGACAAACAGAGTCAGGAACCATATAGAAAAAAGCCTGGGACTCAAAGAAGGTCTACAGTTTACAATAAGTGTGTTTAGTACTCCGACTGCAGGTAGTATGACAGACAAGCTATGTTGCCCACAGAGTCACAAACATAAAAAAAAACTTGGAACCAAACTAACAAGTGGGTAACATGTAGGAACTGTGACTGCAGATAGAATATTGACAGACAAGCTTTCTGGTCTCAATTTGAGTCACAAACATATGGAAATAGACTGGGAGTCAAACACAGTTCACAGTGACAATGACACTTACTCGGAAGAAGTAGTTCAGAGCGAAGACGTTGAGGTAAGATTTGCCCTGTACGTCTAACAGCCGGAAGAAATACTGCAAGGCTTGCTGCTCTTTCCGATTTTCCATGGCAAGAACGAAGTCAAGATATGTCTTGTAATCCTGCAGAAAGAAAAAATCAGTGGCGACATACTTTAAAAAGAGCATGGCATAACTGTAGGGACCTTGGAAGATTGTGCAAAACCATTTTAAGTAGTGTTTTGTTCCATCCCCTAAAATTTGAACAGCAACCACTACCTTCACCCCTAATCTCCAATAGCCAAACTTTAGATCTCAACTTTAAACAAACTTTTCTGAGGAACTATGCCTCGCAGACCATGCTGTCGGGGGCTTTTGCGAGAGTACCAGCAATGACACGGCATGGCTTTGGCTTAAACAGCTCCAGCTATGTGTCATTAATAATTATCAACCGTTTAGCCGCTTATTATTGAAAAAAAAACTTTGGATTATATGAAAACTATCACATGAGAAAGATCTATGTGTGATGAGTTATATAAAAACATCTAGGAAGTATTTTATTCATACAAATAGCAGAATGTCATCACTCTTTTAAAGGAACGTTTCAGAATTGGTAAGAAACAACAATCGTGAAGATCACAGATTTACATCAAACTTACACGGTCTAATGATGATGATAGTTGCAAACATCCCTTGAAATATTTCTGTCTGAAATGTCATATTTGATGAAAAATAAATAATCTAACTTCGAGTTTGGAGTATATCGCTCAGTGAGCGTTTTATTCATTTTTATTTTGGCATCGATGCAATGCAAAATTTGTAATCGGTTTTTCACTATTCTCTCTTGACCCAGATGGCCGATCGATCTCAAACCTCTACAGGTTTGTCAGTTTATGTATATGGTAGATTACATAAAGTGCTTACACTGCCAGCAACTGTTTTGTTAGCAAAAAAACAATTTTGTAATGTTCCTTTAAAGCCATTGGACCCTCTCGGTAAACAGCATTGTCCAGGGCCCACACTTCGTGTATCACAACTTCTATATCAAATAACAAACCTGTGAACATTTAGGCTCAATCGGTCATCGGAGTCGGGAGAAAATAACGGGAAAACCCACCCTTGTATCCGCGCGTTTCGCCGTGTCATGACATGTGTTTAAAATAAATCCGTAATTCTCGCTAACGAGAATTTATATTGTTTTACTGTTTTCTCAAAAAGTAAAGCATTTCATGGAATAATATTTCAAGAGAAGTCTTTCACCACTACCTTCTGTAAACCCTGTAAGTTATTTGTAAATCTGTGAACTTATATTTATTTTTCTGTACCGAAAGGGTCCAATGGCTTTAAATCTGGACTGTTTTATTTCACTCGGCTTCACCTTTTGAAATAAACAGTCCAGATTTCACCTCGTAATTATACTCTATGTACAATATTGACAGTTGTTGGTTTAAGCTTAATGGATTGACTGACCATTTCTCCATCGTAGGTTAGACACTCTTGGAAGACTCGATCTAAGAAGACGCTGGTGAGTGTCCCTGTACCATACCTAGATAGCTCCTGTTTGCTCAGCATACCGTTATGATCCTTGTCCAGGTTCAGATACTGACCTGAAATAACAAATTATAATAAGAATAATAATAGTGGTTTCTTATACAGCAGGCATATCCGTTATGATCCTTGTCCAGGTTCAGATACTGACCTGAAATAACAAATTATAATAAGAATAATAATAGTGGTTTCTTATACAGCAGGCATATTCGTCACTCAGTCACGCTCAAGGTGCTTTAACATACAAAAAAAAGTCTGCAAGATATGTGAGACTACGCTTGAATTATGAGACCTGCTCCTATAAAGGAACATTACAGAATTGTTTTTTTCTAACAAAACAGTTGCTGGCAGTGTAAGCACTTTATGTAATCCACCACATACATAAACTGACAAACCAATAGAAGTTTGAGATCCATCAGCCATCTTGGTCACGAGAGAGTAGTGAAAAACCAATTACACATATTGCATTGCATCGATGCCAAAACAAAAATGAATAAAACGCTCACCGAGCGATAAACTCCAAACACGAAGTTAGATTATCTATTTCTCATTAAATATGACATTCCAGACAGAAATATTTCAAGGGATGTTTGCAACTATCATCATCATTAGACCGTGTAAGTTTGATGTGAATCTGTGATCTTCATGATTTTTGTTTCTTACCAATTCTGTAACGTTCCTTTAACATAGCACCACGTAATGGCAAGATGCTGTGGCACAATTGGCTGCCAATCAAACCAGGAACACCAGGGTGAACCCCCTTATGAAATTCAAGCCCTGACCCAGGGTAGAGGTTGATAATTTTTTTGAAAATGCCTTTGGAGCGGGACAGTTTCCCAGGTTGTATACTCCACACGGAGCTGAGAAAGATTACTCCACAGGGAGCTGAGAAAGATTACTCCACAGGGAGCGGAGAAAGATTACTCCACAGGGAACTGAGAAAGATTACTCCACAGGGAGCGGAGAAAGATTACTCCACAGGGAGCGGAGAAAGATTACTCCACGGGGAGCTGAGAAAGATTACTCCACAGGGAGCGGAGAAAGATTACTCCACAGGGAGCTGAGAAAGATTACTCCACAGGGAGCGGAGAAAGATTACTCCACAGGGAGCGGAGAAAGATTACTCCACAGGGAGCGGAGAAAGATTACTCCACAGGGAGCGGAGAAAGATTACTCCACAGGGAGCTGAGAAAGATTACTCCACAGGGAGCGGAGAAAGATTACTCCACAGGGAGCGGAGAAAGATTACTCCACAGGGAGCTGAGAAAGATTACTCCACAGGGAGCTGAGAAAGATTACTCCACAGGGAGCTGAGAAAGATTACTCCACAGGGAGCTGAGAAAGATTACTCCACAGGGAGCTGAGAAAGATTACTCCACAGGGAGCTGAGAAAGATTACTCCACAGGGAGCGGAGAAAGATTACTCCACAGGGAGCGGAGAAAGATTACTCCACAGGGAGCGGAGAAAGATTACTCCACAGGGAGCTGAGAAAGATTACTCCACAGGGAGCGGAGAAAGATTACTCCACAGGGAGCTGAGAAAGATTACTCCACAGGGAGCGGAGAAAGATTACTCCACAGGGAGCGGAGAAAGATTACTCCACAGGGAGCGGAGAAAGATTACTCCACAGGGAGCGGAGAAAGATTACTCCACAGGGAGCGGAGAAAGATTACTCCACAGGGAGCGGAGAAAGATTACTCCACAGGGAGCGGAGAAAGGATTACTCCACAGGGAGCTGAGAAAGATTACTCCACAGGGAGCTGAGAAAGATTACTCCACAGGGAGCGGAGAAAGATTACTCCACAGGGAGCTGAGAAAGATTACTCCACAGGGAGCGGAGAAAGATTACTCCACAGGGAGCGGAGAAAGATTACTCCACAGGGAGCTGAGAAAGATTACTCCACAGGGAGCGGAGAAAGATTACTCCACAGGGAGCGGAGAAAGATTACTCCACAGGGAGCTGAGAAAGATTACTCCACAGGGAGCGGAGAAAGATTACTCCACAGGGAGCGGAGAAAGATTACTCCACAGGGAGCGGAGAAAGATTACTCCACAGGGAGCGGAGAAAGATTACTCCACAGGGAGCGGAGAAAGATTACTCCACAGGGAGCGGAGAAAGATTACTCCACAGGGAGCGGAGAAAGATTACTCCACAGGGAGCGGAGAAAGATTACTCCACAGGGAGCGGAGAAAGATTACTCCACAGGGAGCGGAGAAAGATTACTCCACAGGGAGCGGAGAAAGATTACTCCACAGGGAGCGGAGAAAGATTACTCCACAGGGAGCGGAGAAAGATTACTCCACAGGGAGCGGAGAAAGATTACTCCACAGGGAGCGGAGAAAGATTACTCCACAGGGAGCGGAGAAAGATTACTCCACAGGGAGCGGAGAAAGATTACTCCACAGGGAGCGGAGAAAGATTACTCCACAGGGAGCGGAGAAAGATTACTCCACAGGGAGCGGAGAAAGATTACTCCACAGGGAGCTGAGAAAGATTACTCCACAGGGAGCGGAGAAAGATTACTCCACAGGGAGCGGAGAAAGATTACTCCACAGGGAGCTGAGAAAGATTACTCCACAGGGAGCGGAGAAAGATTACTCCACAGGGAGCGGAGAAAGATTACTCCACAGGGAGCGGAGAAAGATTACTCCACAGGGAGCGGAGAAAGATTACTCCACAGGGAGCTGAGAAAGATTACTCCACAGGGAGCGGAGAAAGATTACTCCACAGGGAGCTGAGAAAGATTACTCCACAGGGAGCGGAGAAAGATTACTCCACAGGGAGCGGAGAAAGATTACTCCACAGGGAGCGGAGAAAGATTACTCCACAGGGAGCTGAGAAAGATTACTCCACAGGGAGCGGAGAAAGATTACTCCACAGGGAGCGGAGAAAGATTACTCCACAGGGAGCGGAGAAAGATTACTCCACAGGGAGCGGAGAAAGATTACTCCACAGGGAGCGGAGAAAGATTACTCCACAGGGAGCGGAGAAAGGTTACTCCACAGGGAGCGGAGAAAGATTACTCCACAGGGAGCTGAGAAAGATTACTCCACAGGGAGCGGAGAAAGATTACTCCACAGGGAGCGGAGAAAGATTACTCCACAGGGAGCGGAGAAAGATTACTCCACAGGGAGCGGAGAAAGATTACTCCACAGGGAGCGGAGAAAGATTACTCCACAGGGAGCGGAGAAAGATTACTCCACAGGGAGCGGAGAAAGATTACTCCACAGGGAGCTGAGAAAGATTACTCCACAGGGAGCGGAGAAAGATTACTCCACAGGGAGCGGAGAAAGATTACTCCACAGGGAGCTGAGAAAGATTACTCCACAGGGAGCGGAGAAGATTACTCCACAGGGAGCGGAGAAAGATTACTCCACAGGGAGCGGAGAAAGATTACTCCACAGGGAGCGGAGAAAGATTACTCCACAGGGAGCGGAGAAAGATTACTCCACAGGGAGCGGAGAAAGATTACTCCACAGGGAGCGGAGAAAGATTACTCCACAGGGAGCTGAGAAAGATTACTCCACAGGAGCGGAGAAAGATTACTCCACAGGGAGCTGAGAAAGATTACTCCACAGGGAGCTGAGAAAGATTACTCCACAGGGAGCGGAGAAAGATTACTCCACAGGGAGCGGAGAAAGATTACTCCACAGGGAGCGGAGAAAGATTACTCCACAGGGAGCGGAGAAAGATTACTCCACAGGGAGCGGAGAAAGATTACTCCACAGGGAGCGGAGAAAGATTACTCCACAGGGAGCGGAGAAAGATTACTCCACAGGGAGCTGAGAAAGATTACTCCACAGGGAGCGGAGAAAGATTACTCCACAGGGAGCTGAGAAAGATTACTCCACAGGGAGCGGAGAAAGATTACTCCACAGGGAGCTGAGAAAGATTACTCCACAGGGAGCGGAGAAAGATTACTCCACAGGGAGCGGAGAAAGATTACTCCACAGGGAGCGGAGAAAGATTACTCCACAGGGAGCGGAGAAAGATTACTCCACAGGGAGCGGAGAAAGATTACTCCACAGGGAGCGGAGAAAGATTACTCCACAGGGAGCGGAGAAAGATTACTCCACAGGGAGCTGAGAAAGATTACTCCACAGGGAGCGGAGAAAGATTACTCCACAGGGAGCGGAGAAAGATTACTCCACAGGGAGCTGAGAAAGATTACTCCACAGGGAGCGGAGAAAGATTACTCCACAGGGAGCGGAGAAAGATTACTCCACAGGGAGCGGAGAAAGATTACTCCACAGGGAGCGGAGAAAGATTACTCCACAGGGAGCTGAGAAAATTACTCCACAGGGAGCGGAGAAAGATTACTCCACAGGGAGCTGAGAAAGATTACTCCACAGGGAGCGGAGAAAGATTACTCCACAGGGAGCGGAGAAAGATTACTCCACAGGGAGCTGAGAAAGATTACTCCACAGGGAGCGGAGAAAGATTACTCCACAGGGAGCGGAGAAAGATTACTCCACAGGGAGCTGAGAAAGATTACTCCACAGGGAGCGGAGAAAGATTACTCCACAGGGAGCGGAGAAAGATTACTCCACAGGGAGCTGAGAAAGATTACTCCACAGGGAGCGGAGAAAGATTACTCCACAGGGAGCTGAGAAAGATTACTCCACAGGGAGCGGAGAAAGATTACTCCACAGGGAGCGGAGAAAGATTACTCCACAGGGAGCGGAGAATTATTAAAGGAATGTTGTTGGCACAATGACCAGGGTACTAATGTAAAGCGCATTGAGACGGTTATTGTGAAATGCATGATATGAGAAATAGTTATTATCAATAGGACTAGTCATTGAGACAAAAGAACTTACCATAGACCCTGAGTGCTGATGGAGCTGAGAACCAGTTGGATTCCTGAGCATCTTTGGGTAAATCTTCATCTCTTAACTCCAGAAGGTCATCCAGGAAACTGCAGGCAAGAATGTCTTGAATACGAATCTTACCTGTGACCAAATAAAAACACATCACAACAATAATGTTCATCATGAAAGAAGTTTATCAGGCTGGTAAAATATCAACTTAGTAAATGAATTTTCTATAAAAAACAGCCAATACTTTACATAAAATTTGTTTACGTTTCGACTAGTTTTACCAGTCAACCTCAGTTAGTTGGATATGGGAAAGTCTATGGATAAGGAGACGACGATCAACTCTCAACAGAGACGAGGGAGGGTACGAACTTTCACACATATGGGATCCCCTCATACCCCAAGTTCCACCCCGGGGGAGGACACACTCGGCCAAACCACCATCCAGTGGCCGCAGCAGGAAACAGCGACACCAACCGACTGGTGGTGCTTCGTTCTGAGGATGACTAGTGAGACTAGTCGAACCGTAAACAAATTCTACAAAAGTATTGGCTGTGTTTCATATTAAATATTCATTTGCTAAATAGTGTTCATTCTGTTTCTTAAGTTCACCCGAAGAGGTGGTAAAAGTAATAGAAAGAGAAGAAATACAACATAACCCAAACCCACCAGTTCTCATCGGATCCAAGAAAAAGAAGAATTTTCTGACCGCTGTGCAGACATAGAAGGAATAGAACGATTTCTCCAGGCCATCTAGCTGCGGCAAGGTTGGGATTAACTCCAGAATGTAGTTCTCTAGATCCTGAATTTCATAAAATGCAAAAATTATATTTTAGTAAGCATTCAACAACTCACTCACAATTCACTTTGTACATTGAATTGATTTTGGCCAATGGGCCACCTGCTTAAATTGTAATATGTTGATAATAAGTATACCAGAAATATATAACTTAGGGGAAAATGAATACTTGGTCAGGGGCCGGTGAAAAGTGTTATTTTGTGATTTGGGAAGATTTCAAAGTGTCTGTAAAATATTGGTAAGATTGAACATATAAATCATGGAAATACATGGCTAAGCAGTTATGAGCACCTGACTCGAGCTGTGGTGTTTCTTTGGAAGTGTCGTGGTCAAGCGGTGCAGAGCACATAATTCAAACTCGAATTCAAACTCTTCTGATCAGCAGAGTGTGGGTTCGAATCACCCAGTCACGACACTTGTGTCCTAACGCTAAACACTTAACCATTGCTTTGTCCTTCGAATTGGACGTAAAGCTGTTGGTCCCATGTGCTGTGTGATGCATAGAAAAGAACCCAGTGTACTTATCGCAAAGAGAAGGGGTTCGCTTTGGTGTTCCTGGCTGAGGCTGCTGAATGCGCCGTAGCACCTTGTAAACCCTTATAAGGTGCTACATAATCGGGTCTCAGAATTCAGACATATATACTAAGTGTCTTGAGTACCTTGTTGGTAGAACCGTGCGCTTTATTAGACTTCGCTATTATTATTATTAGTAGTAGTAGTAGTACTATGATTCTTATCAGCAGAGTGTGGGTTTGGTAACAATTACAGAAGATGTTATTTTGGGTTTTACAATGGGTGTGTAGGGATAATCTAAAACCAAGGGTCGATTTCACAAAGAACTTTGGACTAGTCCTAACTTTTAGGAGAAGTCCCAAGCGATATTAAAAACTTAAGGCCAGTCCTAAGTTAGGACGAGTGACTCGTCCGAACCCAAGATAAGTCTAGTCTTAACTCTTTGTAAAATCCACCCCAACACCGCTTCAATTCTCATTTCTTACCGACTCCTTGAGATAGCCCTGCCCAGCAACATCATACAGACTGAGTCCAATCCTAGTCTGGTGTAGCCAGACTTTTCTCATGACATAATTAAAGAACTGCATGATGGAGATGCGTCCGTAGGGGTCGGTCTGTAGCAATTTGGCAAAGATTGTCGCAGTAAAAAATGGCCTGAAAACAAGAAAAACGCACATGTGTTTGCTTTATAAACAAACTCAATTATACAAATAGGCTAAAAGGACTTCCAGTTGAACTTTTCGCTTTAAATCTGTTGTAAAGAGAGAAAGATACGTCCCATCTATCAAAAAGAAAATGACTCCAGAATTCAACCCATTGCAGATTTTGCTAATATTTAATTACAATTGATTCTCTTTTTGATTAATAGCTTTTATCCTTGCATTGTGCTGAGTACAAGTTATAGGCCTTTGATTTCAGAATTAAATGTAAAGAAATCACGTTTTCCTAAAGGTTAAACTTGATTCCTTTGTCAATCTTCTATATACTTGCACGTCTGATTCTCGCTCAAGACTTACTTGCATTTAGGACCAGCCTCCGTTGCAACCTTGAGGAAATCTTCATAGTTGATCATTTGGTCCTCACCAACCATCGGTGGAGTGTGATGTTTGTCAAGCAGAAACCATAGATTCTGAAGAGAGGTCAGAGAAATACAATATGAAGAAACTTTAAATAAATAGTATAATTGCGGGTACAGCCATGTGTGAATCTGTTTTGTGGGAGCACTGGCTCTGAAAATAGCCGGGGTGGTATCGATGTTTCAAAAAGTACACTCTGTTCGTCTTCTTGGAAAATTTATGCACACCTTGCAAAGCTTCAAGCAATACTTAAAGTAACATTAGTTAACAGAATCTTCAGGGCCCTGGTTATTGTGTACAAATATGACAAAGTCTATGGGGAAACTATTAAGTTCAGGGACAAAGAAAAGAACAAAAGAAGGCTCCACAAGGATGCATTTTATTTAGGTCAAGACCCTTCATGGGAAGACCAGGTCCCAATTTCATGGCTCTACTTACCGTAAGCAAGGAATCAGCGCTTACGGAAGCAGGGAATTCTGTGCTTATGTCACACGTATTAATCACAGGTTTTACTAGGCAATCTTCGCTTACACACTTTGCGCAGCTATTTGGCGCTTGCACGTAAGTGGAGAATGGTTATAATCGTAAGTGCAGAATTTGGTGATAAGCAGAGCCATGAAAATGGACAAACTTTCATTCTTTTCATGTTCACTGCTAAGAGTAGGGTTTTGCCCCAGAGTGTCATGGTAGAGCATTTATCTTCAATCATTAGAAGGCTTCACTTAAAATGTGTACGGAACATGGAAATATTGGTTTATATTCAGGGAACTTCCTGTGCAGAATCTAGGAGAGTTAGCAGCTCTCTATTATTGTAATTGTCTTGGGGGAAAATCAATATCTCAAACAATGCCTAACAAAGTTTAAATTAATAGCAATTGAAACCAGTAAGAACAAATATGTAACATAGCATTTTGGCTGGTAACCATAATGGTATAAATACTAAACAGAATTCTGACTGGCACAACTCACTTGTAGTTCTTCATTATCCAGCAACTCCCGACTTCTCCGTTGTAGAAACACAGCCCTGTAAACCGTCAAAAATATTGTTGTCAAAACCCAAACCAAAATATTTCCCCAACTTTGACTTCAACCAATCAGACCAATCAGAGTGCTTAATTAGCCATCGCAATTATACACCCAGACATAAAGTTCAGAATAGTAGATAGTATATGTTAACCATGTTATTATAATTGTTCTGTTAGCAACAGATTTTGACAAGCAACAGTTGGTCCCCTCTTTTGTGATCACTCAAGCGTGAATCACATATTATCACACAAGGTAGAAGACAAGTAAAGATACAACTATGCCAACCCAAATCATAGGGTCTTTTCGCAACCCTGGCTTCAGTTTGGGCTCTGGCCTAGGCTTTGTCCACGGCTCTGACCACCTATGGGAAGCCTCATGCCAAAAGCGCACAGTTTCAAAATTACTGACAGAATCTAAGCTAGAGCTCAAACCCAAGCCTTCATTTCGAGAAGGCCATTGTTTACACACAAGAAAATGGTAGTATTCATTTCTAAATCTGTAGCCAGATTTCACAGCTTTTGGGAAAATTCTTTCATCAAACTTAGATTTCATACAAAGTTGTGTTTTTTCCCCAACATTTTTATTATAGGCCTTACCTTGATTCCTCTCTTAGTTTCTGCAGCAATACTTCATCCTCACTAGGAAGCTGAAACAAGAAAATCAATTAAAATTGAATTCAAGAAATAGAGAAAAAGAAGAAGATAAGCAAATCTGATAACCATTAGGCCTAATGCACTGGACACTGTTGGAATCATAAGCACTTACTTGGTAATAATCAATGGAGAGCTGTTGATAGTAAAAAACATTGTGAGAAAGGGCTGTCTCCGAAGTGTCGTATTGTTTTTGAGAAAGAGGTAATTTCCCACTCGTAATATATTAATAGACTTCAGGCCTGAAACAACACCGGTGTTTTTTCTTTCATTAATCTCTTGAACTGCAATGACCAATTAAAGGGATTTGGGTACTTTTTCAAAATGTCCAT